>NC_086107.1:60556364-60863830 GCF_963921235.1 Mobula hypostoma
ATTGGAAAAGAGAAAAGTTGCTGCAGAGAAGATGAGGAAGGGATGGATAGAGTAAAGGGAATATCTCCAATAATGTGAGGTCAGGGTTGCCATGGGGAGCGATGACCAAGTTTAGTATGTAGGCTGAATGCATCATGGAGAGTATTGTCATGTACCTCACATTAAGAGAATGGTTATGATAGCTGGAGATGAATCCTCTCAGGCCATTGACAACAGGGGTTTCTCAGGACAATGTTGTAGGCGCTTGCATATTTAGCTGCCATTGCGTCCATCTTAAGGTCAGAAATTAAGATTGCAGGTCAGAGGCTGGTACCCTGTGGTGTGTAGCTCACCCCAGACACTCCTAAACCATTGCAGCACCTAGGGACAAAAGTCTGAAGTAGAGCGGAATTCGCTCTGCTTGTGCGAGTACAACTCCAACAGCATTCAGGTCAAAGCGACCCACTTGATTAGCATCATATCCACTATTCTACACATTTTTCCTTCCTTCTGTGTTGGAATTTTTAGCTACAGTTAGTACATTATACAAGATGCATTGCAGTTGATACCACTCCCTGATCTTTTGACAGGTACCGTCAAGAAGGGCAGCACACACACAGGAGCTTAATTGTCTTGTGGTTTCACTCCCAAGTCACTCGACATATTGACTTGGAAATGTACCATATCTCATTCTGACATTGTCAATATGTCTATATCTATCTATAGCTCCCTGTATAGGAGCGTTGTGGGGGTATTGTAGAAATCCTGCTGTAGTTTAACCAGGCAGTTCTTCACCAGAGTCTAATAGGTGCTGGGATGGGAAATGATGTTGGCATTTGAGTAAATGAAAAAGGATCTGTTCATTCTCACTGGATAAATCCTCTCCTCCAGGAGTCAACCTGGTAAACGTTGTACCAGCTCCAAGCAAGTGTAGATGGAGATCAAAGCTATACAAGTTATTTTCAGTATAACTTCAGCAAAGCCTTGTACAATTGCAAAAGGATTTAATTTTTCTTGAGTTGTAATCATTGACCAAAAGGATACTTGGCTTCCTAATTGTCTAAACTGAACCTGCATGTTAACGTCCAATATTTCAGTTATCAGCTCTTTATTTCCCTCAGCATTCTGATAGTCATAGAGTTTCCTATCATTTAAAAAAAACTTTACTGGATTCCTGACCAAAATGAATAAGTTCACATTTTCCTACCTCGTTCTCCATCTCCTTGCCAATTCTTTTTGCATTCCCTGTCCACAGTTCACTTTCATAACCAGCTTCTTATCATTGGCAAAGATGGATACATTATAGTCCTGTCCTCCTTATTTGTGGCATTATGAAAGGATGACATCACAGATTGTTGGATACTCTTCCAATTGGAGATGATCCTTGTAAAGTGTGAGATTGACTCTTGGGCCTTGTGGGCTAAACCTGCTCCTGTCTTTCTCAGTTCTTGTGTTGCAAAGGGTGTTGTAGGTTACAGTGGGACATTGATGGGCTGCAGAGCTGGGCTGAGAAGTGGCAGATGGAGTTCAATCCGGAAAGGTGTGGCGTGATGCACTTTCAATTGAAGGCAAAATACAAGGTTAAGGGCAAAATTCCTAGCAGTGTGGAAGAAAAGTGGGATCTTGGGGGTCCACGTCCATAGGTAGTTGATAGGGTGGTTAAGAAGACATATGGTAGCCTTCATTAGTTGGGGAATTGAATTCAAGAGTGGCAAATTAATATTGCAGCTCTATAAAACTCTGGTCAGACCATTCTTGAAGCATTGTGTTCAGTTCTGGTCGCCTCATTAACGGAACGATGTGGAAGCTTTATAGAGAGTACAGAATGCTGTCTGGATTTGAGGACATGTCTTACTATATGAGGAAAGGTTGAGCGAGCTAGAACTTTTTCCTTTGGAGCGAAGGAGGATGAGAGGTGACTTGATAGAAGTGTACACAGACAGTGGACAGCAAGTGCCTTCCTCCAAGGGTGGAAATGACTAATACGAGAGATGATTGGAGAAAATTATGGAGGAAGCGGTGATGTCAGAGCTAATTTTTTGCATAGATACTGATGAACATAGAGTGGAACTACCAGGGATGGTGGTAGAGGCAGGTACATTGAGGACATTTAAGAGACTCTTAGATATGTGCATGGATTAAGAAAAATGGGGTACTATGCGGGAGGGAAGCATTAGATTGATCTCGGAGTAGGTTAAAGGTCAGCAAAATATTGTAGGCCAAGGGGCCTGTACTGTGCAGTAGTGTTCCATGAAAGAAGAAAAGTGTTTATCTTGCTGAAAACCTGTTTGTTCCTTATTGATCCATTCACTAAACTGAAATAACATTGCAAGATTTCAGCATTTCACAGGATCAAGTTAACTATCCACTATCCTGCTAGTCATGTGATACAATGATAACAGTTAACTGGAAGTTTAAGTCCCCTGTAGACTTTTGGATATTATTTGAAAATTTGCGAGGAAGTGAACGGGTTTATTGCTTGGATTGGCACGAAACTGAACTTCAGCCATAATAAAACACGAGCCCTTCAATCATTAACCATGGACCTTGCTGTTATAAAGTTGAAATAAGGCACACAACTTGTGACTCCTGAGTCACAGCTGGGCATGTAGCTTCAGTTCAGGGAATCGTACATACCTGAAAAGGTCAAAATCAAATAAACATGGCCTTTTTTGCTCTGCTGTTGAGCCTTTCAAATTTTCTGATGTTTATGGATAAACTTGCTCCATTTGAGCACAAAATTTGAGTATCACAACGCTATTTTAGGATTTTGCTATTTTAAGAGTGTCACTATGGCAAATCATCAGCGTTGTATCATGTTATATACAAAAGAGTTCATGATGACATCGTGTTATCAGTTAGCTTGGCTGCACTGTGA
The DNA here is from genome assembly GCF_963921235.1 of Mobula hypostoma. NCBI lineage: Eukaryota > Metazoa > Chordata > Chondrichthyes > Myliobatiformes > Myliobatidae > Mobula > Mobula hypostoma. The sequence goes on from NC_086107.1 coordinate 60,559,222, forward strand.
GTGAACATTTTAACAGAAGATGGTTAAATTTAACAATTGCTACTTACAGACTTTTTCATGTAATTTAGGTGCAAGATGTGTGCTTTTTTTTAGAAAAAAAGAGAGCCCCTTCACCTAAAAAATGAGAGCTGTATCAGTTTTGGAAAGATTGAGGAAATGAATGCTATCTGCCAGGAGGTGCAGAACAGACGTGGAATGGCGCAACACAGAAGTGGGCCCTTTGGGTCCCCATATCCATGATAAAATGCTTGTCTATCTATATGAATCCCTTCTGCATTAGGATTGTATCTTCTGTGTGTTGTCCGTTTAAAATCTGTCTAAATATCTTTTAAATGTAGTAATTCTACCTGATTCCCCTACCTCTGACAGAACATTTCATATACTGTATCAATCGTTCAGCTCCTTTAACAATATTTAGAAGACGATTGGACAGGTGCATGGATCTGGAATGTTCAGAGGTGTGTGGGCTAAATGTGGACTATCTTAGATGAGGATCTTGGTCAGAATGCACCATTAGGGCCGAAGGGTCTGATCTATGCTGTAAAGCTCTATTCTCTGTTCAGCAAAAAATTACCCCTTTGATACACTTATATACTCCTTCCTTTCACTTTAAACCCATGCTGTTGGTTTTTGATATCCATACCATGGGGGGGGGGGGGGGAAATGATTTGGACAATCTATCCTGTCTATGCCCTTCATAACTAACTTCTACCTGCTCACCTCTCAGCCACCTTCACTCCAGGGAAAACAAGGTCAGCGTATCCGTAACTGAAGTCCTCCAATACAGGCAACATCCAGAATGAATTTCCTAGTCTTGGTCTGCTTATTGTGTTGAATAGCAGGGCAGACTATTCTCTCCTTACTGTCCTTAGATGTTATAACGAAATATGCAATGTGTACTTCAGGTATCAAACACATGACTTATTTTCTCCAGGGACGAGCAGTAAAGTTGTGAGGATTTGTTTCCTTTGCTCACTTACTATTAATCTGTATGAATTATTGAACAAATCAGTGTAATCAGGAATCCACAATTTTCATTAACAGCATTTATACAGTGAGTGTTGACGCGTGGCCAAGTGGTTAGGGCATTCGTCTAGTGATTTGAAGGTCGCTAGTTTGAGCCTTGGCTGAGGCAGTGTGTGTGTCCTTCAGCAAGGCACTTAACCACACATTGCTCTGCGCCAACACTGGTGCCAAGCTGTAAGGGTCCTAATGCCCTTCCCTTGGACAACATTGGTGTCATGGAGAGGGGAGACTTGCAGCATGGGCAACTGCTGGTCTTCCATACAACCTTGCCCAGGCCTGGGCCCTGGAAACCTTCCAAGGTGCAGATCCATGGTCTCATGAGACTAACGGATGCTATAAGAATACAGTGGTAAATAAAACAACATTGGCACATAAAGGACAAGTATGCTCCTCCATTCAGTGAGATTAGGGCTGGTCCTATCTCTCAGTCTTGTTCTCCTACCCTTCTTCATGTGTGAAAAGAAGTGACTAATCTTGAAGCTGGTATTCAAGAGCAGTGGCCAGAAGTAAAGAATGAGCTATAATTCCTTGCAGTTGCTCTGAACACTAATTCCTAAACTTTATTTGGACTTTAGTTAGTTTGAAACAAAGTAGGTGTCTGCATTGATCACTATAGTTTGGCTTATTATATCAAGGCAGTGGAAGATTTCTTGGTAACTTGGCGTTTGGATGCACCTTCTGTTTGAATGGAATGCAAACAAAACTTTACACAGTGTATCTAGGTACATGTGATAATAATAAAACAGTTACCAATAATTATTTTACTGATGTTTGCTGTTTCATTGCAATTTTAATTGTGTTTTTATTCTCAGAGATATGTTGATGGAGGAATTACAGATAACTTACCTCAGTATGAACTGAAAAACACAATTACAGTGTCTCCCTTTGCTGGAGAGAGTGACATCTGCCCTCGGGATTGCTCCAGCAATATGCATGAGTTGAGAATAACGAATACCAGCATCCAGCTCAACCTGCAGAACATGTACCGTCTTTCCAAGGCTTTATTTCCTCCTGACCCCGAGGTAAGAATGATGGAAGATAGAGGTCACTGGCAGTGCTTCAAACCAATACAGTGTCTGACTTACAAATGCTGCTGTAGATTCATGGTATCTCTTCATAAAGAAAGTCTGGGACGAGCAGGAGATCAGTGTAGATATTTAGGATTATGTCTTCAGTAAAGCTACATAACCTAGCTAAACAACACAGACCAACAGGATCCTCACACTTAAGTACAAAAGGGCTATAATAGAAAAATTGCAAAGAGTCTGAGCTGATGGCCATTTGAAATGTCACAAGAACAGTCTCCCCAGTTGAAGCAGAATATAAAGAGAACAGAGATCCTGTTAGCAGGGTCTTGGGAGCACGGGAACTACAAGTTCCCCATCAACTTGTGCGCTAGCTTTCTTGCAGATATCGCCATTGGCACAAAATCCTCATAACTGTAGTGCATACCTTCACAGCGATGCAAGAAAATTGCTCACTGCTACCCTTTTTGTTATGCTAGCTGGTGGTGCAGTGATCCTGTGTTCTAATCCGACTGACTCCTTGCATGCTTTCCATCTGTGCTGGGTTGAACGTTGAGCTAGCAACTCGGCCTTGTAAAAATAGTTGAATGCTATAGAATTGGCCGAAGAAAAGCCTCCCGATGTGCCACAAGGCACAAAAAGGAACTCAAAGGCTGTTGAGAGTGGGTAATAAATGGCATTCTTGCCAGGACATCCAATCCTCATAATTTTCTTTTAGAAAGCCAAGGTAAAGTCTGTAAAGTTTGGTTAATTATAGAAAGATTATTGGAGTGATATGGTTCCATAGGTAGTTTCTGCAGCCATAAAACTGATGGGTTGCCTGTTGCTAGGAGACACAGCTCACTTCCTATCCATCATCAAAGAGCCATGATTGCCAGAGGAAGTTCATTTAGTTTTTGAACAAAATCTAACCATGATAGTAAACTTGGACTAAGATGGACAGCGTTTCTTTGCTATGCTGCTTCCTCTAATTTCTGTGTATTTAGGATTTATAATGCTTTGACTAGTTTTTGGCTGATAAGTCCGATGTACATTTCATAATGTGCTTTTTGAATATTCATACAATTGTGTAGAGGTCAATGTAAAAAGTGGTCATTAAGTTGCCTAGTTTGGATATAAATAATTAAATATTTTAATGTGACAGGTGATGCGGGATATGTGCAAGCAAGGATACGGTGATGCCCTTGACTTCCTCAAAAGGAATGGTGAGTACGAACCATTGTTTTCCAATTATAATGTGTCCAATTATGTTTCCAGTGGTTTTTTAAAATCAATTACAGTAGTATACTGTAAAACTGGATTTAATTTTTAGAAGTAGGTGTAAATGTTATGAATCATGTGGCTCAACAGAACAGGAGCAAATCTTGAATGAAAATGAACCAATTGAAGACATGAACTCCCTTTTAAAGATACCATAGAACAGTAACACAAACAAAATGCTGCAGGAACTCAGCAGGCCAGGCAGCATCTATGGTATAGAGTAAACAGTCAACCCTTCATCAGGAAGGGAGAAAGAAGAGATGAGTCAGAGTAAGAAGGTGGGGGCTAGGGAGGAAGACACAAGGTGATAGGTGAAACTGGGACGGGGAGGGGTGAAGTAGATTGGTGAAAGAGTTAAAGGGCTGGAGAAGGGAGAATCTGATAGGAGAGGACAGATGACCATGGAAGGGGGAGGAGTATCAGAGGGAGGTGATGGGCAGGTAAGAAGATAAGGTGAGAGGGAAATGGAAATTGGGAATGATGAAGGGGGGGTGAGGGGGCATTAGCGGAAGTTCAAGAAATCGATGTTCGTGCCATCAAGTTGGAGGCTACCTAGACAGAATATAATGTGTTGTTCCCCCAACCTGAGTGTGGCCTCAAAATGGTAGTAGGGGAGGCCATGGACTGGCATGTTGGAATGGGAATGAGAAGTAGAAATAAAATGGATGGCCGTTGGGAGATCGCATTTTTTTTTCTGGCGGACAGAGGTTAGGTGCTCAGTGAAGGGGTCTCCCCAATATACTGGAGGCCACACCAGAAACAGTAAATGACCCTCAGACTCGCAGGTGAGGTGTTGCCTCACCTAGTAGGACTGTTTGGGACCCTGAATGGTAGTGAGAGAGGAGGTGTAGGGGCAGGTGTAGCACTTGTTCGGCTTGCGAGGACAAGTGTGGGAGGGATGAATGGACAAGGCAGTTGCGTAGGGAGTGATCCCTGCAGAAAGTGTGGGAGTTAGAGGGGAAGATGTCATGGGATCCCGTTGGAGATGGTGGAAGTTACGGAATACTATATGCTGGACGTGGAGGCTAGTGAGGCGGTAGATGAGAACAAGAGGAACCCTATCCCTGGTAGGGTGGCGGGAGGATGGGATGAGTGGAGACGTGTGTGAAATGGAAGAGATGTGGGTAAGAACAGCATTGATGGTGGAGGAAGAAAAGCCCCTTTCTTTGAAGAAGGACATCTCCTTCATTCTAGAATGAAAAGCCTCATCCTGAGAGCAGATGCAATGGAGATGGAGGAATTGAGAGAAGGGTATGGCACTTTTTACAAGTAACAGAGTGGGAAGAGGTTTAGTCCGGGTTGCTGTGAGTCTGTGGGTTTATAAAAGATATCAGTAGATAAGCAGTCTCCAGAGATAGACAGAGGTGGAGAAAGGGGAGGGAGGTTTTGGAAATGGACCAGGTAAATTTGAGGGCAGGGTGGAAGTTGGAGGCAAAGTTGATGAAGTCGACGAGCTCTGCACGGGTGGGGTTGTCAATGTAGCTAGGAGAAGTTGGGGTGAGACGCCAGTGTAGGCTTGGAACATAGACTGTTCCACGTAGCCGACGTAAAGGCAGGCATAGCTGGAACCCATGTGAGTACTCATGGCGAAACCTTTTGTTTGAAGGAAGTGGGGGGAGCTGAAGGTGTAGTTATTGACAGTGGGGACAAGTTCCACCAGACAGAGGAGAGTGATGGTGGAGGGGAACTGGTTGGGTGTGGCGTCCAGAAAGAACTTTTCAACTTTCTTTTCACTCCATGCATAATTCATTGGGATGACTGTGAAATATGGGTAATTTAACATGTGTTTGGTCACAAACCCTTGTTACGTTGATGAAAAGGATTTGTCATCTTCAAGCACAGTCACTATCAGCCTTTGCTTTTTGTCCTTTTCTGATGACGTGCATTTATTACCAGGTGAATTTTCAAATTCAAAGATTCAAAGTACATTTATTATCAAAGTATGTATGGAGTGTACAACCCTGAGATTTGTTTTCCCACATACAGCCACTAAACAAAGAAAACCATGGAACCCATTCAAAGAAAAACATCAACCCTCCCAGGTGCAAAAAAAACAACAAATTACGCAAGCAGCAAAAATGCAGAATATAAAACACCAGGAGTCCAGGCATATTCAAATCATCTCAGTTCAGTTCAATCTATTGCTGCGTCATCTGTTACCTGCAGATCACCCCAATCAAAATCGCACAAAGTAGCAACCAAAAAATAGGAGCGACCAAAAACACATCATAATGTGAAGTACAGAGTGAATAAAACGTGCTCCTACAAATTACCTGATGGTCAGAATGGCAATAGATCATTAGCCTAAATTTGCCTGAAAGTTCTCCCCATATTACCTAATTATTTAATTTTAATTATTGAGATACAGCACTGAATAGGCTCTTCGAGCCACGTCGCCAAGCAATCCCCTGATTTAACCCTAGCCTAATCATGGGGCAATTTACAATGACCTTCCAACCAGTGCGTCTTTGGAATGGGAAGAAACCAGAGCACCCAGAGGAAACCACATAGCTACGGGAAGAACGTACAAACTCCTTACAGGCAACAGTGGCGATTGAACCCAGGCTGCTGGTACTATAAAGTGTACCACGGTCCTGTACTGCCCCATTACTGTGCAGTGATCCAATTTCATCTTATTCTTGAACGATATTTGGAATTGTTTCTTGTTTGGTTTATCACTGAATATAGAAGAATTTATGTTGTGTTGGAAGGGAAGCGATGGGTTTTGGCGAGAACTTCTACTTTCTTAACCTGCTTCCTATTGGATCAACATCATTGTGGCATTGTACCTGACCAACTGCACATGTTTAAACTGTGGGTTTTTCAGGAAGGGAAGGAGGGTGATGGTTTATACTTCTTCACTGAAATAAGCAGATCTTGTATATTAATATTTATTGTTTGCATATTTTCACTCCTCTTCTTGTCCAAAAGCTTGTTTCTAGGTGTATTATTTTACCACCTTGTGGAAATGCTTAGCAACATCATTATGTTGTCTATTAGAATCAGAATCAGATTTACCATCATTGCCATTAATTGTGAAATTTATTGTTTTGCCACGAAGCCAATCTTAATCAGATTAATTCTGCAAACTACTATTGAGTCAATTCAAATCTCTCTGGATCAAGATGAAAATACCATCCTTGTTTATTTCTAAACAATTAAGATAATGCCTTTGTTTCTCTAAATGAGTTACAAGTGGTTAGTTTTCAATGTGAACATGTGTTAAAATAATTTGCTTAAATCACCTACACTGACCTCCATAATGTTGCACATCTTTGCTTCTAGTTATGACAATGCTCTTCCATCCTGTATTCATTGAAGAATTTTGTATTTTGATATGTTTCCTGTATCCTCTCCGACATTAAATCTCCCATTCGATTTTTTTTCCTTTCAATGGCTCAGTCCCACAACAGGTCAAATTAAATGGCCTCATTCTGTGTTTGGATTCCTCCACATCCCTGCTATACCACTCCCCTCTCCACAAAGTCCCAAGAATCGTCCTCTGCATAAACACAAAATGTTGGCAGTGATGGAATTGGTTTTGTGCCAAAGCCGTACAGATGACTATTTAGGTGAGCTGCATAAATGAGTTTCTGACACAGGATGCACCCAATGTCTGTGCGTGGGTTTGCACTTTAGTTCTGTCAAAGGCGGGATGTTCTGATGATAACAGCTTTCTGTGTTGGGCATGAGAAAGAGTATCTGTGGGCATAAGCCAAGTCTGCCTTTGTAGCTTTCCTGTAATGTTCCTAGCTCTGCTGTATGTATTTGAGTAATGCACACTGCGTATTAGTCAGGATTTTCAACTGAAGTGTTTAGATGAGAATAGAAGATCCATAAGCAAAAGAATCTGGAACTGGGCATTCAGCCTTTTGGATCAGCATTCTCGTCCCAGAAGATCAAGGCTGGGCTTTTACTCCAGTTTATCACTTGATCCTCCTAATACATAAAAAATCTATCATTCTCAGACTTGAATATTTTTATTGCTCAGTAAAAATCTTTGCCCTATTGGGAACAAAACTTGGAAAAAGAAATTTTCTTCTCGGCTCTGACCTGATCAGCTGGTGTTTTATCTTGAGGCTGATTTACATTCCTATACCAGCCAGAATTCTCTCAGAACGGATATTAAGGTACCGGCAACCCTAACCAAGATTCTAATCTTTTTTAAAAGTCCAATTTGTTTTCAGATGGTCATTCCAAACTTGGCTAAGCTATTCCTTTGTAGATGGACCCCGTGCATGTGGAGTCTTTTTGTATGTCTAGTGTGATCTAAACAATAATTCCAAACTATGTGAAATCCCCAACACAAAATATGTGGCAACGTCTATAGATATATTGAACTTAGCATTCTTTTCACTCCATGCATAATTGATTGGGATGATTGTGAGATATGGGTTATTTGTGTTTGCTTTGGTCACAAAACTCCTGTTTACATTGATAAAAGGATTAATCACCTTCCAAGTACAGGCAGTATCAGTCTTTGCTTTTTGTCCTTTTCTGATGACGTGTATTTATTACCAGGTGAACATTCAAATTAGGGTGGATATGGAGTTGATGTTTTCCCTATCAAGTATTGTAAAAATTCTGTATGCTTCAGTGTGATCACCTCTCATTCTCATATATTAAAATATACAGTGAGATGAGTCATTTGTGTTAACAACTTGCACATTAGGTTAGATTATGAGGACACGCAGTCCTCTTTTATTGTCATTTAGTAATGCATGTATTTAGAAATGATCCAATGTTCCTCCGGTGTGATATCACAGAAACACAGGACAGACCGAGACTGAAAAACTGACAAAAAACACATTCCAATGCCAACACAGCATGCCCACAATGATTGGCAGGACAACTCAGATTATCAATAAAACAATAACAGAAAAACAAGCCTTGCTCCTATATTCCTTCTATACATGCACATACACACTCCTCCAACCTCAGGACAGGCTGTTTCTGGCGTCAAGTGGGATTTGTGGATTCACAGACTTTGTGTATTTAATATACCAGAAATATTTGAGTAATATTGTAAATATATTAGTTTAAACATTCTTTGTTGTTTAAATAATTTATTATGGTTATATGTACGAAGTAAGCAAATAGCATACATCATGGCACGCCGAAACTAAGACCCATTTTCCTCATCTTGGTCCTAAGAGGCTTCCCCTTTATCCTCAAACTGTGACCCCTCGTTCTCGACTTCCACAACATCAGAAAACTTCTGAAGATGGCAAGACTCTGTGCAGTAGTTGAAGTCCGAGGTGTAAATGGTGAAGAGAAAGGGAGACAAGACAGTCCCCTGTGGAACCCCAGTGCTGCCGATCACTCTGTCGGACACACAGTGTTGCAAGCACATGTACTATGGTCTGCTAGTCAGATAATCAAGAATCCATGACACCAGCATCCACCTGCATCGCTGTCAGCTTCTCCCCCAGCAGAACAGGGCGGATGGTGTTGAATGCACTGGAGAAGTCAAAAAACATGACCCTCACAGTGCTCGCTGGCTTGTCCAAGTGGGCGTAGACACGGTTCAGCAGGTAGATGATGGCATCCTCAACTCCTAGTCGGGGCTGGTAGGCGAACTGGAGGGAATCTAAGTGAATTATTTAAATGAACAAGAATGCTTAATTAACAACATATTTATAAGATTACTGAAATGTTAAATACACAACAGAATGTGCAGCAGAAATCTCAGTTCCCCATTTTTACCAGCACCGGGGTGAACGTTCCCTCAATGGAGGTTGCCTTATGTGGGGATTGAGAGTTGTTGTATCATCCCTGCTGAGAGCTAAAGTGTTGGAGGAGCTACATGTCGGTCATCTAGGCATGGTCAAAATGAAAGCATTGGCTTGAAGGTTTGTCTGGTAGCCTGGGACAGATCAGCAGATCGATCAGCTTGCCATGCTCTGTTCAGGATGCCAACATGTTCAGAAAATGCCAAGAGCAGCACTTCTTTATCCCTGGGAATGCCCTGGCACAGGATTCATGTGGGTTTTGCCGAACCATTCATGGGCACAAATTTCTTAGTAGTAGTGGATGCAACTACAGAAGTGTTCCCACTAGTCTCCACTACGGTCTTGCACATCGTTGATGTGCTGAGATGCCTCTTCTCAGGGACTGGTGTTCAAGAACATTTAGTAAGTAATAATGGACCACAGTTTGTTGTGGAACAGTTTCAGTCATTCCTGAAAATGAATGGAATAAGACATATTACATCAGTGAGTGAGTCATATCAGTATTCTTGATGTGGTCATGCCAGGACTCTCCGTAAATGATGCAAAATATCATCGTGCTTGTTGTGAAGGCTGAAGTACAATTTTCCAATTATTCATTTATCAGTCTTTTTTGCTTTAAAACATTCATTAAGTTTCCTTTAAGCACAAACACTTGTCAACCTATCGATATGCAAGGAATGCTCAACTTTTTTTACTTTCTCTACTTTGCATTTTTCTGTTTTACCGTCTATCCTATATGTGGTAATGCTGCCCATTTGTTTATGCTGGCTGTATGCCCCACCCTGCAGCTCCCTTGCATTCTCGTTACAGCGTACACAGCCATTAAACTTTGTATCATTACAAAGCTTGGATATATTATGCTTGCAACACACATCAAAGTTGCTGGTGAACGCAGCAGGCCAGGCAGCATCTCTAGGAAGAGGTACAGTCGACGTTTCAGGCTGAGACCCTTCGTTGCCTATATATTATGCTTCTTGTTCTCATTCAAATCATTGGTATGGGGAGATTTTTTTTTCTAAAAGTAGTCTTTACTTGCCTTTGTTTTACAGGTTTGTTAAACAGGCCACAGCCTTTGTGCAGCTCACCCCTGTCTGCTCCGAATCAGTGCGATACATTTGCTGATGATGAAGACTTCGACGAAGAAGCAGCAATAGAAACAGCAGAGGGAAATCAAATAGGAGTACGAGGATGTTTCAGTAAGAACAATGACCAGATTCTGGAGCACTTGTCACCACGGCTTCACCAAGGTTAGTACAAGTTGGTGTGGTTGGATTGAGTAGCAAAGCAGGTTTGAGGGGAGTGCCCCTCCAGCATCGCTCCCTGCTCCAGTTGAGGTTAGGTGTGGTCAGAATGTTCATGGAGTAAATGCCTTTGTTGAGTCAATTATAATAATAAGTGCAAAAGGAGAGCAGAATTCGTGGAGTAGCGTCCATGGGTTCATTGTTCAGAAATCTAATGGTGGAGGGGAAGAAGCTGTCCCTAAAATATTAAGTGTGTTTCTTCAGGCTCCTGCACCCCCTCTCTGATGGTAGTAATGAGAAGAGGGTATGTCCCGGGTGGTGAAGGTCCTTAGTGATGGATTCCACCTTTCTGAGGCACTGCCTTTTGAGGATAACCGTGCTGGTGGGGAGGTTGGTGCACATGGTGGAGCTGGCTTCTTCCGATCCTTTGCAGTGGCCCCTCCACACCAGATGGTGATGCAAGCAGTCAGAATGCTCTCCATCGTATATCTGTGCAAACTTTCTCGAGACTTTGGTGACATACCCTATGTGAAGATTTTTCTCACTGGTTGTCAGGGGATGCTGTATATTTAAATATTTCTTAAAGATAATTATAAATCTCCCAAATCTGCTGATTCTTTGAATTCAACATAAATGGATCAAATTTATCAAATCAAGTTCTGCCATAAGATGAAGTTACGATTGTCAGTGCAACTCAGTTTTATATTTCGAAGGCTCTAACCTTCCCAGTACACCAGTCTGGGCCAGATTGTGATCATATAGAAGTGGTGTATGATAGCATGTCGATGTGTCGATGTGCTGTCTCACTCTACAGAGAAAGCTTAGTGTAAGAAATGCCACCCGCACAATGGAAGATTTGCTTTTCTAAATGATATACCTTGGCCTTCTAATTATTTTGTCACATCAGAATCAGGTTTATTATCACTAACTTTTGTTGTGAAATGTTTTGTGGCAGCAGTAAAGTGCGAGGCATCAAAATTACTGTAACTTAAAAAAACAAGTAGTATGAATAACAAGGTAGCACTCACCGGTTCATAAACAATTCAAAATTCTGAAGGCAGAGAGGGAAAAGCTGTTCTTAAAACATTGTGTGTGGGTCTTCAAGCTCCTGTACCTCCCCTCGAATGATAGTAATGAGAAGAGGGCACGGTCTGGGTGGTCAGTGTCCTTAATGATCGATTCCACCTTCTTGAGGGACCGCCTCTTGAAGATTCCTCGATGGTGAGGAAGTTTGTCCCCTTGATGGGCACCAACACAAACGGGTAATTTACAGCAGTCTGTCTGTTCAGCTATTCGTACATCTTTGGAATAGGGTGGGAGCTGGAGTACCTGGGGGGTGAGGGGAGCCCACAAGGTTTTTGGGAGGAGGTGGAAACTCCACGCACACAACGGCCAAGGGTAAGGGTCGACAACAGGTCACTGTGGTTGTGAGGCAGCAGCACGGACTGCTGAACCACAGTGTCGCCATTAGCTTCGGAAGAACTCATTTCCCTTTTCCAGCCTGAAAGGTCGCTAGGATCTCCATCTAACCTAGGATACTGGAAATGTGTCTTCCATTGAGATAGAATTGCTCTATGTATTCCCAGGGTGCTAAACAGAAAACAATCAGAGTTAGTTCACTCACAAATTCTGAAACCGGAATGATCTTGTTCCATGTTCTAAGTGTGCATTCCCACCACAAATAGGGACTTGAAGCTAGTTTCAGATTTAACAGAGCAGCATTCATAGAAATCCTTTCCTATCCCAGTGTCTTCTCCTGTCAATCTATCACTAACTCTCCTCTCCACCCAAAGTCGATTTGGTCTGTGTTTGTGAGCATTGTTGAAGATCTGTTTAGATTGCAAGCTGACTGACTTTCCTATAACTCCGTTTTGCACAGCACTAATCGAAGCCTGTGCTGAGAAACGAGGTTTACACACCGTCTTTTCAAACTTGCTGCCAGTCCGTTTGGTTTCTGCCATGATGGTGCCGTATACTTTGCCCCTGGAATCTGCAGTTTCATTCACCATAAGGTATGTTTGTTTGAATTTCTGTTCGGCATACCCATGAAGGTTATACCTCATGTCAGGTTGAAAATAATTATGGAGAATATCTGCAGATGCTGGAAATCTAAAGCAACACACACACACATACATACAAAATGCTGGAGGAACTCAGCAGGTCAGGCAGCATCTGAGGAAATGAATAGATATTTGTCGTTTCAGGCTGAGACCCTTCTTTGGGGCTGGGAGGGGAAAGATGCTGGAATAAGAAGGTAGGGGGAGGAGAGAGACTAGCTGGATGGTGATAGGTGAAGCCAGGCAGGTGGGAATGGTCCAGGGCTGGAGAAGAAGGAATCTGATCAGAGAGGAGAATGGATCATAGGTGAAAGGGAAGGAAGAGCGGACCCAGGGGAAGTGACATGCAGGCAAGAAGAGGTAAGAGGGCAGAGTGGGGAATAGAAAAGAAGAAGGGGAGGAAAATTTATTTTTACCAGAAGAAGGTCTTGGCATGAAAAGTTAACTGCCTATTCATTTCCATCGGTGCTGCCTGACCTGCTGATTTCCTCCCGCGCTTTCAGTGTGTTGCTTTGAAATTAATTATGGATTGCTTTAGACGTTCTAAACTAATCCTGTAGGTGGAGCAACATCTGAATAATTGATACTGAGTTTATTGAGAAAATAGTCCCAACAAGTCTTAACTTGTGCGTAGCCAGAGCTTCTATCTAACTTAAAGAAGAGAGATGGGAGTGAAAACACACAATTATTAATAGCAGAGTTGATGCTAAAAGTTAATATTGTCACTAAGATAATTTTATTGATGTATGTTTAGGTTATTTTCAATACTATTATTTTGCTAAGTAGGAGTCAAGATGGCGCTTGGCCATGGTCTTTTGGTTGCGGCTCTCACTCAGTTGTTTTTTAGGTTTGTAGGGATGGTTTTGGGACAGCGTGGGCAGCTAGAGGACAGTTATGGATTAGGGACATGGATGTGGGGAGTTAGAGGTTTGGGGCAGTAAATGAAGAGTCGGGGCTGAAGCCAGAGTCCAGGTTGGAGCGCTCTGTGGTAGGAGGCCAAAGATCCTCATGGATGGATGTTGTGTCGGTGGCACAGACGAAGGCCAGTGAACCCCGTGGACGATGGCACGTGACTCCCTCCCCCAGCCCCCTCCAGGTCAGGGTCTCCCCCCTCCGCCCAGTCTGGCAAGCCCCAGGATCAGAAATTCATGCAGGCAAGAGGCAGGTTGGTGAGTGCTGGGGTCGAATGTCCATGCAAACCTGGGGGTCAGTGTCAAGGGTCGAAGACCAAAATCAGCAAGCTCAGAAGTCAGGACATGATGTTGAAGTGTCCGGAAGTTTAAGGCCCTGTGCCTGTAAATCTGAGTCCAGGCCAGGTCCAGATCAGTGAGTCTCAGGGTTGGAAGCCCGTATAAGTCTGGAGTTTGAGGCCCGGAGTTCAGAGTTCCATGATCAGCAAATCCTGGGGTCGATACCAAAGGCTGAAGCATGAATTTGGGAGTTTGTGCGAGGATTTAGCGTCAGAAATGGAAGTGAAGATGCGATTGAATAAATTGGTAAATGAAGAAAAGGTGGGGGGGGCTGTTGATAGTGCAGATCAAAGTGAAGTGGATGGGGGTCTTTTCTGAGGCACTCAGAGAGACTGGGTGAGCACGCGGGGCGGGAATAGTGAGAGGTAAAAGGAAGTGAGACAAGATGGCCCCAAGGTTGAAAGACAGGGGTTGGCAGCTTTAAAACACTCTAAACCTCTTATCAGAAGCTGTACCACACACGAGACAATCTGCAGATGCTGGAAATCCAAGCAACACACACAAAATGCTGGAGGAACTTAGCAGGCCAGGCAGCAACTATGGAAAAGAGTAAACAGTTGATGTTTCAGGCTGAGACCCTTCATCAGGACTCGGCCTGAAACGTGGACGGTTTACTCTCCTTCCATAGATGCTGCCTGATCTGCTGAGTTCCTCCAGCATTTTGTGTGCGTAACAGAAGCTGTAATCCTTTTGTTCTGAAATTTGGACTTGGACCCCAAGCTTGCTCTTGTTTTGCTCTTGTATTCTGCATCTTTTCCTGATGAAAGTGGTTGATTATTGTAACAGCCTTAATTATTTTTCTGGGTTTGAATTAATAAATAAACTGGATGAGGGGCTGTGTCAGCTGTCTGTAGCATTCCAGGAATGTGTGCTTTACAAAGAAGTGCTTGAATCGATAAGTTATCACATGATATGAAATCAAAGAATAATTCAGTCAGTTTGCTAATTTATTTTTGACCCACTCTGTCATTACTTATAGTACTAAAGATGTGTCTGGAGTATTTATCTAGTCTCTACCTTTGATAGAATCCTGGAGTGGTTACCTGATCTCCCAGAAGACATTGACTGGATGAAAGATCAGATCGCCAATGTGTTGTGGTACTTCGTCACAAATGCCAAGGTGAAACTAGGACAACATCTTTCCACAAGGTACTGATGACTGACCAGAAAGTAAATTTGTAATGTTTGCTGCAGCAGTAAATATTCGAAACTCTCCCCGTAAAGCTGTACATTTTCATTTGCAGAACTGAGGTGGGCTTCTGATTTGCAAGTGAAACTGGGACAGAAAACCTTGCATTCTGGCAGTGATAATCCTTAAAGCTGCCACTTTCTGCCTTTCAATTATCTCTCTTCCTTTTACCTCACTTCCTTTTATCACACTATTCCAGGCCCAGTTGCTCACCCAGTCTCTATGAATGTCCCGAAACAGACCCCCATCTACTTCACTTGCATATGCACTATGAACGTGTGAATAGCCCCCCCCTACACTTTTTCAGCATTTACCAACTGCACCTTCCATTTCTGACACTAAATCCTCATGTAAACTCCCATTATTCTCTCTTGTCCACTTCATTCCCCATACAGACTTCATCTCTGTTCCTCTAACCCCAGGGGAACAGATTCTGTTTTTTTTTTAAGCAGGTGACAGGTTGGCCATTTACATAGTTAAGGTCTAGATTTTGAGGCCCTCCGTGAAAACCAATCGCTGCTTCACTGCCCTTCTGTTACGTAAAGACAATTCCTGGCTTTGTGCAATTTGCCTTATTAAAATCTTTCCCTCATTCTCCTGCAGCTCAAATACATTTTTAATTTCAGGTGAAAGATGTTTTTGAGCTGTGGCCTCCACCATGATGCCCACCTTCATCTGTGCTTTTGCATCATGATTGTGTGTACAGTGATGGAGACTGCTCCCGTATTCTGCAGACCTTTCATTAAGAAGGGGTGATGTGTGTCCTTTTTCATTCTTTGTTGCTTGC
Source organism: Mobula hypostoma (assembly GCF_963921235.1). NCBI lineage: Eukaryota > Metazoa > Chordata > Chondrichthyes > Myliobatiformes > Myliobatidae > Mobula > Mobula hypostoma. The sequence continues at coordinate 60,574,789 of NC_086107.1, forward strand.
AGGGAGCTGAGGTCAGTTGTAGTTCACCGAGCTGCTACCCTGGTTTGGATCGGTTAGGACACTGTGCACTTTTCAGATTCATTTTGCTTACCTAATGGGTACGGGGGTTAAGTAAATATTCTTTCTGCCACCGCTGACTGTGATGTTGTCAGTGATGGAACATGAACTTGGCATCTGATCATCCATGTTCTAATTCAAGGCTATTGTTGTCAATTATATGACATCAGAAGGAACAACCCTTTTTTTCCCCAAACTGTTATTGGCTATATCATCATTTGAGATGAGTGTGTGTTTCACAAGAGAGTCGTGTGGGGAGCTGTACATCAGGTCAACAATATATTTGTCGGGAGTGGGATAAGGTCAGCTTATCATGCTCCTGTACTAACATTTGTTTTGATCATTTTTTTACTTTTTAAGTGACTGACTTCTCATCTTGCCCACTTCCCTTCATTTCAGGCTGCAGTATGATATGAGGCTACAAAGGACCCAGAGTCTTTTCGTACTACCGGCGCCTTCCGCCAGCTCTGTCCGGCAGTGGGTCCGAAGCAATACTTCGGTGATGGATCTCATTGTGAAATGTGAACAGTACCAACGCCACCTGTGGCCCAGCATGCCCCTTGTGAATTGGAAACCTCAGGGTTCCTTCTGCCAGCAGGATCTTGATCATGGTTTACTAATGAAACCAACCTTATGAACCAAATTTGACGATTAGAAAGGGCACACTTCCATACAGAGCACCTCTTCCTTTAAGTGTCATGTTATCAGCAAGCTTTACACACATCTTGAACAGTTTCTTCTTTTGTATCAATCAATGTCCCTCATGGAAATAGCCAGTTTGAAAACCTGTGGAATTGGACGAACCACTCATGAAGCCAAGCCACTAATCAAGCAACTTCCAGCAGAACAAGTTATTTTCAGTAAACTCTTTCTGCAGAATGTTAGTCCGTTTGCTGCAATGCAGATGGGATATCCAGTTCAGTACTGTGATATTGTGATATTTTTCATTTAATATCATTCTTTTGAAATATGAATTGAAACTTTACCAAGCTTCACTTTTAAGTATTTAACTAAGAACTTAGTTTGGTAAAAATAAATTTTGATGAGCACTCAGTCGAAGTAATGGAGCTGAATTTTAGCTGGTGATTTGAATCTCCAAATGGAATAGATAGTTCTCAAACTGAAGAAATCAACAGTGAAACTCCCAAGAAAATTTAATCTCATTTTTAAAAATTCTCTAAGTGGAGGTGCCATATTTACAAAATTCTTTCTAGATGGAGGTGCCATATTTACAAAATTATTAGTTTCTACTGAAGTTGCTAACTGGAAATTATGTAATCATTTTCATACCTCATCATTGAACACACAGGATCAGTGCAACACCTCTATGCCAGATTAATGCAATTTTACGCTACTTCTTTTTGTACATTTTATTTGGAATTACTCCTGAAGAGTATTTAAAATGCTATTCTTTTGTTTAAAGTCTTGCTATTTTTGAACCTGCTGAATGTATTTGGTGCTAAAAATTTTGCTGTTTCAAAAAAAGTTTAGCTGTTTGTATTTAAAAGTTGTTTCAATATGATTTGTTGTAATATACTTTGATCACTCAATTCATATATCAAATTACAGTTTATTTTTAAGGTTATTTTGTTTTGAAACTGCAATTTTGACATTTTAAGACTCCCCAATATTATCTATGTCCTTTAGCTTTTTGGGATATAACCTCTGAATTTCCATGCTTGTGGAGTCATATAACTCATTACTTGTAGTATAAAAGCTATATTAACAGTCGAAATCCATATAAGAATTTCCCTTCTGCTTCCAGACAGCCAAGACGAACTAGAGGCTACCTACTCATTGTTTGATTAACAGATAGTTTAGGGCATTGAGGTAGGTGTAAGGTTTTTTTTAAAAAAAAAAGGCATTTCTTGGAAGTTTATTTTAGAATTGAGTGTGTTGTTAGTTGGGCAGTCGTGAGTAAAATGGCAATATGGTTTGAACTGCCTGTTATTCAGAAATTGGACATTTATTGGTCTTGATTAATGGGTGCAATAGCTAGTGTGGATTTTGTGTTGCCACCTGCGATTAATTTCTGACTTGTGATGTTGTTTCTTTCAAACTTTAACACATCCGTTATCATTGACCATTGCAACTCAACGGGCAGTTTTAGGAAGGCAGCATTCCAGTCAGCTCCCTTCTGAGAAGCTATTCTATCATTTTTTAATCATCTTTGTGTAAAAAGTGCAGAGAGCCTAGAGGTGTCTTTTAAGCATGCTATAATTTTTTTTATTAATTCATATTTGTGGCACTATTGACCAGCAATTCATCCCTGGTCAGTAGTAGTCAGGTGTAGCCTCTGAAATTCAATACTTTTTGTGGACTTTCAAAACCAAAGTAACACATTGACAAGGGATGAATTGCTAGATATTTTATAGATATGTTTCCCATCTAGAACTATAGAGAATCCAGTGTCAGTTAATATCCTGATGCAGTTATTAACATTCCTTTTTGGTTTATTGGATAGGTGGAACAAGAAAGTGATGGACAGTTACATAATACATAATGTAACTATCCTCCTTTCTGCTTTAGGTCTTTTTCAATATATTACTGAGGGAGTTGACCAGTGGCTTGTTGTAAAGCCCTTTGCTCCATGGAGTTGTGACAGAGTAGCCTTAAGTTTCTCCCCTCTACCATTTTAAATTGTTGCTTTGAACTTTTTAACTAATTGTGTCAGAAGATAAAAGTACAGCCAAATCTGATTGTACAAACTCAGTGACATAATCGAGGTGAATCTGGCCATCCCATTTTGGTATGTGTCTGAATGGCAATGGACTTGTCATATTACTAACATGGACCAATGACTTTGATATCTCCCATGGTACATTATACTGAAGACTAGAACACTTACCAATTCAAGCAAGGAAGACATCTCTGCCATGGTGAAAAATAGATATAATACCATGTAAATATTATGAAGTAAAATACTGTACCTGTGTACTCTATTAGAATTTCAAGAGGTTAATTATGTTATGCTGAAATTAATTTTGAGAATATTGTATAGGATGTACATAGCCTTTATTCTAAAAGATAAAGATTCCACAAAGTTATGGTCAATTTTATTTTTCTGAAAAGGGGATTGATTTGTTATTTAAACAAATTGTACTTATTTAACTAAGATTGTATTATTTTTGAAGTTAGTATTTAAAGTTCCAATTATAGATTATATATTGAGGTGCAGAGCGAATAAGAGAGATTGTAATTTGGAAAAGATTAAGCAGAGTTATGTTGGAGAGATAGGGTTCACTAGGATTCTACAATTCCTTGGCACTTCATGGGAAACTACATGTGAATGAATGAAGTCAAATGGAAGACAATATAAGTGAAATTCCCACAGGCGAATTTCAGAGGAGCGTCACTGGACAGGAATTGCTTGTTGAAAGCCTGACTTCTTTTGCCTTCCTGAGGTTATTTGAAGTACTGCAAATATATTACCTGTCTAGCTAAATTGATGTTTGCCACAAATTGGTCCCTTTGGTCCTTAGCTCTATCTTATCTATGTGTATAAAATCTCTAAGTCAGAATCAATTATCAGCAAACAGTCTAATTCCTTTTACCATTTCTTTAAAGTTTAACATTTCAACTTGCTTGATTGCAAAACTCTGGTAGAAAATAACACATAACCATAGTTAGCGTAAGCCTACTCGGGGAGTCTGTGGTGGGTGATCTTCTTGCCTTCAAATGTGTTCTTAGTAGGCTGATTAAAAGTTGAAAACTTCAGGCAGAAGTCAGAGAAGGGACATTGCTACTTCCATCAACATTATAATCCTAGCCATCTTCTGTGTCATACTGGTTTGTAAGATTGTCTTAAGATACATTCTTGTTCTGCCAATTATCTGACTGAAAACAATATAAACCTCAAATTTTCATTTTGTTTTTATGTCAGACAATGATTTGTATTGTAAAATTTGATTCATGATTGCAATTATTGTTGCCTATAAGCTGATACAAAATCACCATGCAGTGACAAAGATTTTCTCTGAGATCAGACTGCTTAAAGTTATTTAATGTTTTCCAAAGCTCAATTTGCTATACAATTATAACTGGTTCTGTATCTTTGTGTAAGGAATAACTCTAGATAATAAATATATAATATCAAGTGCACTTGCTAAGAGCGTTTCTCCACGAAGAGACACTTGTTTTTAAATTTGTAACACCGAGTTTAGCTCCATAATGTATGAAGGGTGTAGCATTCAGTAGGATTTTATTTTGAATATTTCCATATTCTCACACAAATTCATCCAGGAAATTCCACAGAATTACTGGCAAAATCTGGGTGATTAGGTTAACTGAATTTATATCTACAGAGAAATGATCAAAATAATGGTAGGACTTATTCAAATAAACAGGGGAAATACTTTTATCCAGGGAATGGCAACAACACACAAGTTAGCAGTTAGTAAAAGAAATTGTTCTATGCAGAAATGCCAAGACAGTGATGGAAATAAAATTTATGGTAATGGATAGAAATGAATAGGTATTTGAAAAGGCAAAAGGAAAGATGGGTTTGAGATAGTAGATTGGCAAGGATTTGATGGGGCGGAAGCACTGGTCTGTGAAAAATAGATGAATCTACTAGGACTGTTTTTATAATGTTCAAGAACTTGTCTACATTATGATGATTTGTTATACATACTCTGTATGTAGGATTAGATTGTTCTTCACCCTGTGGCTGTGCAGATCCCAACGTTTTTTATACTCGGGCAACCCACATAAAAGTTGCTGGTGAACGCAGCAGGCCAGGCAGCATCTGTAGGAAGAGGCACAGTCAACGTTTCGGGTGGAGACCCTTCGTCAGGACTAACTGAAAGAAGAGCTAGTAAGAGATTTTTATACTCATTTGATTTTTCCATGGAGTAAAAGTTGGGGGAAGATTTGTTAAGAGTATGTTTTCTGCACTACCAACTTACACTTGCGTCAGTGAAGACAAAACTGTTGCCTAATTTCTTGAGGACTTGCCATCTCTTTAAAGTGGAAGAGAGCTACGTGAAATTTTGCTAAATTGGTATTGACAAATCCTTATGGTTCAGAGAGCTAAAGTCATGTTTTTTTTTTCTGTCCTCAGCCCCCAGTTCTAATACACCATTTAAATAACTCAATATTACCTAGATTAACTGGCCCAGATTTTCATAATGCAGTCTGACTTGGGTTGGATGTAAGAAACTGATCCCAATGGCCCTCTGCATCCTTGCTTAGATGGCAAGGCTTATACCACGTTGGGTCTTGGGTGGGATAGCACTGAAATCTCAAGCCTGGAAAGTCGCAACATGTTTTGGGGAGAAAACCGTGATTTGCGGAAGGTGTCATTGATTCAAATGGTAAAGCAGTAAGTAAAGAAAAATGAAAATAATTGAAATAATCTAAAATATAAAGCCAAGTAAATGGGGTAGGAGAGGAAGGTGGGAAAAATACCTTCCCTTTTGTCTCTTCCCCTAATGCAAGCCCAGTAACTCCAGTGAGACCTCCAATCCGACACCAGGTCTACCTTATGCAGGATCTGAGAGGTGATTTGCCCATGTCCCCAACAAGAATGGCCTCCTTTCTTGGACTCCATGCAGTTTGCCAGACCCTCTCTCTGCCACCCATCCCCACCACCTCCAGTCTCTCTGCAAGTTCAAGGCCCATTGCATCTACATTTGACTCTGGAACTTGGTTCCATCTGAATGGAAAAATTGAACTGGTTTGCAAGGGAATTGCTGACCTCAATCAGCAAGAATATCTGACAACAACACTTAGTTTAAGCCATGTTGTTAAGATCAAAAGACGATCCTACGTTAAGGCTAATACACCCTTTTCTAATTATGACATCTGTAACAACTTGCATTCATATAGTGACTTTCAAATCATAGAACGTTCCAAACTTGCCAGGAGCAATTATCAGCCAGTGTTTAATATTGAGTCACAAAGATGTGAACAGATCTTGGTCAAATGTGTATGTTTTTAATTGCATCTCTAAATATGAGATCCAGACATGGTATTCCAGTGTCAGAGGCTTGCACTGAAATGGAGATGTGCACGATGCTAAAGTAGGAGGAATATTGGCTTCAAAGGGCAAGATAGCCAAAGCAAGAGAGGGATTTGAATAAAGATGAGAATTTTAAAATTGAGCTATTGCCGGATGAGGACAGCATATAAGTGGGTGAACAGGGAAATGATAGGTGAACGGACTGTGCAAGTTAGGGTACGGATCATGTTTTGGATGTGTTCAAATTTGTGCAGGGTGTAAACCAGGAGAGCATTGGAATAGTGAAGTCTAGGGAAACAAGGTTACGGATGAGGAATTCTGTAAGCAGGTGAAGTGCGAAGGGTTTGGAAAGAGAATTGGATGAAGTCAGATGTTAAGACGGTATTTGGTTTGGCTAGGGAGAAGGTTTGTGTCAGTGGTGAAGATTTAAGGCTAGTGATGGAGCCAGAAGAAGATGGGTGGTCTGTCCAAAGTTTAATGGGAGAAAGCTTCTGCTCATTTGATATTGCATGTTGAACAGGTTTTCTAATGATTTATGAAGTAAATTTTTTTTACCCGTTTATTGGTGTGAGGCATACAGTGCAGTCTGTCTACACCGTATTTCCACTTCTGTCTTCTGCATTCAGTTATTGAAGTTATTGGTAAAGTTTGCAATGTAAAAAGAAGCTGTTGATGAGTGCTAGACTAATGCATTCTTGGTTGGAAATAACAGTAGCCAAGTGGGAGGTTATGAAACAAATGATGAAACATTCATTGACTATGAAGCTAAAAGCTGCAGTGAGAAGGTTTTTGGAAGAAAGCTGAACTCTTTGTGGTTGGTTATAGTAATTTTTATGGAGAAGGATTGTATTCTAGCAAAAATTTGTCCCATGAACACCAACACTAGAGGCCATGTGGTCATTATCTCATTGGGACCTTGACAAGTGCGAATTGTCCATTACGGTGCTCAACACCAGAAATTACTGACTGTGCTTCAAAGTACTTTTAATTGGGACTTCCTGAAACTGAGAATTGCTATATAAAATGCAAGCTTGTTTGTCAGTTGTCAGAAGCTGCTTAAGAAGCAAACGAAGGTGTCTTAATATAATAATTGAGGGGGATGACTTGTTTTGAGAAAATTCCTTTGTAATGTCTTGACTGAGGTAGGTAAAAGTAATGCATTTTAGTTCTTACTATGTTGGGCCTGCAGTCCTGAAGAAAAGCATACCCTTTTCCCTTCTGGTTTTGTCCAGTTTTAAGCCACTATTTCTTAAGGTTAGTTGGCTCTTTGTTTGCAGATTGCATGTAAATAATGAACAGCACTGCTTTGGTAGTCAATAAACAATTGTGTAAGGTATTTCGTATGTAGGGTTTTAAGCATGTTAGAACTTGTCAGCCATTGTGAGACTTATCTTGCAGATTACCACCATGTTAGAAAGCAGTAAACAATCCTAATGGACATCACTTACCAGCTTCCTCCTTCCCTTCTATAAAGACACTTGACTTCTGGTGGAATAGTTTCCACAATATGTATTGTCATAAAATATTTTGGTCTTCTGAGGCCATGGATCCAAGTAAAATCCATTTCTGATCCTGCCCATACATTTCCAAACACTCATGCCTTTTCACTACCAAATAAATAGAGGTAGTAATTGAAAGCAAGAATTCTAGTGACTTTCTTTTAAACTCTCCCCTGAATATCAGCCCTGAGTTTGAAAATGTCTCTCTGGTTGAGAGAATAGGACTTAAACACAGAGTGATGGCCTGTATGCCTTTCTATCACTTGGCAGCTGCACTATCTACAAGGCCATCAGGGGGAGTTTAACTTCTGTTATCTGCATTGATTTTTGAACGTGGCATAGCTCTGAATCTGAACTAACACTTTTCATTGTTCTTGCACTGCTGTGTTGTAATACTCAGTCTTTTAACTTATGAGTTAATTAATAAAAATATTACATTTATTGGCTTTTGTGAACTTATTCCCACATTAGAAATTCCTCTGTGATCTGGTAGTTTTTTTTAAATTGATGCGTCAGAATGTTAACAGGTGCATCTGAAGTTTGCATATTTTAATCTAGAGAAGGATGAATTTTCTTCGGCACTTTACTTGGCTGACTAAAACCTCCATATCAGTTTACAACCTTGCCTGTTTGTCTCTTGGTTTAGTCTTTAAACCTGGGACATGCTGTATGAAGAGGCTGTTACAAAAACTCGTACCTGAATACTAAATACTTCAAAGAGAGGCAAACTGTGATCAGTAAAGTAGGCAAAAAGAACAACAAATAGTAGAAATAACTGATTAATGGATATTTTGGAAATGCCAGCAACCCAAGTTTAATTGTGCCACTGTCTCTTAGGAGATTTTAAGTTCCCTTTTGTGGATTTCCTTGATGTACTCCGGTTTCCTCATCTATTCCAAAGATATGAGTTGTGGGCATGGTTTATTGGCACCAGAACCATGGTGACACTGGCACCAGACTTTGTTGGTTGTGGACACAAGTGGCACATTTCACTGTATGTTTCAATGTACATGTGAAAAATAAAGCTAATCTTTTATCCTTGTATTCCAGTGTACTTCACAAAAGCCTTGTATTTAAAATAAAGGATGGCATACCAAAAAATGACATTTAGAAGCTGGGACTTAAGTTTTCTCCCCCCCGGGCCCCAACCACTCGATCAGGGTCATGAGAGCCATGGGAGCAGGTGGTGCATATCCTGGTTATGCAACCACTGACGGCAGCCAGGCAATCTCTGAAGGGTATTAATAACGGCTGGGATCCCCCATCTTGAAAAGACACTGCCCAGAAGAAGGCAATGGCAAACCACTTAGTTGAAGAATTTGCCAGGAGCGATCATGGTCATGGAGAGACCACGATCGCCACATGAGCTGGCACATAATGAACAAATCTAACATTTTAATACAGAAGTGGAAAGGATGAGATCTTGCAGCAACTGGCCATAAGAAGTGAATCCTATAGCATTGGACCTTGATGACCAACAACTTAACAACTGATCTCCCCCCTCCTCCCCCCCGCCCCCAGTTTTCTTGGGCTGTGTAAGTCTAGGGAACACACACTCTGGTCCCGCCAAACCCGTGAGATTGAGACGGCTCTCCCAGCCCAAACTCTGGTTTCTGTGGATGTGGAGTAATTTGCTACCCTGTTACAAATTGGTGCCAAGAAATAACAGACAGCACACTGCATACAATTAAAGGAGTTAAATTTATGATTCTTAACTAAAAGGTTAGTAAAGAAAAGAAGTAAGAAAGCAAATGGGGCCCATATAATTAAACAGTCAAATGTTTAACAGTTCAACTCTTCCAAAAGTCATATTCACCGAGCCTCAGTAGACCCGGCACCTTGCGCCATCGAACCACGGTCCCCTACCAGGTCGAATCCTACAACCGGTTCTCACCAGCGCCTTCTCTCTTCATCTCCCAGCGAACAAAAGACCTTAGCTCATATTGGTGTCAGGTACACAACACAAAAATCCGCTCCCCAATTGCATGGCTCACGTTCCAAAGCACCCATTATCTCTGTCTCTATCTCTAACCATAACCCAAACACTGCTTCTACAGAAAGACCATCACGTTAGCAGTGAAACCTTTCCCAGTGTGTTACACAAGCTACTGTGGGAAGAAGGGAGAGCGATGTTGATTTCAGGTAGGACTGGAGGTGACTAGAGATAATGAAAGATTACGTGCTTTAAGAAAAAGTAAAACATGCATCTTAAATTTGAGTAGGACTAGGATAGGCATTGAATTAGTAAGTATGTGAGGGCCAGAGGTAAGATTACCTGAGGTTCCTAGAGCTTTGAGGTGACAAAGACCCAGATGAAGGCTTCAGCTGCAGACAGGCCAAGAGGTGAAGATGATGCTGACAGCCTCCAAATAGTTAAGTAAGAAGATGCAAAATGATTAGCTTTGCTTGGGATTAGGATATCAGGGTTTCAAACAGTCTGGCTCAGAGTGTTACATCAAATTGTTATGTTAGACCAAAATTCGCACAGGCCAATTAGCTTCACAAGCCTGTTCCATGTTTAATACAAATGTGTCTGATTCAGTCTTGGCCACAACACCACATTAATAAAATTTCATGATCAACAGACAAAGTGCTGGAAGAACTCAGCAGGTCAGGCAGCCTCTATGAAGAGTAATAAACGGTTGACATTTTGGGCCAAAACCCTTCATCAGGACTGGAAAGGAAGAGGGATGAAGCCAGAATAAGTAGGTGTGGGAGGATCAAAAGCTGCTAAGAAATCGGTGAGGAGGAAGTTGGATGAGTGGGGAGGGGAATGAGGTAAAAAGCTGGGATGTAATAGGTGGAAGAGGTAAAGGGCTGAAGAAGGAGGAATCTGGTAGGACAGAATAGTGTGCCATGGGAGAAAGGTAAGGAGGAGGGGCACCAGAGGGAGGTGACGGGTGGGTGAGGAGAAGAGGAAGGGTAAGAGTAAAGCCAAAATGGTGAATGGCAAAAGAGAGAAGGGGGAGGGGGAGAAATTGATGGAAGTTAGAGAATTTGTTGTTCATGCCATCAGGATAGACACAGACAGAATATAAGGTGTTGCTTCTATAACCTGCGAGTGGCCTCTTTGTGACCCTACAGGAGGCCATAGACTGTCAAGGGAATGGAAAATTGAATTAAAATGGGTGGCCACTGGGAAATTCTGCCTTTTGTAGTGGACAGAGTGAAGGTGCTTGATTAATTTACATTGGAGCTCATCAGTTTGGAGGAGGTTACACCAGATACTGTAGATGACACCAACAGATTGGCAGGTGAAGTGTCACCTCACCTGGAAAGACTGCTTGGGGTTTTGAATGGCATTGAGGGAAGAGGTGGAGGGACAAGTCCAGGAGGAAGATTCATAGGGAATGATGATTTGACATAGGTGTCACATAAAGGATGATTGGACAAGGGAGTCATGTACTTCCAGTTTGAGTTAAGATTTGGTAGTACCTGAGTTTGCTCTTAGGGGCAGTATCTTTGGGAGCCATTAACCCTCAAAATCATAAATCTCTTAACACCAGGATAAGCTGCAGGTAATTTGCTAATTAATGTTTCACAGATTATTGGCAGAATAATGGATAATGATGAAAAGGCATATAGGAGTGAGGTAGATCAGCTAGTTGAGTGTTGTTACAGCAATCTCGAGCTCAGTGTCAGTCAAACCAAGGAACTGATTGTGGACGTTAGGATGGTGAAAGTCAGTCAAACTATCACCATTGAGAGGTCTGCAGTGGAAAGGGTGAACAGCTTCAAATTGCTGGGTGTCAACATCTCAGAGGATCTGTCCTTGGCCCAGCATGTAGATGTAATCATTACATGCACCAAAGTCTCTACTGTACTTCCTTAGAAATATAAGGAAATTTGGCATGTCATTGAAGACTACGTTAAACTTCTACAGATGTACAGTGGAGAGCATCACACACTGCATGAAACCTATTAATCTCCATTTTAAACATACCCAATGATTTGACCTCCACAGCTGTCTGTGTCAAAGAATTCCACAGATTCACCACAATCTGACTGGAAAAAAAACCTTCTCATCTCTGTTTCAAAGGGATGTGCTTGTATTCTGAGGTTATATCCTCTGATCCTAGGCTCCCTGCTACACGAAACATCCTGTCCACTAAGCCTTACAACATTCAATAGGTTTCAAAGAGATACCCCTCCTCATTCTTCTAAGCTCTGGCAAATACAGGCCCAGAGTCATCGAACACTCCTCATGTGTTAATCCTTTCATTCTCGGGACCATGCTTCCTCAGGAAAGGGGCCCAAAAGTGCTCACGATACTCCAAGTATTGTTTGAACAATGCTATATAAAACATCAGCATTAGATCCTTGCTTTTATATTCTAGTCCTGTCAAAATGAATGCAAACATTGCATTTGCCTTCCATAACACTGACTCAACCTGCAAGTTAACATTTAGGGAATCCTACACAAGGACTCCCAAATCCCTTTGTACCTCTGATTTTTGAATTTTCTCCCCGTTTAGAAAATAGTCTATGCCTTTATTCCTTCTACCAAAGTACATGACCATACAGTTACAGTATGTTCTATCTTCCACTTCTTCACTCATTCGCCTAATCTGTCCAAGCCCTTATGCAGACTCCCTGCTTCCCCAACACTGCCTGCCCCTCTGCTATATCTGTATCATCTGCAAAATTGGCCACAAAGCCATCAATTCCATCATCCGTCATTGTCACGTTATGTGAAAAGAAGTGGTCCCTACACTGACCACAGCAGAACACCACTAGTCATGGGAAACCAACCAGTAAAGACCCCCTTTATTCCTACTCTTTCCCTCCTGCCATCAGCCAATCTTTTAAACATTCTACTATCTTTCCTGTAATACCATGGGCTCTTACCTTGTTTAGCAGCCTCATGTGCAGCACCTTGTCATAGTCCTTCTGAGAATCCAAGTAAAGAGCATCCACTGACTCTCCTTTATCTACCTTGCCTGTTATTTCCTCAAAGAACTCCAACAGATTTGTCAGGCAAGCTTTCTGATTAAGGAAACCATGTTGACTTTGACCTATTTTATCAGTACCTCCAAGTACCCCAAAACCTCATCCTTAATGGACTCCAACATCTTCCCAACCACTGAAGTCAGGCTAACTGGCCTATAATATCCTTTCTGTTTTCTCTTTCCTTTCTGAAAGAGGAGAGTGACATTTGCAATGTTCCATTCTTCTAGAACCATTCTAGAATCTAGTGATTCCAGGTAACTTGTCTACCTTCAGACCTTTCAGTTTCCCAAGCTTCTTCGTAATAACAACTACACTCACTTTTTCTCCCTGACACTTGAATTTCTTGCATGCTGCTGGCACCTTCCACAGTAAAGACTGATGCACAATACATACTGAGTTCATCCACCATTCCTTTGTCCCCACTGCAGCTTAATTTTCCAGTGGTCCGATATCCACTCTCGCCTCTCTTACCCGTTATACAGTATACCTAAGGAAAAAATTGGCATTTTTTATATTATTGGCTAACTTACTTTCACATTTCATCTTTTCTTTCCTTTATTGCTTTTTTAGTTGTTTTCTGTTGTTTTTTAAAAGCTCAGAATCAGTTTTATTATCACCAGCATGTATCATGAAATTTGTTAACTTAGCAGCAGCAGCACCATACAAAGCTTCCCAATCCTCTAATTTCCCACTAGTCTTTGCTATATTATATGTACTCTCTTTAGCCTTTAGTCTTTGATTTTCCCTGTCAAGCACAGTTACCTCATCCTCACTTTAGATACTTCTTCTTAGGGATAAAGCTATCTTGTGCTTTTCAAATGGCTCTCAGACAATCCCAGCCATTATTGTTCTCTTGTCATCCCTCTTAGTGACCTCTTCCAATTAACTTTGGTCAGCTCCTCTCTCATGCCTCTGTAGTTCCCTTTGCTCCACTGTAATACTGATATAGCTGACTTCAGATACTCCTTCTCTCTTACTGCAGGGTGAATTCTATCATACTATGATCACTGCCTCCTATGGGGCCTATTACATTAAGCTACATAACCAAATCTGCTTCATTAGTCAACATCCAAGGCAAAATTGCCTTTTCCCAAGTATGCTCAACCACAAGCTGCCCTAAAGAGCCGTATCGTAGGTGTTAACTTGCTACAAATTCCTTCTATTGGTGTCCAGCACCAAACTCATTTCACAACCTACCTGCATATTGAAATATCCTATGACTATTATAACATTGCTGTTTCTACATCCTTTTTCTTCTCCAGCAGTCATTTGTATTCCAAATCTTGGCTACTGTTCAGAAGTCTATATTTAACTCCCACCCGGGTCTTTGGACTCTTGAAGTTTCTTAACTTTACCCACAAGAATTCTCCATCTTCTGAACCTATGTCACCTCTGAAAAACAACTGGACAGTCCACTCTCCTCTCCTATCTGATTCTTTCTTCTCCAGCCCTTGACCGTTCCCACCCAGCTAGCTTCACCTATCTCATCGTCATCGTCATCGTCATAGTCATACTTTATTGATCCTGAGGGAAATTGGTTTTCGTTACAGTTGCACCATAAATAATTAAATAGTAATAAACCATAAATAATTAAATAGTAATATGTAAATTATGCCAGTAAATTATGAAATAAGTCCAGGACCAGCCTATTGGCTCAGGGTGTCTGACCCCCCAAGGGAGGAGTTGTAAAGTTTGATGGCCACAGGCAGGAATGTCTTCCTATGACCCTCTGTGTTGCATCTCGGTGGAATGAGTCTCTGGCTGAATGTACTCCTGTGCCCACCAGTACATTATGTAGTGGATGGGAGACATTGTCCAAGATGGCATGCAACTTGGACAGCATCCCCTTTTCAGACACCACCATCAGAGAGTCCAGTTCCATCCCCACAACATCACTGGCCTTACGAATGAGTTTGTTGATTCTGTTGGTGTCTACTGCCCTCAGCCTGCTGCCCCAGCACACAACAGCAAACATGATAGCACTGAACACCACAGACTCGTAGAACATGCTCAGCATCGTCCGGCAGATGTTAAAGGACCTCAGTCTCCTCAGGAAATAGAGATGGCTCTGTCCCTTCTTGTAGATAGCCTCAGTGTTCTTTGACCAGCCCAGTTTATTGTCAATTCATATCCCCAGGTATCTGTAATCCTCCACCATGTCCACACTGACTCCCTGGATGGAAACAGGGGTCACCGGTGCCTTAGCCCTCCTCAGGTCTACCACCAGCTCCTTCGTCTTTTTCACATTAAGCTGCAGATAATTCTGCTCACACCATGTGACAAAGTTTTCTACCGTAGCCCTGTACTCAGCCTCATCTCCCTTGCTGATGCATCCAACTATGGCAGAGTCATCAGAAAACTTCTGAAGATGACAAGACTCTGTGCAGTAGTTGAAGTCCGAGGTGTAAATGGTGAAGAGAAAGGGAGACAAGACAGTCCCCTTCCAGCTAGCCTCTTTCTCTTCCCTTCATCTTTTTAATCTGGCATCTTCCCCCTTCCTTCTCAGTCCTGAAGAAGGGTCTTAGCCCGAAATGTCAATTGTCTGCTCATTTTCATACATGCTGTCTGACCTGCTGAGTTCCTCCAGCATTTTGTGTATGCTGCTTTGGATTTCCAGCAGACTTTCTCATGTTCATGTTAAGGATTTGATTTCATTTTTTACCAACAGAGTCACCTCACCACTTCTGCCTATAAACTCATTCTTTCAATACAATGTGTATCCTTTGGTGTTAAGCTCCCAACTGTGATCTTCTTTCAGCCATGATTCAGTGATGCCTACCATGTCGTACCTGCCAATTTCCAACTGTGCTACAAGATCATCTACCTTATTCTGTCTACTCCATGCATTCAAATGTAACACCATCAGTTCTCTATTCTTCACCCATAACAATTTTACTGGAAGTTGAATTCCTATCTCTTTCAGGAGGACTAGAATGTAAAAACAAAGATGTAATGCTAAGGTTTTGAAAGCTTTTGGTCAGAACACAATGGAGTTCTGTGAGCAGTTTTGAGCCCCTTATCTAAGAGATTGGCACTGGAGAGGATCCAGAGGAGGTTCAGAAGAATGATCCCAGGACTGAAAGAGTTAACATATGAGGAACATTTGATGGCTTAGGGCCTGCACTCGCTGGAGTTTAGAAGAATGAGAGGGGATCTCAGTGAAGTCCTTTGAAAATTGAAAGACCTAATAGTGGATCCAGAGAGAATGTTTCTTATAGTGAGGAGTTGTAATGGTGAATCAGCTTCATGGGCAAATAGGACAGAAAACACTGACTGTGAATAAATATATTGATGTTTTATCTACAAACAGTAAGAATTCAACCACACATTCATGTTACCCAATTTACAGAAACAATAATGCTGAATACTCAACAAACATATGTACATTCAATAAACGTACTTCGTTAAATGTGCACGGTGAGCATACCTTCCCAATGGTTATATGCACCGCTTGCCTTAAACAACAGAAGAGAGAAAGAACCTCCCACACGTGCTCTCTATATACCCAGGATATTGGAAATTGGGCACCAGGCAGCTAATCAATGGGAAAAGCAGTTGCAGTTTCTAAATTAACCAATTATGATAAAGTGACTTTCAACGATCAGAATAAGCCACACCCCCCACAGGATATCCCACCCCTCGAAAGTTGCGAACGTGATGATCCAACCTTCAGACTAGTATGCCTCTTGAGAACTCCCAACTAAGCTACATATAAAATGCAAATATACAATACCCAGTACTGTAAACACAATGGCTCTGGGCCTGAATTCACTAGAACTCAGAAGAATGAGGGGTGACCTCATTGAGGTCTATTGAACGGTTAAAAGCCTTGATAAAGTGGATGTGGGGAAGACGCTTCCTATGATAGGAGTGTCTAAGACCAGAGGATGTAGCCTCAGAATAGAGGGGTGTCCTTTTAGAACTGAGATGAGGAGGAATTTCTTTAGCCAGAGAATGGTGAATCTGTGGAATTCTTTGCCACGGGCAGCTGTGGAGGCCAAGTTTTGTATATTTAAGGCAGAGGTTGATAGATTCTTGATTGGTCAGGGCATGAAGGGATATGGGGAGAAGGCAGGAGACTGTGGTGAGAGGAAAATTGGAATAGCCAAATGGCCAAAATCTGCTGCTCGTGTATCTTATGGTCTTATGGTCACCCCCAGTACACTACAGCAGTCCACCAGCCTCCCTGTGCTCCAGAAGGTCACCAGTCCCACCCTAGAGTGTAATAGCCAATGAGCTGGTTGCCCCACTTAATCTTATACGCTGACTCTGAGATATGATCAACCGAGTGAGTGATGTTACCCGACCCGTCAGAAACATCGGTGCAGCATTCTTGACCAATAACAGTACAAGTGCCACCTTCCTTTGTGAGCAGGTAATCCAAAGCATCAGTTCCTGGGACAGTCTGGCCATACCATGCTGAGAAGGGTAATCGTTCAAACATCCTTCCTTTGTAATAGCCCTCTTGCTGATCAGCATGGGCAAGGTGCTCATGCAGGGTACTGGAGCTGTATACGTATGGAACCACATATCAGCCACACCACCCAGTGGGAACCATGGCTAGGCTTAGGAACTGCATATCCAGTAAGAGCCATACAGCATCCTACTGGTGCCCAGCTTCACAACACCACAGCCGTCCCAGGTTACTGCTCCCGCTCACATGTGCCATCCACCCTGCAACTTGCACCTGTTCTCAACATGCCACCTACACCAACACTCTGTCAGGTGAGGTAATCACTTTAAGAGTCAGTACTTTCCAATTCAAGAAATGGTATGCAGGGAAATACCAGCCCTTAACGTACTTTAGAACAGAGATGAAGAGAAATCTCTTTAGCCAGTGGGTGGTGAATCTATGGTCTTCATTGCTACATATGGCTGTGGAGGCCAAGTCATTGGGTATATTAAAAGTGGTGGTTGATAGTTACTTTACTACTCAGGGCATCTAATGTTATGGGAATAAAGCAGGAGAATGAGGTCAACGGGGATAATAAATCAGCCATGGTAGGATGGCCAAGCAGACTTGATGGACCAAAAGGCCTAATAATGCTCCTATATCTTATGGTATTAAGGTCTAAACTTTTTGTCTTTTTATTTATTCTGGAAACGGTCATAACCTCCTCTGCACTCTCCTTCCCTTTTACTTTATCCTCACTTTTTCAAACTGTTGAACCCACCGCCCCCGACTATTTAGTTTAAGGACTCATTTCAACCTATCCCACTGCCTGCAGCTTTGATCTTTCAACTGTCTACCCTTCCTCCCAGTCTCACCATGTGCTGCATCTACTTGTCGACCAGCTGCCCCATCCTCTGCTCTATCACTCCCATCCCGCTATCACGTTAGTTTAAACCCTCCTCAAAGGTTTAAGCAAACATTTACAGTATGTTAGTTGTGTTTGTAATGTACTGTGCTGCTGCAGTTCCAATAGGTTGCTTTCTATGGTGTTTATACCCTGGATACGTATGCCTGTAACAATAAGCTTGAACTTGACAATAATGATGGTGCTTTGGAAAGGAAAGCTTCTGTGAATATGTTCCCAATAGTCTCAATTTTTACTTATTTTTCCTTAGAGGTCTCCTGCTTTTTGCCACCTCACGATTCTTGTACCTTGCTCTGCTGAGGTAATGTGTCAATAATCACAGAGGAGGTAAATGGATGACCAGCTCGAATCAGACCTTGGCTTCAACTCAGCTGCCAGGAGGCAAAAACTCTGAGCTCTGGCTCTTCTTTTCCGTCTTGGCTCAGTGGGTTTCTGTATAAAGCAGCTGAGACAGGGAGATCTGCACGGCACTGATCCACAGCTCTGGATGTAGTTTTCAAATATATGCACCTATGGCTGTCTTGTAATCAAAGCAACAAATTGCTTTCATCTTGAATTTTGAATAAACTTTAGTGCTGATTGAAATATGCAAAGAAGAACTTGATGAGTTGCTTGGTGATTTAACAAACTTCCTCGGTTTTAATTTTTGTTTGCCTCTCCTAGTTTATACCTTTCCTGTGTTTTATTTTGCCTGCTGGAGAAAGTGATTTTTTTTCAGGGGGTTCATGCAGAGGAAAGCCTGTCAAGATTGCTTGAAAGGCTTCTTTTGGCATTGAAGTTTTGAGTTACTTTATTCTGAGCCGGCTTGTAGGTTACTGCAGCTGGAGAGACTACAGGTGCTTTCCTTTCCAAAGATACATCACTATAAAATATTAATTAGTAAACACGGACGTAAAGCAAAATTGTTGAGTGGACTACTGGATAGTCAATAATGAATTTATTTTTGTCTTCCGTAAATTTATTCTGCGGGCCTCGGCCTCCCATTTGCGTAATCACGTAACATTGAACTCAGTACCTAGAAATCGCAGACATGCATGTGACATTGACATTTCCCTGGAACACAAGAATTATGATTGTTGGGAACATACCAAATCATAACTCCCATCCACCACCTTAAAACCACTCTTTTGAAGACAGTTAATAAAATAACCCTTGAAAATACTTTCTAATTGGGTAAGATCTGAGCAGTTTTTTGCTAAATACTGTAAATGTAACTTAAGTATACATCTGTTTTCACAGCAGCTTCGCTACATTTTTAAGATAATGTTTGTGACAAAGACATTTTCATCTTGTTCAGTTGGTGAATAAGGTTACCACTAGAGATTACGTGAAAATGAAAATATATTTGTCCAGCAATTGCACCTGTTTTTTTGTGTTTTAACCTGTTGGAGCAAGCTAGAAACTGCAGATGCTGGAAATCTGAAACGAGAACAGAAAATACCAGAAAAATATGGCAGGTCAGGTGGCATCTGTGGAAAGAAAAATGGTGTTAACGTTTCCCCAGAGACTGTCTGCCAGAACAGGGGGAGAGAAAGCAAGTTTGTAGCAGAGAGACAAGAGAAAATGTGCCCACTATGGAAATCCAAGCAACACACACAAAATGCTGGAGGAAATCAGCAGGCCAGGCAGTATCTATAGCCTGAACTGTCAACTGTTTACTCTTTTTCAAAGATGCTGCCAGGCCTGCTGAGTTCCTCCAGCATTTTATGGATAGGATAACTAGAACAAAATAAATATCTGACTGGGAGAAACCAAATGAGTTATTGTGGTAGTTAGGAGTGCATTATGGTTCTTTCTTTCTACTGTATGTCGCTATTCACAGGGCTGTAACACTTGCCCAAAATATATTGAAGGCACAAGGCACCACGATAACACAGCTTGCCTGATGAAAAACCCTTTACTTCACACACTGTGTCATTTTGAAAGGTCACTCCTGGTTCCAGAAACAGAAATGGGGATGGATAATGACAGTGAAGTAATGGGAAAGAGGGCCAGAGTCGAATGCAGAAACATTGAGATGTGATTGGGCCAGGCCGGGCTGAGAAGGTGACTGAGGTTTGTTTGCAAGGGAACAGTGATAGTTGTGAGAGAAGCATATGCAGTTGAGTGGTGAGGAAAGTGGGGAGGGAATTAGTCTTGGTTTGCAAACTGGGCTGGGGTTTGTAGCGGTGGTAGGTGCTGGGATTTGTTACTTGGGTGATGGAATGTGGTGGGGGCCCAAATGAGAACGTGGTAAGTACATTAATTAAAAAGCCATAGGTGATTGGAGGGCAGAGTACTAGTGCCACGTCCAACATGTAAATGCCATTACAAAGAAGACACGGCAGTTCCTCTACTTTCTCAAAAGTTTGCAAACTTCTAGAGATATGTGGTGGAGAGTATCCTTACTGGTTGTATCATGGCCTGGTATGGAAACACCAATGAAAGAAAAAAGCCTGCAAAAAGTAGTGGATACAGCCCAGTCCATCACAGATAAAGCCCTCCCCACAAATGAGCACATTTACAAAGAACACTATTGCAGGAAAGTAGCATCTATCACCAAGGACCCCACCAACCAACCCAGGCTATGTTCTTACTGCTGTCCTTAGGAAGGAGGTACAGGAGCCCCAGGTCCCACACCATGAGGTTCAGGAACAGTTATTACCCCTCAAACATTAGGCTTTTGAACCAGAGGGGATAATTTCACTCACCCCAATACTGAATTGATTCCACACACTATGGACTCACTTTCAAGGACTCTGTAATTTATGTCCTTGATATTTATTATTTATTTTCTTCTTTTTTTTTTCCTTTTGTATTTGCACTTTGGTTGTTTGTCAGTCATTTTCTGCAGTTTTTCATTGATTCTATTTTGTTTCTTTGTACTTACTGTGAATGCCCGCAAGAAAATGAATAGCAGGGTTGTAAATGGTGACATTGACCTTGATAGAGTAATAAGATAACTTTGAACTTTGAACTTCGATGTACCACAGTGTGAAAGTTCAGCAAAACAAGCTTTGCAAGTGTTACAAGAATAGGTTTCAGTGCCATGGTCCTGGATATCACAAGCCATTTGCACTGGAATCCCCCGAAGTGGTGTCTCAGTAGCTGACGTGTTTTCCAAGGTCAAAATCGAAGATAAGTTTATTTTCATATGCACAGCCACATAACATCAGATACACAACATACACAAGAAAACATAAATTATACATAAATCATACACACTCTTTTTCTAGAAAGAACACAATTAATACAAAAATGTCTATTTATGTGTGGCTATACTGAAGTAGCAATTAGGGATGTCAAGAACCAAATGATCAAAGGGCATTAGCAGTTCTTGTATCTGGTGCTATAGGACTTCAGGCGTCACTACCCCCTGCCTGATGGTAGCTGAGAGAAAATGGGATGGCCAGAATGGTGCCCATCTTTGACAGATGCTTGATCAAAGTTGTGTGTTCAATACATTGGTATAGAGGATTTGAAAGGAGAATTGTGGACCAGGTACTCTCAGCAAATGTCCCAAAGTTTGTTTGTTTTACTTTAAAATTAAGGTAATGCAGCACAGAGAAAAATTAGCATTAGTTTACATTTCAAGTCAATGCTATACTAGTGTCAGTGTCTGGCAAATCTTGAAATAACCAGCAGAGGGCAATCCTGTGCTGGATAAAACTTGCCTTTGGAGACACCATGATTCTGTATATTCAGTCTGTTCCATTTCCTGCCCTTCTGTTCTTACCATTGCCTCCTCAACCAGAGCAAGGATATTGCCCCCTATCCTCACCTTCCACTGCACCTATCTCTACGTTCATACAGTGATCCTTCATAGTTTCCTTCCTTTCCAACAGGATTTCATCACCAGATTCACTTTCCAGTCTCCCCCTCCCCTTTCAGAATTGAATTGACATTATTCCTTACATCCTTCACATACACGACGAGTAAAAATCTTTACGTTACACCTCCATCTGAATGTGCAATGTGCATTTTATAGTAATTTATAATAAAGAGTATGTATAATTGTATCAGCATGAATTAATCAGTCTGATAGCCTGGTGGAAGAAGCTGTCCCGGAGCCTGTTGGTCCCGGCTTTTATGTTTCTTGGATGGTAGCAGCTGGAACAGTTTGTGGTGAGGGTGACTTGGGTCCCCATTGTTCCTTTGGGCCCTTTTTACGTACCTGTCACCGTAAATATCCTGAATAGTGGGAAGTTCACATCCGCTGATGTGATGGGCTGTCTGTTACAGAGTCCTACAATTGAGTGAAGTACAGTTCCCATACCAGGCAATGAGAAGGGGACAATTCTCCTTTGTGAGAAACTCTTCTACATTAAGTTCCATCTGCCATTTTTCAACTGATTTTTTCAGCTGGTCTAGATCCTGCTACAAGCTTTGATAGCTTCCTTGTTACCACAGTGCCCCTAATTATGGTGTCATCTGCAGATTTGCTTATCTAGTTACCACATTATCATACAAGTTGCTGATATAAATGACAAACAAAAATGGACCTAGCACTGATCAATGTGGCTCACCACTAGTCACAGGCTTCCTGTCAGGAGGGCAGCTATCTACCGCTGCTCTCTGGCTTCTCCCACAAAGCTAATGCTGAGGAACCCAGTAGGCCAAACAGCATCTATGGAAAAGAGTAAACAGTCGATGTTTCGGGACGAAACCCTTCATCAGTGCTGATGAAGGCTCTCGGCCCGAAACGTCGACTGTTTACTCTTTTTCCATAGATGCTGCCTGGACTGCTGAGTTCCTCTGACGTTTTTTGTACATTACTTTGATTTCCAGGGTCTGCAGATTTTCTCTTGCTTGTGAAGTCAACGTGAAATCTAATTTACTACCTCATCCTGACTGCCGAGCAGCCGAATCTTCTCAACCAGTCTGCCATGCAGGACCTTGTCAAAGACAACATCCATTGCCTTCCCTTGCTATCCTTTTGGTTTTAATATATTCTGTAAGAGCCCTTGGGATTTTCCTTCACCTTGTCTGTCCGAGTAACTTCTTGCTTTCCTTTAGCCCTGCTGATTTCCCTCTTAAGTGTTAACTTGCATTTGTTATACTCCTCAGGTACCTCATTTGTTCCTACTTGCCTATACCTACTATACACCTCTCTTCTTCTTAACCAGGACCTCTTATACCTGTTAGCCTTACTTTTTATTCTGAGAGGAACATACAAACTCCGTACTCTCAAAATTTCACTTTTGTTGGCCTCCCACTTACCAACCACATCTTCGTCAAAAAACAACCTGCTCCAGTTCACACTTACCAGATCCTTTCTGATGCCATCAAAATTGGCCTATCTCCAATTTAGACTCTCAATCTGAGGGCCAGATCTATTCCTCTCCATAATTCTCTTGAAACAATTTGAATTATGATCACTAGATCTGAAGAGTTCCCTTACATACACTTCTGTTACCTGCCCTGTCACGTTCCTCAACAGGCAATCCAGTATCACTCTCTCTAACTGGGACCTCTATATATTTATTATGGAAACTTTCCTGAACACACTTAACAACCTCTATCCCATACAACCTTTTTAGCGTATGGGAGTTCCAGTCAATATGTGGAAACACCTACTTTCACAGCCTCATTTTTCTTGCAACTGCCTGCTTTCTCCTTACAAACATGCTTCTCTAAATCCAAGTATGTGGCCTATAATATAATTCCATTGACGTAGCCATCCCTTTCTTATTCCTCAGTTCCACCCATATAGACTCCGTAGTCAAACCCTTGAGTCTGTCCTGTCTGAATGCTGCGGTGACAATTTTGTTGACTAGTAATGCCATCCCTCCCACTTTAATCCCTCCTATTCTATCATGTCTAAAACAATGGAACCCTGGAGTACTGAGTTGCAAGTCCTGCCCCTCCTGCAACTGTGCACTAATGGCTACAGTGTCATATTTCCACATGTTCATCCGTAAGACCATAATATATAGGAGCAGAAGTAGGCCATTCAGCCCATTGAGTCTAACCCACCATTCAGTCATGGGCTGGTCCAATTTATCCAGTCACCCCCACTCCACTGCCTTCCCCCATACTTTTTAATTTAAAAAAAAATTCAGATTTATTGTATTAATAGAATTAGTATTTGCTGTATTTCTACACTTTATTATCCTGCTGTGAGCCATGCTTTAAGCTCAACTGTCTTACCTGCAATACTCCTTGCATTGAAGTAGATGCAACACAAAACATTATTCTCACCATGCTCAACCTTTCGATTCCTGTCTTTCTCTACAAACATCTTTCCCTACAATCACTCCATTATTTGCACTGGCGTTCTGGTTCCCACTCCCCTGCAGATCTAGTTTAAAGCTCTCCCCACCCCCCATGAAACACCAGCAACACTCAGGGAATGGCTGGAAAACGTGCCCTAAAAATAGCTGCCTCGAAACCTCCTGACTGGATTACTGCATCCAGTAATATGTGGCAGAAACAGAAAAACATGACCTTTGGAGCCTGGAATGTGTGCACTCTGATAGATAGACCAACTAGTGATGGACCAGAGAGGAAGACAACGATCATCACCGGAGAACCGAGAGATTCCAGTTTGGCCTACCTGTTCTTTCTGAAATCCATCTGGCAGACAAAGGGCAACTGAAGGAGGGGAATGATGTTTACATGTTCTTCTGGAAGGATAAGGCAGCTGATGAGATTCATGCTGCCAGGTTTGCAATAACAAATCAGCTTGTCAGTCAACTCTCTGGACTTCCCATGGGGATTCGTGAACGACTCATGACAACCGATTTGTTGCTTACAATAATCATCTACAACAGTCCTGAGTGCTTTTGCACCAACTCTGGTCTCACACGAATATGAGAAAGAGGCCTCCTATGCTTGCCTGGACATGACACTGTCAAGCATCCCCTAAGACGGTAAGATAATTCTCTTAAGGGACTTCAAAGCCAGGGTTGGCCAGGACTTCAACCTTTGGGAGGATACCATTGGAAAGGAAGGCATTGGCAACATCAACTCAAATGGAGTACTATGTCTCACCATATAGACTGAGCACAATCTTATCATCATAAACTCTCTCTTCCACCAGAAAAACAAATTCAAGACAGTTTGACTGCACCCCAGATCTAAACAATGGCATCTCAACGGCATGTCATTGTCTGAGCTAGGGACCACCATGATGTAAATATCACAAAGGCCATGATTGGCACAGATGACTGCTGGACAGGTCATCGCATGAGCTTCTCCTCCTTCTCCATCAGACTCATGAAAAAGAGGAGAATTCACAAGAAGCAGACCAGGCCAAGACTAAAACTTGAGAGCCTGCTTGACATTGCCCCACAACAGCACCTCAGGTCTCGTTTGGGGAAAACCTTCAATAGAAATATCCAGAGGACATTGAAGAACACTGGGATATTGAAGAATTCAGAGACTGGCAGATTCTGGTGACACAAGAGGCTTCTTCAGTGCCACTAAAGCAGTCTATGGTCCAAGTTACTTTGGATTAAACCCACTCCACTCAAAGGATGGGAAGATCTTGTTAAAGGATCAGAAGAATATCAACGATCGATGGCTAGAGCACTTTTAAGAACTTCTTAACCATGACATGGCTGCTGAACTTAAAGTTACTAACCAAATTCTCCAGAGGCCTGTGAGAGAAGACATGGGGGAATATCCCTGCATCTACAGACTTTCTCACATTCACGATTCTTCGTAATTACTGCATGGAGTTGAATTATGGACACCTACAGTAGGCACTTGAAAGCTCCGCAATAATAACACAAAAGATCCTTACGAAAGATTTTGAGGATCAGCTGAAAGGACAGACGTACTAACACCAGCGTATTGGAGGAAGCCAACATGAACAGCATCTCTACTATGGTAAACCAACACCAACTCTGATGGATAGGTCATATCAGTTGGATGCCTAACTCACATCTCACCAAACAGATTGTTTACTCCCTGCTGAAGGAAGGTCAGTGAGCCCGTGGTGAGCAAAGGAAACCCTTCAAAGGTAACATCAAAATCTGCGTGAAGAAATTGAGCACTACATCTAAAAGCTGGGAAGACTTTGCACTCAATAAATACACTTGGAGGAAATCTGTTCAAGAGGGGGCTGCAGTACATGAGAATGTCTGGCTTTGGAGGCAGTGCAGAGGAGGTTGATCACATTGATTCCAGAGATGAGGCGGTTAGACTATGAGGAGAGATTGAGTTGCTTGGGGCTGGACTCACTGGAATTCAGAAGAATGAGAGGAGATCTTATAGAAACATATAAAATTATGAAAGGGATAGATAAGATAGAGGCAGGAATGTTGTTTCCACTGATAGGTGAGTCTAGAACCAGGGGACATAGCCTCAAAATTCAGAGGAGTAGATTTAGGATGGAGGTGAGGAGAATCTGCTTTTCCCAAAGAGTGGTGAATCTGTGGAATTCTCTGCCCAGTGAAGCACTGGAGGCTACCTCAGTAAATATATTTAAGACAAGGTTGGATAGATATTTGCATAGCAGGGGAATTAAGGGTTATGGGGAAAAGGCAGGTAGGTGGAGATCAGCCCATGGCCAGATCAGCCATGATCTTATTGAATGGTGGAGCAGGCTCGATGGGCCAGACGGCCGACTCCTGCTCCTATTTCTTATGTTCTTACGACCTCCGCTGTACCAGAGAGAACAGGCAGCAACTCTGAAAGGAGAGACTGAAAAAACTAGCCACAGCCACCAGAACCAGAATATTTGTCAAGTCAAGTTATCAGGTCACTTTTTATGGTCATTTTGACCATAACTGCTGGTACAGTACACAGTAAAAATGAATCAACGTTTTTCAGGACCATGGTGCTACATGAAACAATACAAAAACTACACTAGAATACAGACCTACCCAGGACTGCATAAAGTGCACAAAATAGTGCAGGCACTGTAGTACAGGATCCCAGATTGACCTCTACGACTGCCAGAGGACCCAGCAATGGACAACCCCTGAGGAGAACATCATACTTGACTCTAGTGGTCATACTTACTAGGGCCCTAGGGACAGAGCGACCCGTGAATACAAGTACATCATTTCCTGAAAATGGCATCATGGGCAGGTAGGGTGGTAAAGAAGGCATTTGGCATGCTGGCCTTCATCACTCCGAGCACTGTGTACACGAGTTGAGACATTATATTGGGCTGAGGGGCCTAGTTCAATACTGTATGATTCTATGACCTGAACTGCAACCAGAATTATGCTTCAGGTTAGAGAACCATAGAGTAATATAGCTCTATATAGTACTATAACCATGGATGTTGCCTGTCCTGCAAAATAGTTCGAGTATTCTCTGTTGATAGAAACAAGGATCAGATGCCTTTACTTGTGCACTCACAACAATCTCGGCCCAACCAGATAATTTTGATTCTGGAGTCACTTTTTGACTGCCTCTGCATGTTATTGTAAACTAGAATGTTCTTTGTTCTTTCATAATACATGCGCGATAATTGCAGTGACTGGAACGTGATATTAATAGGGTCACATGCGCCACCATTATGCAAGGAATCTACTGCTATTAATGAGTTTGTGCCGTACCTGTGGCAATGCTCTGTGTTACTCTTCCTGAATTTACATACAGGGATCCCAGTGAGCTTGGTAGTAATCGCACAATGGAGAAAAGTGAGCCATGTTTCCACGACCTTTGGTGGTACATTAAAAAAAAGGCATCCGTTAGTCTTGTGAGACCATGGATCTGCGCCTGGAAAGTCTTCACTCTCCAGGGCACAGGCCTGGGCAAGGTTGTACGGAAGACCGGCAGTTGCCTATGCTGCAAGTCTCCCCTCTCCATGACACCGATGTTGTCCAAGGAGAGGGCAAGGGCTGATACAGCTTGGCACCGGTGTCATCGCAGAACACTGTGTGGTTAAGTGCCTTGCTCAAGGACGCAACACGCTGCCTCGGCTGGGGCTCGATCTCACAACCTTCAGGTCGCTAGTCGAATGCCTTAACTACTTGGCCACGTGCCCACCCTTTTCCTTGTCACTGCTGTCCATTAGAAGCTAATGACTTAAGAACTACAGTAGTTCAAGAGAAAGCCTTCACACCTGTCCAATTGGGAATACCCAAATCCAACACTGTTTATTAATTATGTCAGTAATAAAATGCAGATGAGAAAGAGTTTAGATTAGAAGAGTTGAGGGCATGTCCAGTTTACTGATTGTTATTGTGAGGGTGAGGAAAACGAGGAACATGTCCTCAACATTGGTGCTCTCCACATTGGTTCGAGTGTGTTGATTCACTTCAGAATCACAATCACTGACATGCAGTATGTTGGATATTTGCAGTAGCAGTGCAGAGCAAGGCATAAATATTGTTGTAAGTTAAATAACACATAAATAGTGCAAAAGATAAATAACAAAGTTCATGGATTCATGGGCCATCAAAAAATCTGATGGCAAAGGGATAGAAACTACTCTTAAGAAGTTGGATTTTCAGGCTCCTGTACCTCCTCCTAATTCAAGGAGGGTACGTCCCAGATGGTGCGGACCTTCTTGGAGCACTGGTCCTAAAGATGTTACAATGATCTTGGAGTAGATTAAAAGCTGGCACCATGGCAGGGAGGGCTGAGCCCAGTGTGCAGAATAGCTACTGTGACAAGGTTCTGCCTTAATTGAGGAAGTTGTCACAGTCTAGTCATAGCAAGGAAGGAGACTTTCGCTAGTGTTTTGAACATTCTCTATGTAAGTGCAATCTGAGTCCCATTTACTTGTCCAATTCCCATTGGCCCTGTAAATCCTTCCATTAGGAAGATAAAATTAGAGACTGGGAAGATGTGAAGACAGAAAAGCAAAGAGTTTTTGTATTGTAGTTCTGATTGATGGGATGTTAGCTGACACAATGACTGAACGGTTTTAATACAGCGCATGGCAACGGCATAATCTGCCTTCCTGTCAGCTACAGTTCACATGGGCAATGCTATACTACAGCATTTGGTGTTTTTGTTAGCCCTTTTGCTTGGAAACTGCACTTTGTCCCATTAACTTCCTTTTTAACTTCCTGGTGCGTGATGAGACACAGCCATCCCTCCTCAGGAGAAACAAACAATCTGCTGAAGGAACTCAGTGGGTCAACCAATATCAGTGGGAGGAGAGGAATTTGGGTATCAAGTGTTGAGTAAAATACTGGAGATTGTGAGCAGACCAGGCAATGAGTTAAGAAAGGCTCAAAGGCGTGAACTAGCTGGGATCACTCGATCAAAAGTGAGAGTTTCACTTTGTCTGGCCTGAGGTTAATTAAAGAGACTATATAACTTTAGGGAACTTGGGAGCTCTAGGTGAATTAGTACTCTGCAAATTGTTTGAGTATTTGAGTGATATTGTAAATATATTATTTGATTAAGCATTTTTGTTTAAATAATTATATATAGATTATATAGAATAGTATATGAATGGCATATGTGATCACGCCTCCATGTGAGATGTGCGTGTCTTACTAAAGTAAAAAAATTAAGTTAGACTTGTATTCCCAGCTCCTTTGTTTTCCTTTCGATTAGTTTTATGGGTGACTTGGGTTCAATTCCCACTGCTGCCTGTAAGGAGTTTGTACGTTCTCCCCATAACATGTGGGTTTCCTCCGGGTGCTCTGGTTTCCTCCCACACTCCAAGGACGTACTGGTTGATAGGTCAATTGGTCATTGTAAATTGTCATGTGATTAGGCTAGGACTAAATCAGGGGATTGCTGGGGGCATGGTTCGAAAGGCCAGAAGGGCCTATCCCAAGCTGTGTCTCAATAAATATAAGTATATAAATGATGTGTTAGATGTAATAGTACGTGAGTGGCCTATGTCATCACACACCGTGCCTCACTTAAAGATAAAATGCAACTAAAATCTATTCTCCTGGGCGCTTGTCTTTTTCTTGCAATTAGTTTGACTCTTTGGAGTTACAAAACATAAGACTGGCGACGAGGAAGTTTTAAATGAACCTGAGTCAACTACTTACCTGTTGCATCACAGTGAGACATCTGAGTTAAAAAAAAGCTAAGCATTTGGTTTCTTCAGAAAAGGTCATGGTTGAGTTAACAAAGGTAGAAAATGAATAAACTCATGAGATCATAGACTGTGAGTAGCAGATGATAATCATAAATTAAAAAAGTAGAAACACCTGGCTACATTGGAGAGATGGGCGTGTTCAATTTCACAACAGATAACTTGCTCATGTATATTGAATGAATTGAATAGTATTTTGAAGCAAGTGAAATAGTCAATGAGAAATATGTGCCAGTTTTGCTGTGTGCATTGTGTGGAGAGGCGTGCAGTTTGCTCAGAAGTTTAGCTACTCCCTTCAAACCAGATGAAATGAGCTTAGCTGATATCGTGAGAGTAATGCAGGAATATTTAGAACTGGAACCATTATTGACTGTTGAATGCTTTATGCTTCATAAGCAGAATCAAAAAGGAGGTGAGTCTATTTCAGCTCACATGGCTGAATTGAAGAGATTGAGCATTGTCTGAGCAATGAGCTTAATGATGCACTGAGACATTGTTTAGAGTTATGGCAAAGGCTTACATGCACCAGAACAAAGCAAATTTAAAGGCAAAACTTGCAGAAAATGCAACCAAGGAGGACACATACAAAGAGCATGTCAGGCAATCAAAAATAAATTGACTGCTCAGGGAAGAGATAAAGATAAAAAGTTAATCTGCAGTTTCAAAAGGAGCACTAATCTTCATGCTGTTGATAAAAAAGCTGATAATGATGAGTGACACAGGACTGAGTAGCCGTGAGATATAAAATGTGAAAATTAATAATAGACATGAAATATAGCCCACACCAGAAATGAATGGCACATGAATTAAAATAGAATTGGACACTAGCTCGGCTGATTCAGTCATTCCGCAAAATGAGTTTAAGTGGCATTTCAAAGATAATGAATTGATGCCTGGAGATTTCCATCTAAGAACTTAGATTGGGGAAAAGATAACTTATTTGGGAATGACATTTGAAACAGTGAACCAGCCACGTTGGTTGAGACAACTGCAACTTGATTGGAAATCCATCCTCCAGTTTCATGCCACACCCCCTACTAAAGAGTCAACTGAAAGTAAATTAAGAAAAATACAGAAAGATGCCACATCAGTGTTCAGAGATGGCAAGGGAAAATTCACACCTGTCTGGTTCCTCATACCATCCGTGATGGAGTAGCCAGTGAGCTAGATCACTTGGAGGCTGAAGGAATTCTTTCAAGGTTGAGTGGAGCCCATGGGCAAAGCCAGTGGTCCTAGAGGCCAAGAAGAATGGGTCTGTGGTGGCTTTAAGGTCACCAACAACCTAGTACTGAAGGTAGGTCAATACCCTCTGTACAGGGCAGAGGTTATCTTTGCAAACCTTTATGGAGTGAAAACTTCAGCAAAGTGATCTTAGCTGAGGCTTACCTACAGATGGAGGTAGAAGTATAAATCCTTCAAACCAAACATCACTTACTATCGTCACACCATCAAAGCTCAAAGATTACACAAGTGTGCTGAGAAAATTCAAGCAAAGGTGAATGCCCCAAGGCCAAAGGATGTGTCACTGTTGCAGTCCTTATTAGGATTTGTCAATTGCTTTAACAGTGTCATAAAGGGGGTGCTAGGGTGGACCCAAATGCAGGACACAAACACGTTTTGTAGGGTTAGCTAAATTGGGCTTATTACTCGTTACAAGGAGAGCAAAGCAAAATGGACAATGACTCAGGCCTGGACTAGGCTGGGACTCAGGGTCTGGGATAGGACTCGGAGCACGGACTTCGGAGCCAGGACTTGACACTTGAACCTCGGAACCAGGACTTGATACTTGGAACTCAGAGCTTGGACTTGATACTTGTAACTTGGAACTCAAAAACAGGACATAGAACACTGAGCCGGGACTCCTCCTTTGACACAGGATATGGAGTCGGGACTCTTCTTATTCACAGCACAGATTCAGACACAGGACATAAAACATAGAGCCAGGAATCCTCCTTAGACATAGGACGGAGTCGGGACTCTTCTTGACACAGGGTCAGGACCCTTCCAGGGTTCAGGGCCAGGACCCCTTTTAGATGCAGGACATAGATACAGAGACCACACAACGATGGACATTTGGGCACAAGTACGCTCCAAGCCGCGGCGGGCTCTTGACTCACCCCAGCTGGTTAACTTTGATGGACCTGCTCTGGCAAGGGAAGGTGGCTTGCTGCCACTTGCTTCGGGGAGGAGACTTGGCTTGCTCTGGCAAGAAACTTAGTTGGCTCTGGCCAGGTGACATTGGCTTGCACTAGCTTCGGTGACTTCGTTAACGCTCTCGCGCTGAACGGCCGAATCCGGAGACTTATAAACTGCCGGTTCAGTCAAGAGTAAATTGCCTTTAATCACCAAGCCCAAGGGACACGGGAAAACAGGGAATTAAAGGGAAACAGGGAGTCAACGGTCCGGATCGTAACACAAACAAAGTAAACTTAAAGGGAAGCTGATCTGGACCATGACAAACAGGTTTCTGCCAAACCTGGCTACTGTGCTCTACCCTGTGAATGCATTACTACAGACTGGAAAGAAATGGCAATGGGCAAAACAGTGTGAGGTGGCTTTCCAAAAGGCAAAGGGAATGGTGCCAACAGACAATGTACTTGCACATTATGATCAACATCATCCTTTGAAGCTTGTCTCTGATGCCTCTCCTTGTGGTATAGGTGCAGTGATGTCACATGTTATGAATGATGGAAGTGAACTCCCCAGAGCTTTTGCATCACGTTCCCTTACCACTGCAGAGAAAACTTACACACAGATTGACAGAGAGGCCTTGAGTCTAGTTTGATGTTTAAAACATTTCATCTAGTACTTGTATGGGAGAGAGTTTATCCTAATTACTGATCTTGAACTACTAATGTCCAATTTCAATCCACAGAAGGGTGTTACACGAACAGCAGCACAACAAATACAGAGATGGGCTCTGTTTCCTGGAGGACACAATTTCAGGATCAAATTCAAGAGGATGACTAATCATGGAAATTCTGATAGATTGTCCTGTTTACTCTTAGAAAAGGAAGTACCTGAAAAGTATACAAAAGAGGACACTCTTGACGTATCCTCCTTAATACAACTCAGAAGTCTCCCTATAAGGGCAGAGATGATCCAAACAGAATCCAGTAAAGACCCCACACTATCTTAGGTCTGCATGACCACCCAAAATGGCTGGAGTGTGGAGCAGAAACCCCAGTTCCCCCATTTTTACCAGAGCTGGGATGAACTTGCCTTTGACAGGGGTTACCTTATGTGGGGATTGAGAGCTGTTGTACCATCCGCGCTAAGAGCTGAAGTGTTGGAGGAGCTTCATGCTGGTCATCTAGGCACAGACAAAACAAAAGCATTGGCTTGAAACTTTGTCTGGTAGCCTGGGCAGATCAGCACATTAAGCAGCTTGCCATTGAGCAGACTGAGTGGTACCCTTTACATCCCTGGGAACGTCCTGCATTGCCCTGGCAGAGGATTCATGTGGATTTGAAGTGTTCCCAATAGACTTCAATACAGTCTTGCACAGTGTTGATGCCTCTTCTCAAGGTCTGGTGTTCAAGAACATTTAGTCAGCAATAATGGGTTGCAGTTTGTTGTGGAACAGTTGCAGTCATTCCTGAAAATGAATGGAACATGACCTATTACATCTGCACCGTACCACCCAGATACAAATGGTTTGGTGGAAAGGTTTGTCCAGAGTCTAAAGAACACACTGCGAGCAATGTCAGCAGAACACGCTGCACTGACACTGAATCAGAAGCTTGCCATTTTCCTCGTTGCATATCGCAATGCAGTACACTCCACAGCCAATACCTCACCAGCTAAGCTGTTCCTGGGTCATTCCTCGCACCCATGCCTGGATCTCCTCAAACCTAATCTCAGAAGGTTTGTAGGACAAAGAGTTGAGACAAATTGAAGGCTCCTCTAGGGAAGACGTTATCCCACAAGAGTAAGAAAGCCCCCACAGCAATTAATTCTTTAGGCCGGAATGAGGCAATTTAAAAATTACTATGCTGTTAATGTCTATACAGTCTGTTCGTTCATTATCTGCTGTGTCACATGATGCAGGTGATCATGGTCTGTCCATGACCATGATTTTTCTTGGAAAATTTTTCTACAGAATGTTTTGCCATTGCCTTCTTCTGGGCAGCTTCTTTACAAGACAGGTGACCCAAGCCATTATTAATACTATACAAGTCTATATAGTATTTGTATTCTATAGTATACTGTATATAAGTTGAGATGCATTCAAAATTTAGTTGGAATTTACAGCTAAGCAGGGAGGAGTACTGTGTACTTAATACTTCAGTAGTATTTGACTAATATTGTAGCTATATTGTTGATTTAGCATTCTTTGTTTAAATAATTAATCATGGTTATATATAATGGCATATGTTATCATGCCACCACATCATATGTACGTGGCTTGCTAAAGTAAAAAAATGAAGTTAGACTCGCATTCCCAGTGCCTTTGTTTTCCTTTCTATTAGTTTTATGTTTTGCAGTTACCAAACATAACACAAATATAATTTTCCAAACATAATCTGTTATCATTACAATTCCAGTTTATTAAATTACTTGGCTCTCAAGGTCACTCTGTAGTCCAGGATGCAATCCAAATGCAAAACTTGTCATGATTCCTTTTACCATTGTTTGCAAATTTGCTGAACAATTGCTTCACTGGCATTGAACTGTGATTTTTAAGCCATCAAATATTTGCATCTTACAATAATGCATATCCTGCACAGAACCCATCACATGCAAAATGCATTCTGTGGGGCAGCAAAGGTGAATGGATCACTGGTAATAGCTCAGATGGCAATTAAAGCAGCAAATGGTGGGGAAGCAGTCGAAACTGTGAGCTCTTTCATAGGAGAATGAATGAGAAGTTTACCAAAAGTCTGTGCGGTTAGGTTGTTGGTGAACAGGAAGAGACGGGGAGAAGAATAATTTGTACTTAGTGAAAAGAGGAATAGCATTATTAGCATTATTAGCACTATTGCACACAGCAAGGAATAGTACCATACAGAAACACAATCCATTCTGTAGATTCAGAGCAACGCACACAAAATGCTGGAGGAACTCGGCAGGTCAGGTAGCATCTATGGAGAGGAATAAACAGTCAACATTTGGGGCTGAGACCGTTTATCAGTACTGGAAAAGAAGGGCAAAGAAGCCAGAATATAAAGTTGGTGGGAGAGGAAGGGTACAAACTGGCAGGCGAGCATTGAAACCAGGTGAGGGCTAAATGGGTACTGCACTCAATAGAATTTTAAGTATCAGTTAAAAGTGGACCACCACAAACTGGGAGACAAAGTGGAGGCAATATAGGAGGTTTATGTAATGTCTGTGCCAAATCGATGCCAAGGCATATATAGTCTATAGACTACACCTGTGCCTTCTCTTCTATCTTCATGTCGTTCATTTCCTTTTCACTTACTGACAAGGTTCCAAAAACTTGCTGAATAAAAACGTTTTCTCTCACCTACCCTTCAGCCTGGTGCTTGGAGGTCGACAGCCTCATGTGCCATTGTGGGGTCAGGTTTACAGTTTTGCCCTGTTCTGGATTGGGATATTGTTCAGCTCCCTGGACTACTACCCTACACTTGAAGATCTAATCAATCTTGAAATCAGGAGCTCATAAGCACAACTGTTCCACCAGTGGAGATGAATTTTCAGAATTTGGGCTCTAGCAGGACATTGTTCACAGTGCATATCATCTCAGCTATTTGACTGTGGCAGGAAATCAGGTCCATAGGGGTATTTCCAATTGATGTTCAGCTTCACACTGGTAGAGACCTGCCAGTTTGCATAATTTACTAAATACTATAGAATTCTTAAGGTTTTCTAAGTGACTAGTTAAGAGCCACTCAATGTGGCATGTTTGGGATGTACTAAATCTTAGCCCATAAATAAAAGTTATTTATCCCAATGGTATGAAAAATGTATTTTCTGTTTTCAGGTAACCCACAACCCCTGTGTTCCTTTCCCACTCCCACTAGTCCATCCAGGTTCTCTCTTCTTTTGTTCACCCTATCTGTCACCCTCCATTTCTTACAGAGACTCATTACCCTCTCCCACCTGGTTCCATCAGCCCATCATCCACATATCTACATCTGGATTGCCCTTGGTTCTGTCCCCTCCCTTTCCCCCATGGTTCCAATTGTCCATCATCCCTGCCTTATTTGGTTCCATTATCTACCAACTTTCTGTCTCCACCCCCCACTGGGTCCATCTGTCCATTGTCCCTCCCCATCATGTGGTTCCACCTATCACCTACCAGACACCTTCTCACTCCCTCCCTCTCACTTTCATCTTGTACTCGCAGTCTTGACTGGAGACATTC
This sequence comes from Mobula hypostoma, assembly GCF_963921235.1. NCBI lineage: Eukaryota > Metazoa > Chordata > Chondrichthyes > Myliobatiformes > Myliobatidae > Mobula > Mobula hypostoma. The sequence continues at coordinate 60,610,850 of NC_086107.1, forward strand.
TAGTCTCACAGGGTAGGCTTATTCAGAAAGTCAGAAGGCATGGGATCCAGGGAAGTTTGGCCAGGTGGATTCAGAATTGGCTTGCCTGCAGAAGGCAGAGGGTCGTGGTGGAGGGAGTACATTCAGATTGGAGGATTGTGACTAGTGGTGTCCCACAAGGATCTGTTCTGGGACCTCTACTTTTCATGATTTTTATTAATGACCTGGATGTGGGGGTAGAAGGGTGGGTTGGCAAGTTTGCAGATGACACAAAGATTGGTGGTGTTGTAGATAGTGTAGAGGATTGTCAAAGATTGCAGAGAGACATTGGTAGGATGCAGAAGTGGGCTGAGAAGTGGCAGATGGAGTTCAACCCGGAGAAGTGTGAGGTGGTACACTTTGGAAGGACAAACTCCAAGGCAGAGTACAAAGTAAATGGCAGGATACTTGGTAGTGTGGAGGAGCAGAGGGATCTCGGGGTACATGTCCACAGATCCCTGAAAGTTGCCTCACAGGTGGATAGGGTAGTTAAGAAAGCTTATGGGGTGTTAGCTTTCATAAGTCGAGGGATAGAGTTTAAGAGTTGCGATGTAATGATGCAGCTCTATAAAACTCTGGTTAGGCCACACTTGGAGTACTGTGTCAGTTCTGGTTGCCTCACTATAGGAAGGATGTGGAATCATTGGAAAAGGTACAGAGGAGATTTACCAGAATGCTGCCTGGTTTAGAGAGTATGCATTATGATCAGAGATTAAGGGAGCCAAGGCTTTACTCTTTGGAGAGAAGGAGGATGAGAGGAGACATGATAGAGGTATACAAGATATTAAGAGGAATAGATAGAGTGGATAGCCAGCGCCTCTTCCCTAGGGCACCACTGCTCAATACAAGAGGTCATGGCTTTAAGGTAAGGGGTGAGAAGTTCAAAGGGGATATTAAAGGAAGGTTTTTTACTCAGAGAGTGGTTGGTGCATGGAATGCACTGCCTGAGTCAGTGGTGGAGGTAGATACACTAGTGAAGTTTAAGAGACTACTAGACAGGTATATGGAGGAATTTAAGGTGGGGGCTTATATGGGAGGCAGGGTTTGAGGGTTGGCACAACATTGTGGGCCGAAGGGCCTGGACTGTGCTGTACTATTCTATGTTCTATTAAATGCTGCGTGACCCATTGCAGTTCCTTCAGCAGATCCAAACACCTGCACTCTCTTGTCTCCATGAATATCCCTAATCAGACAAAAAAAAACGTAATTCAGTTTAAGTGGTCTTCAAAAATCAAAATCCCACTGCAGGTCATGGACTTAACTTCAGGAGAAGTGACAGAAGAACTAAAGGGTAACGTGTAGGTTTTGCACCTGTACACCTCTAATCGCCGTGGTTTATTCATCACTCATCACCACATTCACCCCCAGTTATGATCATTGCCTCAAGAATGGTTTGTCTTGAGCTGCTATGACCCCAAGTACAGTTTTCCCTTCCAAATTCATTCCTTACAATTCCACACAGGGCCTCTTTCACCTGCTCGGTTCAATGAGCCCCGGCGGCTTAGCTGGTGGAGTTGCTGCCTTCGCCGATCCGGCGACTCGTGTTCAATGCTGACCTATGGCTCTACATATTGACATGGAGAATAAAATAAGATCAGTGCGAATGGTTTGGTGTTTCCATGCGGTCTAATCCTGTAACCTCAGGACATTGTAGGCTGGGCAACACCGAGGAATTTAGCAAGTCAGGCACCATCTGGAGAGGAGTGAACAGTCCACCCTTCGGTCGCAGACACTTCATCAAGACTAATTAGCTTCCCATTATCTCGGCGAACTGCCGGTCAAGAAACGGTATAAGTATCAGCTTTCAACACTAGAGCTCTGAGTGGTTAAATATAAGACTTGTCTGAGTTTCCCTCGGTCCCGGAGAAACAATATTTGTCTTAGCAACCACATTTTCTGCGGTTCGTTTCCGGAAATTGGCTGCAGTAATCTGGTTTGCAAACAGAGAGACTTCATTTCTCCTGGAAGGAGTGGACTCAGGATCATTTGTGGCAGCGTTCTCTCTGACTTCCAGTTCCACAACAGCACCTGGAGCGCCGGCCAGAGCGTCCCCACACCGGGAAATAAAGCGACTTCCAACCAGCCGGTTCGATTACAACCCTTTAGGGCCAGGGCGGGCTCAAGGTGTAAGGGATCTCCCTTACCTCGCACGGAATCGGAACTTCGCTCAAAAGTGTACACCTGTTTCCCTGCGTTAGTGTGGAGGTATTTCAGCGGTTTACAGACTGCGGGGATTGCCTGCTCGAACCCGAACCAGGATTACAGGTAAATCGGCACTTAAACTCATAGAACACAGTAGAATTGCAGCCCGCGGAGGTGTTAATCATAAATGAATTCAACTATGTTGAAGTTGTACTAGACTTATTTTCTTTTCTCACCCCAATAGCACCCCCACGCACACCGCAATAAGAAAAGTCAGAAACAGCAGGTTTTCTCTATAAGCACCGGCAACAGTAGTTACTGCCCCTCTGAGTTATGGAAGTAGGCTTTCAGGTTTTAGGAAGCTAATTTCCTCTCCTTGAGTGTGGGAAATATTGAAATGATGCCCTGCTATGTTATTCCCCCCCCCCTCAGTTTGGAAGAACTGGGCGGGGGGGGGGGGTGATCTCTCCGGACATGGAAAATACTTATGAGGCTCTGATGGTGTAGGAGGGATAGCATTATCTTTGGCTGTGGTGTTCAAGACCAAAGGCCAGAGTACAGTTAGATTTCTAACAGCCTGCAGCCACCTGCAGACATGCACACACTCTCGCTCCCATCCCCCCGCCACACACACACTCCCCAAACTCACAGACATACTCTTACTCTGCACTAATCACTTTTCATCATTTATTGCTGCTGTATCACATACTTATGCATCTGCTTGTTTGATTATAATAGTGTCAGCAACATTATACAGCCTTACATAAACATATACCTCACACTTTTTGTCAGCCTGCCAATCTTCATGCTAAGCCATTCGAGAAATTGTGATAATATTATTTTGCAACTGTACCTGCTGGATTGTAACTATATACAGTATGTGCTATGTGTGTAACTACATGTACTGTATTTTGCAACTTGGTTGCAGAGGAGTGATATTTCATTTAGTTGTATACATGTGTATGGTTGAATGACAATAAACTTGAATGAAGTTCTTTACCAAAGGTGTGAATCTTTGGAATTTTCTATACAAAGTGCCTATGAGGCTTTGTACGTTCAAGTGGGACATCGATAGATTTTGTATTGATAATAAGGAATTCAAGAGATGGGGCTTAAAACAGGAATGTGGCACTGAGGTAAAAGATCAGCCCTGATCTTATTGATTGGGAGAGCAGGCAAGAGGGGCCGAATTCTCTACTTCTACTGATGTTTGTATGAAGGGACAGTAGACTTTTTTTTCTTTGTATCTGCAAAATGAGGCTGCTCTTAATTTTTTTTATCCACACTTTCATATTCTCCTTTGCTTTCACCCTAGCCTTTCTCTTTTCCTTTATTCTTTCCCTTCCTCTTAACTGTCCTTTTCACTTTCTTCATTAATTATGCTCTTCCTCTCACTCCAGCTTTGATTGCGCACAGTTCCGTTGCTGGTACTCAAAGAACTACTTGGTAGTCAGAGTGTATGATTGAAGACTGGGCACAAACTATGTGCAATAATCCGATAAGTTTAGAATGTGGAAAGAAGAAAAAGACATTCACTCCATCACCCTTTTCACCCAATTCTTCCCTTGCTTTTCTGAAAACAATTTTACACAATATTATTGTGAAGTAGACTAAAACAGTTTCTCATCCAACTGGCTGTAGAGATGGATACACAAGAGAGTGAAGATGCTGAAAATGGGAGCAAAAACAATGTGCTGGGGGAGCTCAGTCAGTTGAGCAAGATTTGATCAGGGAGGGGGAAGAGGGGAGGGGAGGGGAGGGGAGGAATTGTCGATGTTTCAAGTTCAGCTCTTTTCTCACTGTTGCCATCAGATAGAAGGTGCAAGTGCCTCAGGACTCACACCACCAGATTCAAGAACAATTAACCAATTTCCCCCGGGATCAATAAAGTATGACTATGACTATGACTATGACTACTGCCCCTCAACCTTCAGGCTGTTGTACGAAAGAGTTAACCACACTCACTTGCCCATTCATTGAGATATTCCCACAACCAATGTTCTCACTTTAAGGACTCCTTATCTTGTTATCTCATGTTCTTACTATTTATCGCTATTTATTTATATTTGCATTTGCACAGTTTGTTGTCTTCTGTACTCTATTTGATCTTTCATTGGTCCTGTTATAGTTACTAATCTATAGATTTGCTGAGTATGCCTGCAGGAAATGAACCTCAGAGTTCATGCTGGACTTTGATAATAAAGTTTACATTGAACTTCTAGATTCTGCATCAGGACTCTTGACTGCTTGGAATTTCTCCAGCAGATGGTTTATTGCTGCTGAGATATTCAATTTAGGATGTTACACAGTAGTATTATAATGACTTGAGAATGAAGTGCAGTTTTGAAGACAACGCTCATCTATTGTCTCACTCATAAGGATGGAATGCTTTTTATTGAGCTTGGTTAGGGCCAATAATATTGTCACACTCTTCCTATTTGTAATGTCTGCTTCTTCCTTGTACAATAAAACATTGGTTTTTAGTTTGAAGGTCTCATAGAGTTATCGGTTAAGAAATTTTAAATAGCAATTCACTATCTAATATGGATTTCGGGGCTGGGCATTGAGAGGATCTGAATGATGTCGAAGAATTTATTTCATTTTTTTCTAGTACAAGTCATTTTTAGAGAACCACTTGGAGTCATAAAGTCATGGAGCACTACAACATAGAAGCAGGTCCATTGGCCCATCTAGTCAATGCTAAACTGTTATACTGCTTAGTCCCATCAAACCATACCTGGGCCAGTGTCATCCATACCCCTCCCATCCATGTACTTATCCAAACTTCTCTTAAATATACAAATCAAACCTGCATCTGCTACATCTGCTGGAAACTTGTTCCACATTGTCACCATCCTCTGAGGGAAGAAGTATCCTTTAAATATTTCACCTTTCATACTTAACCTATGACCTCTAGTTCTAGTTTCACTCAACCTCAGTGGAAAAAAAAGCTTGGTTGCATTTACCTATCTATATTCCTCATAATTTTGTATACCTCTATCAAATTTCCTCTTATTCTCCTATGCTTCAGGGAATAAAGTCTTAATCTGTTCAAATTTTCCCTATAACTCAAGGCCTCAAGTCCCAACAAAATTCTTGTAAATTTTCTCAGAACGTTTTCAATCTTATTGATATCATTCCTGTAGGTAGGTGACTAGAACTGCACACAATACCCTATATTTAGCCTCAGCCAAAATCTTATACTATTATTTTTAGATTGTAAAGACACATAGTCCTCTTTTATTGTCACTTAGTAGTGCATGCATTAAGAAATGATATAATATTTCCTCCAGTGTGATATCACAAAACACAGGACAGACCAAGACTGAAAAAACTGACAAAACCACATAATTACAACATATAGTTACAACAGTGCAACAATACCATAACTTGATGAAGAAGTCCGTGAGCACAGTAAAGTTCAAAGTCTCTCAAATGTCCCACATCTCACGAAGACGGGAGAAGGAAGAAAAACTTTCCCTGCCATGCCAACCACAATCCGACTCTGAGTCATCCGAAAACTTCGAGCTCTGATCAGCTCTCCGACACCGAGTACTGAGTGCCACCTCTGTCCGAACGATTCGGCCTCCTTCTCAGTTGCCAAAAGCAGGCAAGGCCGGGGATTTTGAAGCCTACCCTCCGAAAGATTCCCAACCACGCAGTAACGACAGCAGCGAACAAGTGTTTCAGAAATTTCTCCAGATGTTCCTCTGTGCTTTCACGTCCATTCTCCATCAAATCAGAATTGTCCACGGCCCCTATTTAACAGATACGATATCATCTTTCACCGGAGGGCTGCGCACGTGCAGGCGCGCCGCCATCTTCTCCTCCTGTCTTTTTCAACATAATATCGCAAACTCCTGTACTTAACCCTCTGATTTATGAAGACTAATGTGCCAAAAGCTCTCATTATGACCCTATTTACCTGTAATACCACTTTCAAGGAATTACGGATCGGTATTCCCAGATCTCCCTGTTCTACTGCACTCCTCAGTGCCCTACCATTCACTGTGTAAGTCCTATCCTGGTTTGTCCTCCCAAAGTACAAATCCCCACACTTGTCTGCATTAAGTCTCATCTGCTACGAGGGGTATTTGATAAGTTTGTGGCCTAAGGTAGAAGGAGTCAATTTTAGAAAACCTAGCACATTTATTTTTCAACATAGTCCCCTCCTACATTTACACACTTAGTCCAGCGGTCGTGGAGCATACGGATCCCTTCTTTGTAGAAGCTGTCGTTTTGGACCTCCAGAAGTAGTCAACAGCAGGGGTGATTGTTAAGTTCGTGGCCTAAGGCAGAGGGAGATAAGTCATTAACTTCCAACTTTCTGCATAATCACTCAAAGAGTTGAACTGTACGTGCATGTAATGAGAGCTGTATAACTCATCTCCTTCTAGTTTTGATGATTCATGCTAAATACATGTTCAAGGAACTTCCCAGGCAGAAATGTACTGCTCTGGAATGTAGTTTGCCAAGGTGTTCCAGGATTGTTAATTAACATCCAGTACTCACCGTGCTGTTTCTTGACTTTTCATTCCAGTAGCTAAAAGTCTTTTGGGAAATGGCAGAACAGTACTTTTACTTTTCTAATTTCCATGAAAGCTGCTTACTGTCTCATTATCAACTGTTCCACACTGTATCAGGTCTAATGTTTACACACACAAAATACTGGAGGAACTCAGCAAGTCAGGCAACAGGGGAATAAACTGTTAATGTTTTGGGCTGAGAGCCTTCGTCAGGATGTACTTTTGTATAATTTGTTTAATTTATGTTTTTCTTGCGAATGTTGCATCTCTAATGTTATGTGCCTGTGGTGCTGCTGCACAAGTAAGTTTTTCATTGCACCTCTGCATACCTGTACTTGTGCAGATGACAATAAACTTCGTCTTTAAAATGAATACCTTCTGGAGAGGTATTCAAGGGGTACATTTTCCTGTAGAAGCTATTGAATAACTCTCTTATGAGAAGGTCTCAGCCTGAAATATTGACCCTATTGATACTGCCCGATGGGCTGAGTTCTCTAGAACTTTGTGTGTGTTCTGTAAGAATTCCAGAATCCGCAAAATCTCTTGTGTTTCAGTCAAAAGCCAATGCTTGTGACTAGCATTCTTCTATGTAGGGAATGGTTCCAGAATAGCTTGTTTTCCCTCCTCTATCTCCTTCTATTTACACTTCCATTGTACAAAAAAGCTGCCATCAACAAGCCACCTTCTCAGATGCCATGTCCAATCAAGAACCTATCAAACTCTGCCTTAAATACACCCATTGACCTAGGCTGCACAGCTGCATGTGGTAATAAACTCCACAAATTCACCACTCAATGGCTAAATAAATTTCTTTGCATCTCTGTTTTACATGGACACCCCCCTATCCTGAGCCTGTGCCCTCTTGTCCTAGACTTTCTCACCATGGGAAACATCCTTTCCACATCTACTCTGTCTAGGCCTTTCAACATTTGAAAGGTTTCAATGAGTTCCCCTCTCATCTTTCTAACTTCCAGTGAGTACAGACCCAGAGCCATCAAACTTTCCTCACATGATCACCTTTTCCTTCCCAGGATCATCCTTGTGAATCTCCTCTGAATCCTCTCCAATGCCAGCACATCTTTTCCTTGATGAGGAGCCCAAAACTGTTCACAATACTCAAGGTACAGCCTCACCAGTGTCTTATAAAGCCTCAGCATCACATCCCTGCTTTTGTATTCTAGACCTCTTGAAAGGAATGCTAACATTGCTTTTACCTTCCTCACCACTGACTCAACCTGCAAGTTAAACTTTAGAGTGTTCTGCACAAGGGCTCCCAAGTCCCTTTGCCTCCCAGAGTTTTGGATTTTCTCCCTATTTAGAAAATAGTCTGCACATTTATTTCTACTACCAAACTGCATGACGATGCATTTTCCAACATTGTATTTCATTTGCCACTTTCTTGCCCATTCTCCTAACATAGGTAAGCCCTTCTGCAACCTACCTGTTTCCTCAACACTACTTGCCCCTCCGCTAGTCTTTGTATCATCTGCAAACTTGCCATCAACGCTATCTATTTCATCATCTAAATCATTGATCCATAAAAAGAAGCTGATCCCTGCAGAACACCACTAGTCATTGGCAGCCAACCAGACAATGATCCTTTTATTACCACTCTCTGCCTTCTACCAATCAGCCAATGCTCTGACTATGCCAGTAATTTTCCTGTAATGCCATGGGCCCTTAACCTGGTTGGCAGCCTCATGTTTGGCACCTCGTCAAAGGCCTTCTGAAAGTCCATATATACAACATTCACTGCATCTCCTTTATTTATCCTACATGTAATCTCCTCAAAGAATTCCAATACATTCATCAGGCAAGATTTTCCCTTAAGGAAACCAGCTGACTTTGTCCTATCTTGTCGTGTGTCACCAAGTACTTCATATCCTCATCCTTAACTGACTCCAACATCTTCCCAACCACTGAGGTCAGGCTAACCAGTCTACAATTATTTTTCTGCTGCCTTCCTCCTTTGCTGAAGAGTGGAGTGAAATTTTCTAGTCCTCTGGCACCATGCCAGAGTCTAATGATTTTTGAAAGATCACAATCTCTAATGCTACCTCTTTCACAACCCTAGGGTGCAGTTCATTTGGTCAGGGTGACTTGTATATCCTTAGGACTTTCAGCTTTTTGAGCACCTTCTCCCTTATAATATTAACTGCACTCACTTCTCTTCCTTTACACACTACAACATCTGGCACACTGCTAGTGTCTTCCATAGTGAAGGCTGATGCGAAATACTAATTTAGTTCATCTGCCATCTCCTTGCCCCCATTATTATTTCTTCGGCTTCATTTTTTAGCGGTCCTATATCCACTCTCACTTCTCTTTTATTTTTCACATACTTTTTTTTACTATCCACTTTTCTAGCTTGTTTTCATATTTCATCTTTTCCCTTCTAATGATTCTTTTAGTTGCTCTCTGTAGATTTTTGAAAGTTTCCCAGTCCTCTATCTTCCCACTAATTTTTGCTTTGTTGTTTTGCTTTTACAATAGTCTTGACTTTCCTTGTCAGCCATGGTTGTAGTATTTTACCATTTGAGCATTTCTTCAATTTTGGATTACATACATCCTGCATCTTCTTCATTTTTCCCAGAAACACACGCCATTGCTGCTCTTCTGTCATCCCTGAAAGAGGAACCTTCCATTTACTTTGGCCAACTCCTCTCTCATACCACTGTAATTTCCTTTACTTCACTGAAATACTGCTACATCAGACCTTACTTTCTCCCTATCAAATTTCAAGTTGAACCAAATCATAATGTGGCTCCTAAGGGTTCTTTTACCTTAATCGCTGCCAGTTCATTACATAACACCCAATCCAGTGTAGCTGATCCCCTAGTAGGCTCAACAACAAACTGCTCTAAAAAGCCATCTCGTAGGCATCCAACAAACTCACTCTCTTGAGATCCATTACCACCTAATTTTCCCAATCGACCTACTTGTTAAAATTTCCCATGACTATCCTTTTGACACACCTTTATTATTTCCCATTTTAATCTGTGGTCCACATCCCAGCTACTGTTGGGAGGCCTGTATGTAACTGCCATCAGTGCCCTTTTACCCTTGCAGTTTCTTAACCCACAAGGCTTCAACATCTTTCAATCCTATGTTGTCACATCTTTCTACTGATTTGATGCCATTTTTTTTTACCAGCCTAGGGCTGAATGTGCTAATAGATTGTGATGCGTCAACAAAACAATGGGGAGATAAGTTGCATATTGGAGAGCATTGTGTGAATTAACCTGTGCACTCCCCCCCCCACACACACACACACAAAATGCATGTATTAGCTTCACAAGAAGTAATTGAATGAACCCTAATGGAAAAAGTATCTCTTGAAGTCCTCTCCAGAGGCACAGATTTCAGAGTCAAAGTCAAGTATGTTGTCATGTGCACATATACATGTATGCATAGGTGCAATGAAAAAACTAACTTACAGTATATTTCAGGCACAAAGCCTAACATTCACAATGAAAACATGAATTAAACAAATTATAGAAGTAGGTACATAATTAGAATAAAAAATACTGTCACAGTTACTTATACAGTATTGATGACTTGTTAAGGGCCAATTTTTACAGTAACTAAGGAAGACCACAATTTAATAAACTGTTCAGTAGTTGCATGGCATAGTTTTGTTAAAAATTAAATAGGTGTTTCTGCATAACAGGTGCAACAGAGGAATGCAGTCATCTGATCTCCATGACTGTTTTGACACAAAATGCAGCAATCAGCATTTCCTCCTTCACCTACAATTGCATCCTGATGTCAAAGCAAACAGTTTTCCACTGAGTTTAAGCTGAAAAAGCATCACTAGGAGATTGATTGTCTAGTTGCTAAGTAACATGAGGCAGAGAGGGACATAATGGGATCACCAAGCAAGTATGGAGAAGGGCTCAACCCTTTCAAACCATTTATTAAAACAAATCCCATCTGGTTTGAGCTTGTTCAGAAATGACCTCCTTGGGTGCTGGAAGTGGAGGTTGTATGTATTTGAAACGGTGGATTTTCATAACCTGTTAAACAAAAAGTTATGTAAAACATTCAAGGCTGTGTTATTTTGTATGCTTATGCTTTATATAGTTAATCTATTAAGTAGTCATTAGCTACCCCTGAGGGTTGTTAACCAGGCCAAGAATTTGGATGATCCCCTATGTATTAAAGGGACAAAACTAGTAACAGAACAAAAAGCACATGCAAATTCACACCAGGTCACAATGTTGTTTAGGCATTGGACCGTCAGCTTCCTACTATGACCTACAGTTGTCCAAGGCCTCCAGGAGGAATGGTAGACACCTGGGATGAACTTTACAACCCACTGTGGATCACCTTAGACTAGTGAACCAGTGTGTTAGCCAGGATAAGCAGAAGATGTTGTAACTTCTGATCTCTCTGCTCAATAATATGCATTCAAAGAAGAAGCAAATAGGGCTAAAGTATAGAGGGAAGTTTTCAAATATCTTTGGATGAGAGCTACAAACGCTCATTCAACGTAAATGAAATGCATAGACTCAGTTGCTATAAATTTGCAATTCTTGTTTCATTCTTGCTTCTACCCTCCCACTGAGCAAATATAGCTTCTTACGTAACCTGTCCCCAGCTGAATGTTATCATTGTCCCTGTTCAATACACATTTGCATAAAAGCCTGGTGACTGCTGCTGATGTAAACGTTCCCAAATTCCAGGATATAAAGTGACAGTTTTCAATGCAAGATAATAGGCAAAACTAGGAGATATAATTGTGGATGATAACATCCTCCTGATATCCCAAAGTACTTCACAACCAGTGAAGTAATGTCATTTTATTCTGGTGTTGAGATAAAGGCCATTGGACCAGGACAGATGAAGGGTCTCAGTCTGAAACATTGATTGCCTATTTCAGAATTAGCATCAGATTTAGCATTACCAGCTTATTTATTTATTGAGATACAGTGCGGAATAGGTCCTTTGCGCTGCACCACCCAGCAACCCTCGATTAACCATAGTATAATCACAGCACAATTTACAGTAACCAATTAACCTACAACTGGTACGTCTTTGCACTCAGAGGAAGCCCACACGGTCACAGGTAGAATGTACAAACTCCTTCTGGACAGCGGCGGGAATTGAACCCAGGCTGATGACACTACAAAGCGTTGTGCTAACCTACGCTACTGTGATAGGAAGCATGTCGTTTTGTGGCATCAGTACATTGCAATACATTTTAATTTGATGGAGACAGACCTGAGAAGCACAGAGGAACATCTGGAGAAACTTCTGAAATATCCGCTTCGCTGCCGCTGCTACTGTGCGATCGAGGATCTCCAGAGGGGAAGGCCCCAAATCCTCGGCTTTGCCTGTGCTTGGCAGCCAGGGCCAGGGTCGAAGCGCTTGGTGGAGATGGTGTTCGGTGCTCGATGTCGGAGGGCTGGTTGGAGGCTCAAAGTTTTCGGACGGACTCAAGAGTCGGCTGTGGTCGGGTGCTTCCAGGGTGCTGCATCAGCAAATTTGCGGCGCTGGAGGTTCATAGCAGGGAGAGTTTTCTTCCTTCTACCATCTGTGTGAGATGATGGGACTTTCGAGAGACTTTGAGACTTTTTTTTACCGTGCCCATGGTCTGTTCTTTAACAAATTACAGTATTGCTTTGCACTGTTGTAACTATATGTTATAATTATGTGGTTTTTGTCAGTTTTTCAGTCTTGGTCTGTCTTGTGTTTCTGTGATATCATACTGGAGGAACATTGTATCATTTCTTAATGCATGCATTACCAAATGACAATAAAAGAGGACTGCATGTCCTCATAATCTAATCTAATCTAATTTAAAAAATTATAAACTACAATAAGAAATATATTAAAAAATAAATTTATTAAGTACAGAAAAAAGAGAACAAATAAGAAAAAAAAAGTAAGTTAGTGGAGTTCCCTTCACAGATGCTATCTGACCCACCGAGTTCCTCCACCATCTTGTTAGTCACAGAACTAACGTGCAAACTCCACATAGAAAACAGTTGATGTCAGGTTTGAACCTAGGACCCTAGTGCTGTGAAGCAACATCTCTTCATGAGCTGGCACTCTGTGAAGAATATGAATCCAGGGGTGCATGAAAGATACCCTGACAGTTCTGGGGCTTGAGATTATGTCATTAAGAGGAAGAATTGGCTAAACTGGAGTGAGGAGACTGAGGGGAATTTGAATCAATTAGTATAAAGGCCTACATACATAGGGTGGAGGGGAAGAATATAATTCCACTGACAGAGAGGTTGATAGTGGATGAACATCGAGTGAAGCTGGGAGCTAAAAGGATAAGAGAAGAAACTTTACACCCTGAGAGTTGTGGGAGCTTGGAACTCATAGCCTAAAAAGGTGGCAGAGGTTTGAGACCTAAGGCACATTGTAAAAAAAACATGCTGAATGAGTATAAATTGTTGCAACATATGTGGTATGATCAGAGAGCTGGAATGTGGGAATTATGTAAATGATCCTTTTCTTCCAGCATGGGCTGAATGGGCCAAATGGCCACCTGCGCCAGACAGTTCTTGTCACCTCAAATATATCTCTGTCCGTTATCCATGCTGGCTGGTGGCGTAGTGGCATCAGCGCTGGACTTTGGGGCGGAAGGTCCTGAGTTCGAATCCAGCCGGCTCCCTTGCACGCTAGCAACTCGACCTCGTAAAAAAAATTGCCTGCTACAGAAACATCAACAGCAAAAGGCCTATGCTCTCTCGTGAATTGAAAGGCAATTTCTCTCTTCTTTCTCCCTGTTATCCACATTTGCAGTGCTTGCTGCTGATGGGAAGACAGCTATATCTGTATGTGCCTTTCCACTCCTCAGGAGGTGAGCTGCTACAATAGATTGAAAGTCAGAGTACAGGTGGATGGAGCACAAGCAAAAAACCAGCTGCAGGAAGGCCCCTAATTAACCGCAATCTTAGGCACTTGATGCTTTAAAAAGAGCTTGCAGGCAGCTACGATTTATTGGTCTGCATGACCTGTGCAACTAAATGGTTTCCAAAGAGAAGTGCCATTAGTGGCACATCAGAGGACTGCCCATCTCTGAACCCTGCTGCTTCACCTCCAGATTTGTGGAACTGAAAAAAAAATATCCTGAAGGCTGGGGGATTCATTCTCTCTCTAAGGTCAAGGTCAGTAGCCGTGAAGACATTTTCAAACATATCTCAGATTATTCATGTAAAAGTGAAGGGTTCAAGCCTGCTATTTACAAATAAAATAACAAGTGCTGGCAATTGAATTGGTGGTTCTCACAACGTATTATGTGAGCTGTTCTCCCAGTGTCCACATGAAAAAACAGAGGCCACTCATCAACCAAGGCAAGGTTAATTAGTACAACCATTCTCAAAGTCTGAAAAAATTCTGACTGACCAAGATATTATTACGGCAGATACGTTCTTTCCTACACAGTCAGGATGCACCATATTCTAGTCTTGTTTAACGAACTCCATTAGCAAAGAAGCTGATTTATGTTTTGTATTACTACTACCAATCTACTCTTACTTGCTTTACTGAGAAACAGAAATACATCCTTTCTTCCCTCTCCCCATTTCCCCTCCTGTTTTCCTCTTGCTTCACTTACCAGTTCCCCCTCTCTCCCCCTCTCTCCCCTTCTCTCCCCTTCTCTCCCCTTCTCTCCCCCTCTCTCCCCCTCTCTCCCCCTCTCTCCCCCTCTCTCCCCCTCTCTCCCCCTCTCTCCCCCTCTCTCCCCCTCTCTCCCCCTCTCTCCCCCTCTCTCCCCCTCTCCCCTCCCCCTCCACACCCTCTCTCTCCACCCCCATTATCTTCTGAAATGAAAACACCAAGGAATTTAAAATTGCTGGCCCTCTCCATCTATAACCACACAATGTGGACTGGCTCATGAACCTCTGGTTTCCTCATTCTGAAGTCCAAAATCAGCTCTTTGGCCTTGCTGACAGAGTTGTTGTTGTGGCGCCACTTAGCCAGGTTTTCAGTTTCCCTCTCATATGCCGATACGTAGCCCCCTTTGGCTTGGCCTATGACAGCGGTGTCGACAGCATTGGAGCTGTGCTTAGCTACACCGTCATAAGTGTAAAAGTGAGTGGAACAAGGCGCTAAGCATACAGCCTTGTGGTGCACCTGTAGTGATGGAGATAGTGGAGGAGATGTTTCCAATCCAAACTGATTGGGTAGCAAATTACCTGTTTGTTTTTATTTATGACAGCTCTGTGGAGATACAACAGTTGTTTGAGAGGGATGCAATAAAGAGAAACCAATGATCCTTCTTTTCCTGGATCTTGAAAAAATATTCTTGGATGTAATTAGCTTTTAACAAAAGATATAGTTAAGATGACCTGAATTGCATTTTCAAACTTGATGGTTTGTCCACTCACTCGAGTTTGTTTAGTAAGAACCGGCAGTAACTAGTGTTTCTATAGCAAATTTAATGCAAAAAATAGACAATAGAAAATAGGTGCAGGAGTAGACTATTCAGTCCTTCAAGCCAGCGCTGCCATTCACTGTGATCATGGCTGATCATCCGCAATCAGTACCCCTCTCCTGCCTTCTCCCCATATCCCTTGACTCCACTATCCTTAAGAGCTCTATCTAATTCTTTCTTGAAAGCATCCAGAGAATTGGCCTCCACTGCTTTCTGAGGCAGAGCATTCCACAGATCCACAACTCTCTGGGTGAAAAAGTTTTTCCTCAACTCCATTCTAAATGGCCTACCCCTTATTCTTAAACTGTGGCCTCTGGTTCTGGACTCCCCCAACATCAGGAACATGTTTCCTGCCTCTAGCGTGTCCAATCCCTTAATAATCTTATATGTTTAAATCAGATCCCCTCTCATCCTTCTAAATTCCAGTGTATACAAGCCCAGTCGCTCCAATCTTTCAATATATGACAGTCCCGCCATCCCGGGAATTAACCTCGTGAACCTACGCTGCACTCCCTCAATAGCAAGAATGTCCTTCCTCAAATTTGGAGACCAAAACTGCACACAATACTCCAGATGTGGTCTCACCAGGGCCCTGTACAACTGCAGAAGGACCTCTTTGCTCTGATACTCAACTCCCCTTGTTATGAAGGCCAACATGCCATTAGCTTTCTTCACTGCCTGCTGTACCTGCATGCTTACTGTCAGTGACTGATGAAGAAAGACACCTAGATCTCGTTGTACTTCCCCTTTTCCTAACTTGACACCATTCAGATAGTAATCTGCCTTCCTGTTCTTTCTACCAAAGTGGATAACCTCATATTTATCCATATTAAACTGCATCTGCTATGCATCTGCCCACTCACCCAACCTGTCCAAGTCACCCTGCGTTCTCATAACATCCTCCTCACATTTCACACTGCCATCCAGCTTTGTGTCATCTGCAAATTTGCTAATGTTACTTTTAATCCCTTCATCTAAATCATTAATGTATATTGTAAATAGCTGCGGTCCCAGCACCGAGCCTTGCGGTACCCCTCTAGTCACTGCCTGCCATTCTGAAAGGGACCTGTTAATCCCTACTCTTTGATTCCAGTCTGCCAACCAATTTTCTATCCATGTCAGTACCCTACCCCCAATACCCTGTGCTCCAATTTTGTCAACTAATCTCCTGTGTTAACCATATCAAAGGCTTTCTGAAAGTCCAGACGTACTACATCCACTGGTTCTTCCTTGTCCATTTTCATAGTTACATCCTCAAAAAATTTCCAGAAGATTAGTCAAGCATGATTTCCCCTTTGTAAATCCATGCTGACTCGGACCGATCCTGTTACTGCTATCCAAATATGCCGCTATTTCATCTTTTATAATTGACTCCAGCTCTTCCCCACCACTGATGTCAGGCTAACTGGTCTATAATTCCTTGTTTTCTCTCTCCCTCCTTTCTTAAAAAGTGGGATAACATTAGCTACCCCCCCCAATCCACAGGATCCTGAATCTATAGAACATTGGAAAACGATTACCAATGCGTCCACGATTTCTAGAGCCATCTCCTTAAGTACCCTGGAATGCAGTCCATCAGGCCCTGGGGATTTATCAGCCTTCAGTCCCATCAGTCTATCCAACACCATTTTCTGCCTAATGTGAATTTCCTTCAGTTCCTCCGTTACCCTAGGTCCTCTGGCCACTATTACATCTGGGAGATTGTTTGTGTCTTCCCTAGTGAAGACAGATCCAAAGTACCTGTTCAACTCGTCTGCCATTTCTTTGTTCCCCATAATAAATTCACCTGTTTCCGTCTTTAAGGGCCCAACTTTGGTCTTAACTAATTTTTTCCTCTTCACATACCTAAAGAAGCTTTTACTATCCTCCTTTATATTCTTGGCTAGTTTTCCTTTGTACCTCATCTTTTCTCCCCGTATTGCCTTTTAAGTTAGCAACAGAAGATAACTGAAAAGTTTCCCAATCCTCTGGCTTCCCGCTTTTGAGGTCCCTCATTGGGAATAGCTGAAAAGATGATGCTGTTCAAGGAAGAGATGCTTTGATAAGCAGAATATTTGGTTTTAGGATTATGGAGGGTGTGAAGAGGCAGAGGAGCTCAAGAGTGGGATGAAAGGAGAGGATTTCTGCTGCTGCCGGTAAGGAGTTTGTACATTTGCCCCCTGTGAACTACGTGGGTTTCCTCCAAGCGATCTGGTTTCCTCCCATGATCCAAACAAATAGCGGTTGTTAGGTTACTTGGTCATTGTATTTGTCCCATGATTAGGCTGGGATTAAATCGGGGGATGCTGGGCAGCATGGCTCGAAGGGCTGGCAGGGCCTGTTCCATGCTGTATCTCAATAAACGTTAAAATACTGTAATGCAAAGGGAGAGGAATGTAGTTTAGGACTGACGATGAAAAGCTAACTAAATAGATATTGATGAGATCAAAAAGGAGCTTGGGCATGGCATTCGGATGGGCTGAACTGGGTAATTAAGAGGTCACAAGGATTTGTAGGATGATTCAGGGCAGGGAGGATGAGAGAGAGTTGTGAGTCATTGTTTATGGAGGACGTTGAATTGACAGATGGCAGCTGGAGCAATTGCCTGTGGAGGTAATAATGATGAGCATCTCATTTGTGGGTGGTTCAGGTAGCGGAAGAGCCAGGGATATTGGAAAGGTGGAAGACAACATGTGCAATAATAAATGGAAATCTTGGAAATGCTCAAAGATCAGATCAGCTGAGTGCTTCAAGCATTTTCCATTTTAATTTCCAATTTCCAGCACTGACATCTTGCTCTTGTCAGCAACTTTTTGTTTTGCAGATGAACAAGATGCAGAGACTTGCAAATGGCCTGGTTCTTCTGAAGCCAGGAGCAGGAATAGAGTTGATGGTCAGGACCCAGTGTCTGCTGGATGCAAGGAAAGGCAGGATGATGATGATCATGCTGCTTATTCCAGTTTTTAGTTATTATGACACAGAAGCAGGTCATTTGGTTCAAAGGTCCAGTCAGCTCCAAGCTTACAATCCCATCACTGTCATTCCACTTCTCCTTATATCTGCCCCTTCCTCAACTTTTTTACTTCTCTCTAACCCAGTAGCTTTTTGTCTTTTACATGCCAACCAATGACCCATTGATTCTCTTCCTATTACTTGCACATTAGGAGGAATTTTCAGTGGCTGGATAACTTATCAGAATATTATTGGGATACACAGGAAATGCATGGAGTCACAGGGAGAACATTAGAGACTCTGCATTGATTGTGCCCAAGCTCAGGATTGAACCCAAAAATACTGGGGTGGCAGTGCTAAAAGTTGCCCAGGAAGAAATGACTCCTCAATATTGGATGTAGGACAAGTAGCAAGGGCAGTAGAAAAGTAGAGAAGTTCTGGGGTAGTGGTAGAACTACACACTTGCATTAAAATCAAATCTTATATGGAAGATGAAGTTAGATAATGAATAGAGGGATATGTTGCTGGGGTTTGGTGGAAAGTTAGGGATTCAAAACAATGCTGTGGACTTTCCACAAATACACAAGAAAGTAGGCAGGACCTTGGTTTAGTGAAGACAAGGTTCATAATTGCAAGTGTTTATCCATTGGGCAGATGGCCAAATCTTTTTGACTTTGTGGAATATGTTGGAGCTGAAACCATACCTGTGAATCACGTATGAAATATATCTCTATTGTATTAATTATTTTTATAAATGCATTGATGGAGGAAGAAGATCACTTAGGTACAAGATTGCAATTTAATCTCTTTTAACTGTAGTCAGGCAATAATATTTACCTTAGTTTTTGAACCCATTTGAAACCCATTCACCTGTAACTTCTACTTTCCCATCTGTGAAGATATAGATTCATAACTGCCTTCCTGGCTCTGACAAATACTGCAAGCATTGATGTGGCTCTCTTGGTAGTAGCCTTACCTTTGAGTCAGAAGCATGTGAACACTAGTCACACATCAGTGAGCAAGATCAGTGTCCAAGTTTGTCAGAGGTATACACATACAGGGGATAAGTGCTAAGAAAATTAGCTTTTTGCAGAGAAGCACCATACATTGCAAACATGACAAACGTAACAATGTAAGATTAAATTACATATCTCATATGACGAAATAAACATAATGGCATTAGTGCAAGTTGAGAGGCAGAAAAAATATATAGACGAAAGAAAAGCAAATACAATGTTAAGATCCGATCCAGTCCTGATGAAGAGTCTCGGCCCAAAACTTTTTCTGTTTACTTCCCTCCATAAATGCTTCTTGACTTGCTGAGGTCGTCCAGCTTTTTGTGCAGGTTGCTTAAGATTTCCAGCACCCGCGGATTTTTGAGCGTTTAGTCTTAGGGTTTTCAGGTCAGATCAAGAACCTGATGGCAAATAGGAAGCAACTATTGTTGAGCCTTGATGTGTGGGTCATCAGGCTCCTGTATCTCCAGCCTGGTGGCAGCAATGAGAAGAGGGCACGGTCCGATGTCTGGATTGTTGGTGATGGATGTTGCCTTCCTGAGAAATCACTTCTTGAAAATGCAGTATGGAGGAAATAACACGCTGTGTCTCAGCCGTTGTTTTTTAATTGAGATCATGGCGAGGAACATGGGAAATTAGCATCCAAGATTGATATCATTTGAATTTCAAATTGCTGCTTGTGGGAATGCTGTTCCCAAATTCATTATTGAACACATTTCACTGGAGGACTCTGGAAGAAGATGGCGCCAGTTAACAATGCGACCAAGGGCAACATCCTCTAGATGGTTCACGAAACTACTTCTTTCACTTCTTTTACATCTTCTTTTTCTTTCAAATGTGGTTCTGCTACTATTGAAGCCTCGACCTACATTTTGGTCGTGTACTTCTGGGTTGAGTTCAGTGATCTGCTGTGTCCGAGGGTGTTTGTTGAGGTTTCCGGTGAAGGGTGGGGCCTAAAGGCTACGAAGCCTGGAGATGGTGTGTGAGCCTATGATCCAGTCTATATCTCATCAATTCATGTTGAGGAAGATTGAAATCATTGAGGTGTGAGTGGAAGCCAAGCAGGTGTTCATCAGTCTCTCCCTCTAATTTGCTGCTCCCAGAGGAAAGACTCTGCGGTCAAATGGTCTCTCTCTGTTTCCCTGTCTCTCTGTCTGTCTGTCTGTCTCTCTCTGTGTCTCTCTCTCTGTCTGTCTCTCTGTCTATCTCAGTCTCTGTCTGTCTCTTTCCCTCTCTCTGTCTGCCTCTCTGTTTCTCTCTCTCTCTCTGTCTGTCTCTGTTTGTCTGTCTGTCTGTCTCCATGTCTGTGTGTCTCTCTTTGTGTCTGTCTCTCTTTCTCTGTCTATCTCTCTCTGTCTCTGTCTGTCTCCCTCTTTCTCTCTCTCTGTCTGTCTCTCTGTCTATCTCAGTCTCTGTCTGTCTCTCTTTCCCTCTCTCTGTCTGCCTCTCTGTTTCTCTCTCTCTCTCTGTCTGTCTCTGTTTGTCTGTCTGTCTGTCTCCATGTCTGTGTGTCTCTCTTTGTGTCTGTCTCTCTTTCTCTGTCTATCTCTCTCTGTCTCTGTCTGTCTCCCTCTTTCTCTCTCTCTGTCTGTCTCTGTCTCTGTCTCTCTCTCTCTCTCTCTTTGTCTCTCTCTCTGTCTGTCTGTGTGCATCTCTCTCTAAGCTGCCGAAGGATTGTTTCAGAGTCCTGGGTCTGGGCAGGATTTAATCAGCACAGTTTGTGGATTTGACTCGATACTACACATTATGATGTGTTTCTGGTTTCTAGTTGCTCCTTTTTTTTGTTGGGATCTTGGGTGACTTTGATTGGACGGTGGGTAGATAATGAATGACACAGCTGGATTCAAATGATCTGAGCTGAACTGAATATGCCTGGACTCTTTAGATTTTGTGTTTTATATTCTGTGTTGCTTTTGTTTTTTTGCCATTTGTGTGATTTTTGTTTGCTTGTTGGGAGTTGGGGTGGGGGGAAGGATTTGATGTTTTTCTTTGAGTAGGTTCCAGGTTTTTCTTTTCTTCATGGCTGTCTGGCAGAAGATGAATCTCAGGGTTGTATACTGCACACAGACTTTGACAACAAATGAACTTTGAACCTTCTTGTTATAAACTTGTTCATGTCATATTTATATAAAAACATCCTTCCATGTTTTCTTTAGGCGACTAGACATTGAGAAGTACATGTAATTAGTAAGTATGCTACCTGAACAGAAAAGTTTAATTATCACTAGCAATAGGAACAATAGGGGCTGATGTAATTGCCTATTGGCAGGTCTCATTTACATGATGGTTAATGACCATTTTCAGCTGGTGAAGGGAGGGAGTGATCATAGCTTTACCGGGAAATGAAAATGCAATAAAACGTTCAGCAATCTTATTCACAGCTTTAAAGGCAAGATACAGTGCCTATAACAAGTATTCACCCTTCTTGGAAGTCTTCATATTTTATTGTTTTACAGCTTTGAATCATAGTGGATTTAATTTGTTTTTTTGTCACTGATCAACAGAAAAAAACTCCTTCATGTCAAAGTGAAAACAGATCTTTACAAGTGATCTAAATTAATTACAAATATAAAACACAATATAATTGATTGCATAAGTATTCACCCCGGCCCCCCCCCCCCCACCCTTCAAGTAGGTATTTAGTAGATGCAGCTTTGGCAGCAATTACAGCCTTGAGTCTCTGTAACTTGGTCTCTATCAGCTTTGCACATCTGGACACTACAATTTTTCCCCATTCTTCTTTACAAAACTGCTCAAGCTCTATCAGATTGCATGGGAATCGTGAATGAACAGTCCTTTTCAAGTCCAGCCACAAATTCTCGATTGGATTGAGGGCTGGACTCTGACTTGACCACTCCAGGACATTAAATTTGTTGTTTTTAAGCCTTTCCTGTGTAGCTTTGGCTTTATGCTTGGGGTCATAGTCTTGCTGGGAAAAAAAAATCTTTTCCCAAGTCGCAGTTCCCTTGCAGGTTTTCCCCCAGGAGTTCCCTGTATTTTGCTGCATTCATTGTATCCTCTACCTTCACAAGACTTCCAGGGGCTGCTGCAGTGAAGCATCCCCACCACAATGCGGCCACCACCATGTTTCATGGCAGGGATGGTGTGTTTTTGATGATGTGCATTGTTTGGCTTATGCTAAACATAGTGTTTAGTTTGATGGCCACAAAGCTCAATTTTGATTTCATCAGACCATAGAATCTTCTTCCAGCTGACTTTGTAATTTCCCATATGCTTTCTTGCAAATTCTAGCTGAGATTTCATGTGAGGTTTTTTCTACAGTGGCTTTCTCTTTGCCGCTCTCTCATAAAGCTGCAACTGGTGAAGCACCCGGGCAACAGTTGTACGTGCGGTCTCTCCCATCTGAGCCAGTAAAGATTGTTACTCCTTGAGAGCTGTCATAGGTCTCTAGGTGACCTCCCTCACTAGTCACTTTCTTGCACGATCACTCAGTTTTTGAGGACAGCCTGCTCTAGGCAGATTTACAACTGTGTTATATTCTTTCCATTTCTGATGATTGACTTAACTGTACTCTAAGGGATATTCAGCGACTTGGAAATTTTCTTGTACCCATCTCCTGACTTGTGCTTTTCAATAACCTTTTCATGGAGTTACTTGGAGTGTTCTTTTGTCTTCATGGTGTAGTTTTTGCCAGGATACTGACCCACCAGCAGTTGGCCCTTCCATATACAGGTGCATTTTTACTACAATCAATTGAAACATCTTGACTGCACATGGTGATCTCTATTTAACTAATTATGTGACCTCTAAAACCAATTGACTGCACCAGTAATGATTTGGTGTGTCGTATTAAAGGGGGTGAATACTGATGCATTTTGTGTTTTATATTTGTAATTAACTTAGACCACTTTGTAGAGATCTGTTTTCACTTTAACACAAAAGTGTCTTTTTCTGTTGGTCATAATGAAAACAAGCCAAATTAAATCCATCGTGATTCAATGTTGTAAAACATGAAAGCTTCCAAGGAGGGTGAATACTTTTTATAGGCACTGTATAGCATGCTGGAATCCCAAAATATAAAGGAGATAAGGAAGCATTTCTGAAAAGAGAAGCAAGAGTTATCACTTTAGGTTTGTGAACTTTCTTAAAATGCATTAGTTTAATTATATTGAAAGTACATCCCTTTGGAGGATCTCGGCACAGTCCGAATAAAGCAGCATCCCCATAGGCAAAGGGAAGGTCAATGTTTTGGGTTTAGTGGGAAGATAGTCTATAGAAATGACGGGGGGCGGGGGGGTGGAAGACTAAGGAAGGGGAATAAAATAAACAGACAAGTGGAGCCAGGTGGGGAAGGGGAGTGATGGAAATAGGGCCTGGTAGGTGATGGGTGGATCCAGATGAGGCAGATGCTGGGCAGATGAAACTGGGTAAATTGCTATAGGAAAATTGGTAAGAACTAAGAAATTCACAGTTAAAAATCACTCAATCATTCACTGCCGCTCCTTCCACACCCCTCTATCACATGATTCTATACGTCAATCCTCTAAAAGACTGCATTTACCTCCGATACTACTTCAATTTGTCCTTGAAATCTATTTGTAATTAATTCTGGCAGGGAAGCTTGTTGAAGTTTCCAAAGATTATCATCTGACCCAGTGACAAGGCACAATGTGTAGTGAGGTCATCCCATAATGGTGCATTTACATAGATATTCTTGAATAAGTAGGAGTTAACTGCAAACAAACAGATACAGCTCCGTAACCAAAAAACGTTTGTGCATCTTGCATATTCAGTCACAAGGATATTTTCCAACCAAATTTTATAGTGAGAAAGGCAGAGGGGGAAGAGTGATTTGCCTGTATTGGATTCAGTTGAACATTACCAGGGTAAAGAGTTCATTTTCCTAGCTCACTGCCAGATAAGAAAATCTGTGTACACACATTTACTGATGCATCTGGACACATCTTCAGTGATGTTCCTGGAATCATCGGGTGTTTCGGGTCTTTCAACATCATACACCTTCCTCCAGGTGACCCAGCCGGGGCTGATCAGACCCCAGCTTGTGTCCAGATGGCTAGCTACTTATGACTCCATGGCTCCCCTCTTTTGAGCCACAGCCATCTTGAGGCCCTCTCTGCCGCATCGGTGGTTCTGCGGATGGCTCTCCTCTTCCTCTCTCCCTCGATGCCCAAATTGCTGAAGGCTCTAACTAAGGAATGGGCTACGAATCCCCTACAACCAACCTCCACTGGGAGACACCTCGCTCTCCATCCAGCCTGCTGACAGTTGCTGACCAGTCCTGCATACTTGGAGAGCTTCCTTTCAAAGGCCTCTTCCAAGCGATCTTCCCATGGGACTGTCAGCTCCAGCAGCACCACTTGCTTAGTAGACTCAAACACTAGGACAATGTCTGGCCGCAGGGTGGTGGCTGTGATATGGTTGGGGAACTTCAGCTGCCTTTCGAGGTCCACCAACAGCTGCCAGTCCCTTGCAGAGGTCAGAATGCCTGCAGACGTTCAATAGTAAATGTCATTGAAAACAGTCCTTCGAATGATTTCATTTCATCTTTCCACAATATTGACATGATCATCACTATATTCATAAACATTTTCAGCTGCCTGTGCATAACAAAAATCTAACACCCCACACCACTTCAACTCCTTCCCTCTCTCTTTCCAACAGCTTAACACATTTTCACTTGTTCTAAAAGACCATTTAGGGAAAAATGGAAAAAATCTGCAGTATTTTAAGAATATTCACCAGGAAATAGTTTGAATAATGAGTGTTCTTTCATTCCAATAGTTAGCCTTCTAAACAGCTCCTGATGTTCAGCTATTGTTTGACTAGCACATTGATTTGAGAATGGTGAGCCCAGCACCCAGGACCCAGTTGTTCACAGGATTGCACATGCTCACCTGCTCTTTATGTACTTAGAGTCAGGCTACTGGTAGTACCAAAGATCACACGTCATTGAAGTTTGCTCAACAAATATTTTTCTTTAGGGTTGAAGTTCAAATGAACAATGATAAAAGGCCACCTCCCAAATGATTAACAAACAGAAGACTAGCAAGAGACTGGTTATATAACTACCCTTCATTTTTTTCATCCAAATTATGATATAGCACATCTACAAAATATGCACAGGCTAATGAAGGATAGAGATTAAATCTCTGAGGCCCTCTGTTGGTTGGGATCGAACATGGATAATGTGTCCTAGCTGTCTACATGAAATGCAAGCCAATACACAAAGACGGGGCAGAACATTATGGAGAGGAAGTTGTTGCTCGTGCAGCAGGCTCCCCGGCTCCATGATAAATCTGAAGGAATGGATCCAAAGTGTTGAACTGACTTAGGGACAAATTAGGTATATCCACCTACAACACAACTCTAAAAGTTTGTTTCCCACTATGGAACGTTTGATAACTCTGAGGCTATCCTTGCTAGAGTTTAGAGGAATGAGGGGCATCTCATTGATATGTACTGATATAAAAAGTCCTAGAGAGAGTGTATGTGGAGTGTATGCTTCCATTAGTGGGAGGGTCTTGGACCAGAGGGCACATTCTCAGTATGGACGGACATCTGTTTAGAATAGAAATGAGGAAGAGTTTCTTTGCTCAGAGGGTGGTGAATCTGTTAAATTCATTGTCACAGGTGGCTATGGAGGCCAGGTTACTGGGAATATTTAAAGCAGAGTTTGAAAGGTTCCTGAATGGTAAGGGTGTCAAAGGTTACAGGAAGAAGGCAGGAGAATGGGATTGAGAAGGAAATAAATCATACATTATCGAATAGCGGAGCAGACTTGATGAGCCAAATGGTTTAATTCTGCTCCTGTATCTTATGGTCTTATCTTGAGTAAACCAGTTGTTCTGATACATTACTTCTCATGAAATCTAATGAAGAAATTTCCTTAATTTAGTATAACAGGTTCATCAACTTATACTCAATCAAGTGTCCTGTTTTTGGAAAAATAACCTGCTGATGAATTGAGGTGAATTCCTATTTCCTTGGAGGTTGTGAGTATTTTAATTTTTAATTAGCCCTCATTTAAATTAGTCCTCAGAAGTGCTAGGAAAACAAACTTGGCACCAACAATCTGTCTCTTCAAGGTGAGAGTGCTGACTCTGCACCGAGGTTACCCTTTGCGACTCAGTTTATATTTAGTCTAGCTAGTTTCTTCTACCAATTTTTGAAATATCACATTGATTGCAAGTAAATCTGGCCATTAATACAACTCTGCCCATTAGATCAGTGCATAATGTCCAAACATTCACACTATTCTTAAACAGGGCTAAAGCTTTGCCTTCAAACAACACCTTCCATGATCTCACATCATTTCAAAGCAGTTTACGGCCAATAGGGAACTTTGAAGTTTATTCTTTGAGACAGTATAAAACAGACAATTTGTACTCAGCAGCAAGGCAAGGACAATGAAACATCACAGTGGATATTCCTAAGCAATCGCTTTTAGAAGCTGCCTTCAGAATGGGTAAGATCGAATCAGCCCCATGTACCCTCTCTTCCTTCTCTCCAATATATTCATTCCTTCTCTCCCAATCTGTAACAGGCTTTGATTTGTCTGTACCAATAAAGCTGATATTAGATGACTTGAGAGCCACTAGGAATGGCTCTACTCAATTTTAAAAGTGAAGTTTTGAGGGACTGGGTTTCAACGAAGTATACCAAAAGAAAATGGCATGTAAATGGGTGCTCAAACCCAGCCAAGCAGTAAAGGACTAATAGAATACAGAACAAATCCTTCAGCCCACAATCTCTGTGCCAACCATGATGCCAACTTAAACTCTACATCTGCCTGCACAGAGTCCATATATCCCCATTCCCTGCTGTTTGTGCCAGTCTAATGCCCCTTAGATAATGGAAAGGAAAGGAAGGACGAAGGTCTGTTCAGATACATTGTGGATTGTGCCAAGTCCATGGAAGAAGTTGGAAAGCCAGTGAGAAGGGTTCAAATGTTGTGGCACAGAGATGATGAGCAGAGAGTTCAAAGTTGATACATTTTAAAGGCCTTTTGAGAGAAAATGAATGTTGGAAATGGAGTTGTGGCTAAGATAAAATAATTAATGTTATTTTTTGGGGAGATGTGTGTCAAGGCACTTCCTCCTTCAAGGCAGTCCTGAAGAAGGGTCTTGGCCCAAAATGTCGACTGTACGTTCATTTCCATAGATGCTGCCTGACCTGACCAGCAACTTGTGTGTGTGTGTGCGTTACTTCCTTCAAAGAACTGGGCAAATACAGTACCTACTGGAAAGGAATTCATTCTGAGGCAACAGTTACATATTACCAAGTTACAGCAGGGCATTAGTCTTGCCTCAGTTACTGACTGAATTATTTTCTAGGGAAACATATCATCTGTGTGTACACAACCTCCTCCAGGAAGGAACAACACAGAGAAATAATTTATTACTGCACTCACTAGCTGGCACCATTAGAGTAACTCACTTGCTATTGAGTCAGAGGGTTGTGGGTACAATTCCATTCTAGAGGCTTTAAACAAAACCTGATGACACCAGTGCATTAGGGAGTGCCCGCTGCACTGGCGAGGCCACCCCGCTCTGCTCTGCTGCCAGGGGTGCCTTCTGATGGAACAGTAAACCAAGGCCTTCATTAATTCTTTCAAGCAAAAGATCCATGTCACTACTTTTAAATGAGTCATCAGTGGTGTTGTATGTCCTTCAGGTTTATCACTTTCCTAGCCTCACTGAGAACAGATAATCACATCATTCTTTGTGAGAGCCAGCTTTGAACCGATTCTCTGCTGCACCTTCTACTGTGTCACGTTGATTACACTTCAGAAATGTTCCATTGCCTGTGAAGCTCTTAAGAACATTTAAAAAGTTACGTGAGAGCTGCTTTATCAACACTGGTTTATTTTATCACTTGAGGAAAAGCACGTTATTGACTCAGGATATCTTCAGATTTTTAAGGTCTGGCTGGGAAATCCACAGCTGAGGAATACAACCATGAAACTTCCTGAATTCTAAACCTTTAAGACACACTAATCAAAGCTTGGAAAATGTCCATCAAGTGAATCATTAGAAATTTGGAGACTCCCGATGGAGGTTGGCTGTAATTCCCAGCTGTGAAGTTGACTTCGCTTATTTTGGAATTTGTCCAGAGAGTCCTGATGGAAGAAACAAAACAACTTCTGTGAATGCCACCCCAGGAATTCTCTCTTCTTCCCTCTCCCACTGAGTAGAAGCCGGATAGCACCCATCGCCAGGTTCAGGGACATCTTCTATCGCACTGTTATCAGACTCTTGTATGATATGATGGACTCTGGGCCTCCCTCATTCTGATCTTGCACTGTATCATTTACCTGCACAGCAAGTTTTGGTAGCTTTTACACTTCATCCTGAATTGTTATTGCTTTGTCTTATTCTAGCTCAATGCCATTTATTGATTTGATCCGTACAAGCAGTATGCCAGACAAGCTTTCCACTGTATCTTGGTATAGGTGACGCCAACAAACCAAAATCAAAAACCAAGAAACAGGAGCATGGACTAGACCACTCGGTTTTTCCAGCCCACTCTGCCATTCAGTCTGAGCACGGCAGATATACCACAGGCTTCCTCCTTTCTCTGTGCGTGATCTCCTGTGACTGTGTGTTTCCTCTGGCTCCTCCAGTTTACTCCCATGTCGCAAAATGTGCTGGTAGGTTAATTATATACTGTAAATTTCCTTTTAGAGTGAACAATTACCAAATGAATCCTTAAAATGATGAGTATTGGGAGAGAAAAAGAAACTTCACCTCGATGACTCATTGTTAATATGTGCTTTGAAATTATTCGGCACTTTCAAAAGCATGGTAACTCTCTCCTGAGAAGCTAGCATTCCCTGCTTGATGTCTCGCAAATTTTTACGGCGGTATCATGGAAGGCCTTCTGACTGGCAGCACCACCGCCTGGTATGGGGTGGGGGGGGGGCTCCTGCATGGGATTGAAATAAGCTGCAGAGAGTTGTAAATGTAGTCAGCTCCATCGTGGGCAGTGGTCTCTGTAGTACGCAGGAGATATTCAAAAAGGCGGCATCTGTCATTAAGGACTCCCATCACCCAGGGCGTGCCCCGTTCTCGTTGTTACCATCAGGAGTCAGAAGGCACACACTCAATAATTCAGGAACAGCTTTTTCCCCTCTGCCATCTGATTTCTGAATGGACATTGAACCCATAAACACTAGATCACTACTTTTTTATTTGTATTTTTGCACTACTAATTTTACTATTTAATATATATATTAAATAAATATTTAATAAATTTAATAAATATATATGTTTTCTGTAATTACATTTTTTCCTATTCTTATGTATTGTATTGTGCTGCTGCTACAAAGACGACAAATTTCACAACATCTGCCGGTGATATGAAATCTGCTTCTGGATTCTGAACTTTCCATCCCAAGCCCCTTTTTAATTCTTAAATATCATCAGCTGGGCAGCAGCAAACAGGTAACCCATCATTGAGGAAATTGAAATATTGGAGGAGGAGAAGATGGCGGCACGACGCAGCTTGCGCGGTCACTCCGGTGAATGATATCTGTAATCTGTCAAGTAGGGTGCCGTGAACAATCCTGATTTGATGGAGACAGATGTGAGAGAACTGAGGAACATCTGGAGAAATTTCTGAAATGCTCTTTCGCTGCTGCTGTTACTGTGTGATCCAGAATCTCCAGAGGGGAAAGCCCCGAATCCTCGGCTTCGCTTGTTGCTCGGTGGCCAGGACGGGATTGAAGCGCTCAGCAGAGATGGTGCTCGATGCTCGGTATCGAAGGGCTAGTCGGAGGCTCGAAGCTTTTGGACGGACTCAGAGTCGGCTGTGGTCGGGTGCTTTCAATGCATCGACAGCTGTTGGTGCCTGGTGGTTTATGGCAGAGAGAGTTTCTCCCTTCTGCCGCCTGCTATCGGGGGCTATCGGCAGTCAATCGGAACTTTGAGACTTTTTTTTACCATTCCCATGGCCTGCTCTTTATCAAATTATAGTATTGCTTTGCACTGCTGTACCCATATGTTATAATTATGTGGTCTTGTCAGTGTTAGTCTTTAGTTTGTCTTGTTTTTTTTGTGATATCACTCTGGAAGAACATTGTATCATTTCTTAATGCATGCATGCATTTCTATATGACAATAAACGAGGACTGAGTGTCCTCATAATCTAATCTAATCTAATCTAATTGACAGACAAGCACAAGCCTAAGTCTTAAAAGAGCAACTTCAAACTTTAAGAAAATGGGTCAACAATGGTGCTTAATATACTAATTATATCCAGTCTGGAAATGTTCCACTCCATGTCTGCAGAGAATGCCCAATTCTTCTGGGTGTTGAATGAATAGCCATCATTTCTGCCAGGCTGTCGGTGAGAGTACATCATTCAAGACATGTTGAGGAAGTTGCAGATGTGGGACAAATCTATATCAACTTGACCAAGCGTCTATAAAAAAAATAAGGGGTTCTGACTTTTTTGAATACCTTCTGGCTGGAGAAGCACTTTTGAATTTTTAAGCAAGTTGTTTCCTTGCATCCAAATAATTTCAATGACTTCATATGCTTTATTTCTCCAAGTACAGCTTATCTGAACTGTTTGCAGGTAAATGCACACTCCACCATCTTAAAAACAAAACTGTTTATTCCTGGAACTGCAGTGTAATCATCACATGGTACAACATGATCATAGTAATTAAAACTCATGTTAAAAAAAACACCTTGATAGAACTAAATTGCCGCAGATGGTGGAATTCTGAAATAAAAGTAGAGAATGCATGACAAACTCAGCAAATCATGTGAATCAATCATTACTCTAAAACGTAAGATCAATTTGCCATTCCAATGCCACCTGATATGATGAGAATATTCCATTTTAAAACCACCTGACAGATTGATCACCTGAGTCCATAATAATCAGAGAAATCTGGTAAATATCTGCTTTTAGCACACTGACTGCAATATATATGTTTTAACATGCATTGAGAAGCAATTGTACTTAAGCAGCATACGCAAAACGAAGGAGGAACTCCGCAGGTCACGCAGTAACTATGGAGAGGTATAAACAGTCGATGATTTGGGCCGAAACTCTTCATCAGGACTGCAGAGTAAGGAGGAAGAAGTCAGAATAAGTCTGCGATGAAAGGGAACAATAGGTGGAACTAGGTGGGTGGGGGAGAGAATTGACTTAAAGAAGGATCATGGCCCAAAACATCGACTATTTTCCTTTCCATAGATGCTGCCTAACCAATTGGGTTCCCTCTTGCATTTTAAGCCTGTTGCACTGGATTTCCAGTATCTGCAGAATCTCTTATGTTTATAATCAGCTTTAAGACTCTGCAAAGTATATAACATTGCACCTTTGTAATTTTTAGTGAAGGTTAAAGATGAACTTTTATTCTATACACAAAACAAGGAAGCAAGTGTGTAAAACATGAAACATGGGAGATATTCTCTGTCAGGCAGTACCCGTGATGAAAGAAACTGTTAACACCTTGTATCTGAACAGTAAGATCTGATGAAATGTCATTGATCTGAAAGGTTTACTCTGGTTCTCTTCCCACTGAGGCTGTCTGCCATGCTCTGCATTTCCAGTTAATTTGTGTTTCTAACATCAGCTCTTGAATATTATTGGCACAGTTAAGGTTTTTAATGATTCATTATTTTGAATATGAATCTGGGCAAAGTTCTATTGATGGATGGGAGGTGTGGGGAAATTGTACTTGCAAACTGCTATTGTTTGGGGATGAACTGAAGGAGGCATTTCATTCTATAACGTAGCATCCCTAAGTCGCTGGTTATGCCCATACACAACAGAACCATTACAATTAATTCAGTCTCCTATCATTATTGAGCCAAGATGGAAAATATATACTTATTTTTAAATAAAAGGTTTTGCATTGTGTGTGTTTTGGCAAAGAATCTAATGTAACAACTGAGGTTAGTGAAGTTAATCAGAACTGGAATGGTGGAAAAGATATATTCTCGTATTTAAAATTAGAATAGCTACATGCAGCACTTTAAAAAGTCACCTAGGTTTCAGTTACTGTTTGTATAATTACTATTTCTGTCTTTTTTTCAAATCTAAATCCAAACTCTGCTTTATTTAGAGTTCATGTGGAACTTGCTGTGTGTACTCTTTTAAACTTCTTTTGTAACACTGTTATAATTCTATGTTTTCATTTTCCAAATTTATAATTAACCCGTTGAAATAAATTATAGCTCTAAATTCCAGTAATCACTTAATAGAGTTCTTAATACTTAACAAGCCTGTATATTGACACAGAATTATTTTTATTCTGTATTGAGTTCCTTGATTTCTTTATGCCAATAAACTATTGGTTGAAAACAGCCCAGAAGAGAAACAAGCACAGTAACATCTAATATTGCTTCCATTTGTAATGTTGCATTAGTGGAGAATTTTGCAGGGAATCACCCTGCAGGAAGCATTCCAAAGTACAGAACAGATTACTGTGTCAGACTGAGAGAGGACAGATTGAATAAACATTCATTTGCCCGTTTTGATAGATTATTGTCTCTTTCGCTTGGTTGAGTGTTTGGAGGATTGCTGGTTCTTCAAGTAACCTTGTGTTTTTTGTAAATGAAAGGACCTGTGGAGATATTCACTGTATTATTTTGCCTACTCCTGTACAGGACAGTCTGCTTCTCCTAAGAAGAAGATGGAGACTCTCTAGGAATATCTTTCCACAAAAAGCGTGATTTCCTGGTGGCCACCCATTCCGAGTCTCCTTCCCATTCCCACTCTGACAGGCCAGCCTGTGCTCTCCTCTACTGCCAGGATGAGACCACACTCAGATTGGAGGAGCAACACTTTATATTCTGTCCAGTAGACTCCAACCTAATGGCATGAACATCAATTTCTCGAATTCTGGTATTTACCCCACCCCCACTTCACCATTCTCCATTCTTGTTTCCCTCTTACTCTTCTTACTTGCCCATCACTTCCCTCTGGTGCTTCTCCCCTTCCCTTTCTTCCATGGTCTTCTGTCCTCTCCTGTTTGATGCCCTTTCCTCCTCTTTTACCAATCAACTTCCCAGCTCTTTACTTCACCCCTCCCCCTCTCCCGGTTTCACCTATCTCCTGCCACCTTGTACTTCTTCCTCCCCTCCCCTCACCACCTTGTTCTAACCTCCCCTTCTGTTCCAATCCTGATGAAGGGTCTCAGCCCGAAGCGTCGACTGTTTACTCTTTTCCATAGATGCAGCCTGACCTGCTGAGTTCCTCCAGCATTTTGTGTGTGTTGCTTTAGATTTCCAGCATCTGCATATTTTCTCGTGTTTATGATTCTTTCTTCACTACACTCGGAGAGCAGTTGGACTCATCTTACAATAATATCACAGTTTGGGAAGTTAAACTTCCCGCCCCCACCAGATGAACCGGACCTGGTGGACGTTAGAAGGGCCTTCCTGAAGATAAATCCAAGGAAGGTGACGGGCCCAGATGGCGTCCCGGGATGGGTTCTCCGGGCCTGTGCAAGCAAGCTAGCTGGAGTGTTTGTTGACATCTTCAACTGCTCCTTGCTTCAGTATAAGATCCCCTCGTGTTTTAAGAAGGCAACGATAATCCCGGTGCTGAAGAAGAGCAAGATGGCATACCTGAATGACTATCGACCTGTGGCTCTGACATCAATCGCTATGAAGTGCTTCAAGCGATTAGTAAAGGCACACATCAACCACAGCCTACCGGTCAACCTCGATGCTTTGCAATTTGCCTATCGGAGCAAAAGGTCAACAGCAGATGCCATTTCTCTGGCCCTACATTCCTCCTTAGAACACCTGGAGAATAAAGAAGCATATGTAAGGCCCCTTTTCATTGACTTAAAGGCATCCATTAGTCTTGCGAGACCATGGATCTGCGCCTGGAAAGTCTTCACTCTCCAGGGCGCAGGCCTGGGCAAGGCTGTATGGAAGACTAGCAGCTGCCCATTCTGCAAGTCTCCCCTCTCCACGACACCAATGTTGTCCAAGGGAAGGGCATTAGGACCCATACAGCTCGGCATCATTGACTACAGCTCTGCTTTTAATACCATCATTCCAAATAAACTGATTCCTAAGCTCCAGAACCTGGGCTTTAGCACTCAGATCTGCAGCTGGATCTTCAACCTCCTCACAGACAGGATCCAAGCTGTAAAAATAGGGGACAAGCTCTCCTCTACAATCACTCTGAGCACCGGTGCCCCACAAGGCTGTGTACTCAGCCCCCTACTGTATTCACTGTACACCCATGATTGTGTAGCCAAATTTCCATCAAACTCAATATATAAGTTTGCTGATGACACAACAATTGTAGGCCATATCTCGGGTAATGGTGAGTTTGAGTACAGAGAGAAAATTAAGAACCTGGTGGCATTGTGCGAAGACAATAACCTATACCTCAACATCAGCAAGATGAAGGAATTGGTTGTTGACTTCAGAAGGAGTAGCAGACCATACGACCCCATTTACATTGGTGGTGCGAAAGCGGAACAAGTCAAAAGCTTTAAGTTCCTTGGGGTCAATATCACAAATGACCTGACTTGGTCCAGCCAAGCAGAGTCCACTGCCAAGAAGGCCCACCAGCACCTTTTCTTCCTGAGAAAGCTAAAGAAATTTGACCTGTCCCCTAAAACCCTCACTAATTTTTATTGATGCACTGTAGCATTCTTCTAAGGTGCATCACAACCTGGTATGGAAGTTGTCCTGTCCAGGACTGGAAGAAGCTGCAGAAGATCGTGAACACGGCACAGCACATCACACAAACCAATCTTCCATCCTTGGACTCATTTTACACCGCATGCTGTCGGAGCAGTGCTGCCAGGATAATCAAGGACACAACCCACCCAGCCAACACAGTTTTCGTCCCTCTTCCCTCCGGGAGAAGGCTCAGGAGCTTGAAGACTCATACAGCCAGATTTGGGAACAGCTTCTTTCCAACTGTGATAAGACTGCTGAACAGATTCTGACCCGGATCTGGGCCGTACCCTCCAAATATCCGGCCCTGCCTCTCGGTTTTTTTGCACTACCTTACTTTCCCTTTCCTATTTTCTATTTATGATTTATAATTTAAATTTTTACTACTTACTATTGATTTGTACTCCAGGGTGCGCGAAGCACAGAATTAAATATCGCTGTGATGATTGTATGCTCGGTATCAATTGTTTGGCGACAGTAAAGTACAGTGAGGTAAAGTAAAGTAAATATTGATAGGATGTATACAGTAAGTGATAAGATGCTGAAGTGTGCTGATAAATCACGGGAACTTGTGGTTCATATTTCCTGATAGAAGTATATAAAATTAAAGAGCATAGATAGGGTAGATGGTCAAAGTTCTCCCAGGGTAGAAATATCAAATATTAGAGGACATTGCTTTAAGGGTGAAAGGGGAAGTTTAAGGGAAATTTATGTGACAAGCTTTTTTACACAGCGCATGCTTTAATTTTCCTCTCTGTGCTGTTCACCAACTGGTTCAAATACTCCGTGGCCACTTTATTAGGTACCTCCTGAGGCTAATAAAGTGGCGGCTGAGTGTATATTCTTGGTCTTCTGCTGCTGTAGCCCGTCCACTTTAGGGTTTGATGCGTTGTGCATTTAGAGATGCTCTTCTGCACACCTCTGTTGTAACACGTGGTTATTTGAGTTACTGCTGCCTTCCTGTCAGCTTGAACCAGTCAGGCCATTCTCCTCTGATCTCTCTCATTTCCACCCACAGAACTGCCTCTTACTGGTTGTTGTTTTTCTTTTTGGTTTTGCACCATTCTCTGTAAACTCCAGAGAGTGTTGTGTGTGAAAATCCCAGGAGACCAGCAGTTTCTGAGATGCTCAAACCACTCCATCTGACACCATCAATTACTCCATGGTTAAAGTCACTTGGATCACATTTCTTCCCCATTCTGATGTTTTATCTGAACGACAACTGAACCTTTGTTATCTTAGAGATACAGCATGGAATTGGCTCTTCTGGCCCTTCTGGCACTGCTCAGCAACCCCTGACAACCCTAATCTAATCTCAGGACAATTTACAATGATGAATTAACCTACCTTGTACGTCTTTGGACTGTGCAAGGAAATCCGATGACCCAGAGAAAACGCACACGGGGAGGACGTACAGAAACTCCTTACGGAGGATGGCGGGGTTCAATACCTCAAGCTGAAATAGCTTCACGTTAACTACTACACTACCATGGTGCCCCTTGACCATGTCTGCGTTGAGCTGCTGCCACATAATCGGCTGATTCGATATTTGTATTAATGAACAGGTGTACCTAATAAAGTGGCCCTGAGTGTATCTGTTGGACTTCCCACCAACTGTAAGTAAATTACAAAATCTCTTGATGGTCAGGAAGTTCCAGGAAATTAACTATTTTCAAACAACCTCAACATGATAAATTAACACGAATTCTTACCACTAATTGCATTAAAATTTGCCTTCAAATGACTGTTCTATGATTCTCAATCTCTTTTAGAGAAGGCGTTAAGCTGAGTAATATTGGTGGCTGTATTTTAAACTGTATGTATGCAAGGTTAGGAAACATGTGGCCTTACTTATGAATTATGCCTGTGTCATTTATTGATCGCTGAAATGGCGGACTGGCCTGCAGAAGCTGTTCAGCAGCTAGCTTATTGATTCCTTTTACAGTCTGGAATTGAAGGAAAGATGTTAGAGCTGTGTGCAATATAGCTACAATCATCACTACATGCTTGAAAGCTAACAGAAGCTAAAACAGAAGATTGAAGATCTGAAGACCTTAAAGGAGTGAAGGACAGAAATTTATGGATATTCAGAATTATTTCTGCAGCTATTTTGGATCTGCCACCTTCACTTTTGTCATCAGAGTAGTGAGAAACTACTTTTCCCTATTTCAGCCCGTTAGTACTCAGTCTGACTAATCTTGCAACAGCCAGACTAAATGTAAAGTAAACCCCCCTACTTGAAATGCATTCCACATTCTAGCTGATTTAGTCTTTTATCATTCGTTCCACCAACAGTCCAGTATTCATTGCTGATAAATAAAATCACCAGCTAGGGCACTTATTCTTTCTAGAATTAGGCATTAGAAAAGTTTAGAAACTTAACTTCAATTGAACAATAAAGTCACAGATAAATTTCCACACACAAAATGCAGAAGTAACATGTCAGGTCAGGCAGCATCTGTGGAAATTAATAGATGGTCAATGTTTTGGGCCAAGTCACTTTTTCACATAAAGTTCAAAGTAAATCTATTATTGAAGTTCATATATGTTACCATAGACAACCCTGAGATTCGTTTTCTTGCGGGCAATCACAGTAACTACGAGAAACTCAAAAGAATCAATGAGAGGCCACACCCAACAGGATGGACAAACAACCAAAACAAAAACAACAAGCTGCAAATACAAAAAAAGAGAAAAAAAGAAATAATAATAATAAATTAAATAAGCAATAAATATTGAGAACATGAGATGAAGAGTCATTGAAAGTGAGTCCATAGGTTGAGGGACATTTCAGTGATGGGGCAAGTGAAGTTACCCTGACCCTCTTGTTCAAGAGCCTGATGGTGAAAGAGTAATAACTGCTCCTGAACCTGGTGATCTGAGTCCTGATGCTCCTCTACCACCTTCTTGGTGGCAGCAGTGAGAAGAGAGCATGGCCTGGATGGTGGAGGTCTTTGATGATAGATGCTTCTTTCCTGTGACAGCGCTCCGTGCAGATATGCTCCAATGGTGGGGAGGCCTTTACCTGTGACAGACTGGGTCTTATCCACTATTTTTTCATACTGGATTTATCTGGGTGATGCCAAGAATTTAAAGTATTAGATATCTAGGGTTATTTTCAACATTGCAAGATCACAGCACAGAGCTATTTGGCTGTTGAGTTTGTATTAGATCTATGTAAGAGTGACTTGGTTAGTTCAACCCTTCTACTCTCCTTTACACTGTAGGTGTTTTCCTTCAAATGCTTATTGGGCTTGCTTCCAAAAACTACTGTTCAACCTGCTTCCAATAATATCCTTGGCAGTTTATTGCACTTCCTAACCAGTGGCTGCACAAAAAAAAATCTTCATGTCACTTTAGGCTCTCACGCCTATCATCCTCATTCCACGTCCGTAGCACTGACTCCTCTGCCACTGGGGACATTTTGTCTCTCTTTACTCTGTGTACAGCTTTAAATATTTTACTAACTCTCTCAGATCTTCTCACAGCACACTCGAAGGAAAACAACTGTTTTTTCCCATTCATTCTCACAACTAAAGCCCTTGTACCTTAAAGCATTTCAAACTCTCTTCAAAGCTTTCACATCGTTCCTGAAGTGTGGTGCCCAGCACTAAAATAAGCTTCATGAAGGAAGTGAAAAACAACCAAGGGTAACAGCAAAAGACATACAGAAATCTCTGGAACATGCTAAAGTCTCTGTTCATGTGTCCACGATAAGAAAAACACTGAACAAGAATGATGTTCGTGGAAGGACACTAAGGAGGAAATCACTGCTCTCCAAAATAAAACCATTGCTCCATGTTTCAAGTTTGAAAAAGAACATCTGGATGTTCCACAGTGCTTTTGGGACAATGCTCTGTGGACAGATGAGACAAAAGTTGAACTTTTTGTAGTATTAATTGACTGCAGAGACAATGAAGGCAGTTTTGAATTGTGAGGTGCCGGAGAGAGTTCCTGGTGAACTGATGAGTTGATGAATGAAGTGTAGGAGCATGCTAAGTGAAGGTTCATCTTCCTTCCATCCCCAGCTAGAATATAGGTCCATATGCAAAGTGAGAAAGGAGTACCTCCAGTCACCCTTATCCCACCATCTAAAACCATATGAAACTGTAGCTTTGGGTGTGCATCTGCATGTTCATTTCATGAAATTTAATGACTCAAATGCATGTCTCTCCAAAAGCTAATTGAAGAGGTGTGCTGCAAAAAGAACAAGCTGCTGGAGAACCTCTGTGGGCCAGGCAGCATCTAGAGGCAGAAGATGGCCGCCATTTTGAGTTGTGACCCTGTATCAGGACTGTGCTTGACCGTAATTCCAGCCATCCTGATTTTAAGGCAGAAGTTTGCTACATGGAATGAGAGGATTGTACTATCAAGAGAGACTAATCAAGCTGGGTTTGAAATTTTTGGAGTTTAGGAGAATTATAAGTGGCCTTATGAAAACATATAGTTTAAGATCGAAGCAGACCTGAGAGGATAGGCGTCAAAATGTTTTCACTAGTGGGTGAGTCTCAAACAAGGGAAAATTTATTGATTTATTTATTGAGATACAGCATGGGGCAGGCCCTTCCGACCTACAAGCCTCGTCACCCAGCAATCCCCCGATTTAATCTCAGCCTAATTGCAGGACAATTTACAATGGTTAATTAACCTACTAACTGGTGCGTCTTTGGAATGTGGGAGGAAACCAGAGCACCCGGAGGAAACCCACATGGTCACTGGGAAAACATAGAAACTCCTTACGGGCAGTGGCGGGAATTGAACCCATGTTGCATGTGGTGTAAAGATAAGAGGCTGGTCATTTAAAAATGATCTGTACATGGATTCCTTCTTGCCCAAAGTAGTGAATCCAGAAAATTATAGACTCTAGATTGTTATAAATATTTAAAGAAAAGACTGGTATATTTGTGAAAGTGGGGGGATCGTGGACTGGAGAGGTTCCTCCTAGAGGGAGGAGTCAAGGCCTGGGGTAGACTAGCCATGATTATATTGAATGGCAGGGCAGGCATGAGGAGGCTGTTGGCCTATTTCTAATCCAGTTTTGTTTTGTTACCGTATTTGTATGCATCTGGCATCACATAAGATTTGTCTCAAGAAGGCAGCTACCTCAATTGCAGCACAACAGACTGCAACCGCTTCAAAGGTCTCGATAACTCAGTATGATCGAGCAGCCAAAATGCCAGTTGTAGCTTCCCTCATTAATGCAGAAGTGTAGTGATATTGTATCGGCTTCAGGAGATTAAATTTTACACAGCAAAGGTCATGGTGTTACAAATTAGCAGGAAGAACAAGGAGAGCAATTAGAAGCCAGGGGCCACAATTTGAAAAGAAGTTTGAGAAAGATCCAAGAATATATCTGCATAGATGATTGTAAGTGGCAAGGCAGGTTTAAAAAAACACTCCAGATCCAGAAGGTAATTGGTTCCTGCCAGTCAAATACTCATAATATAAATATAAAGAGCTGTAGATCACCTTACAGGGGTAGACACTCTATATTACCGGAAATGTATGTTGCACTCAGGACCACAGAATATCTGAGCTCTCCTGTTGTTCCACTTGTGACTGGAGAGAGTGCCAGATTGGACACTTCATTTTTGGCCACAGAGTAGCTACCTACTCCCCTAGTTTGAGGAGCTGGTGGGCCACGACACATCCTTTCTTCTGTTCTCTCCCATTCATCAAACTGTGCAGCAGACAGCTGTGACAAAAGCATGTATGCTGAAGCACAATTGTAATCCTTCAAGGCAGCTGAAATGTGGCTTGAGCCTTTGTGTCCTTTCACACTCCTATCCTGCCTATGCTCTGCTGGAGCTCTATCCCGCACATCGGAGGAGTCCGAATAAGATGCTTCTATCAAAAATATTCCTTGGATATTTTTCCTCATTATGTCTTTCCTAAACATTTAAGAGACAATAGTGGGCATAATCACAGCCTAATTAATTGGCCTGGAGGAGTTCACTGGAACGGATGGCCTTGTATCTCAGTTTGAAGGCACTACATCTCAAGGCTCCATTAGAGCCAACCATTTGGCATCCAAACCTCCTCTGCCCGTGTCTAAACTGAAATTGTTCGTCTAGGATCTGTATTAGCTCACGATTTAGCAAAGCCATCATTTTAAAATTCTTAAAAGCTGCTGGTGAATGCAGCAGGCCAGGCAGCATCTCTAGGAAGAGGTACAGTCGACGTTTCGGGCCGAGACCCTTCGTCAGGACTAACTGAAGGAAGAGCTAGTAAGAGATTTGAAAGTGGGAGGGGAAGGAGGAGATCTGAAATGATAGGAGAAGACAGGAGGGGGAGGGATGGAGCCAAGAGTTGGACAGGTGATTGGCAAAAGGGATACGAGAGAATCATGGGACAGGAGGCCTAGGGAGAAAGAAAAGGGGGAGGGGGGAAAAAAGCCCAGAGGATGAGCAAGGGGTATAGTCAGAGG
Source organism: Mobula hypostoma (assembly GCF_963921235.1). Classification (NCBI taxonomy): domain Eukaryota; kingdom Metazoa; phylum Chordata; class Chondrichthyes; order Myliobatiformes; family Myliobatidae; genus Mobula; species Mobula hypostoma. The sequence continues at coordinate 60,651,946 of NC_086107.1, forward strand.
GACAGAGGGAGAAAAAGGAGAGAGAGAAAAAGAATGTGAGTATATAAATAAATAACGGATGGGGTACGAGGGGGAGGTGGGGCATGCTAGACATGCCCTTACACTTCCTCCCTCACCACCATTCAGGGCCCCAGACAGTCCTTCCAGGTGAGGCGACACTTCACCTGTGAGTCGGCTGGGGTGATATACTGCGTCCGGTGCTCCCGATGTGGCTTTCTATATATTAGCGAGACCTGACGCAGACTGGGAGATCGTTTCGCTGAACACCTACGCTCTGTCCGCCAGAGAAAGCAGGATCTCCCAGTGGCCACACATTTTAATTTCACATCCCACTCCCATTCTGACATGTCTATCCACGGCCTCCTCTACTGTAAAGACGAAGCCACACTCAGGTTGGAGGAACAACACCTTATATTCCGTCTGGGTAGCCTCCAACCTGATGGCATGAAAATTGACTTCTCTAACTTCCGCTATGCCCCATCTCCCCCTTGTACCCCATCCATTATTTATTTATATACACACATTCTTTTGGATCTCCCCCTCCCCCTCCCACTTTCAAATCTCTTACTGGCTCTTCTTTCAGTTAGTCCTGACGAAGTGACTGTACATAGAAACATAGAAAATAGGTGCAGGATTAGGCCATTCGGCCCTTCGAGCCTGCACTGCCATTCAGTATGATCATGGCTGATCATCCAACTCAGAACCCTGTACCTGCCTTCTCTCCATACGCCCGATCCCTTTAGCCACAAGGGCCATATCTAACTCCCTCTTAAATATAGCCAATGAATTGGCCTCAACTGTTTCCTGTGGCAGAGAATTCCACAGATTCACCACTCTCTGTGTGAAGAAGTTTTTCTTCATCTTGGTCCTAAAAGGCTTCCCCTTTATCCTTAAACTGTGACCCCTCGTTCTGGACTTCCCCAACATCAGGAACAATCTTCCTGCATCTAGCCTGTCCAATCCCTTTAGGATTTTATACGTTTCAATAAGATCCCCCCTCAATCTTCGAAATTCCAGCGAGTATAAGCCTAGTCGATCTAGCCTTTCATCATATGAAAGTCCTGCCATCCCAGAAATTAATCTGGTGAACCTTCTTTGTACTCCCTCTATAGCAAGAATGTCTTTCCTCAGATTAGGGGACCAAAACTGCACACAATACTCCAGGTGTGGTCTCACCAAGGCCTTGTACAACTGCAGTAGTACCTCCCTGCTCCTGTACTCGAATCCTCTTGCTATGAATGCCAGCATACCATTCGCCTTTTTCACCGCCTGCTGTACCTGCATGCCTACTTTCAATGACTGGTGTATAATGACACCCAGGTCTCGTTGCACCTCCCCTTTTCCTAATCGGCCACCATTCAGATAATAATCTGTTTTCCTATTTTTGCCACCAAAGTGGATAACTTCACATTTATCCACATTAAATTGCATCTGCCATGAATTTGCCAACTCACCTAACCTATCCAAGTCACCCTGCATCCTCTTAGCATCCTCCTCACAGCTAACACTGCCGCCCAGCTTCGTGTCATCCACAAACTTGGAGATGCTGCATTTAATTCCCTCATCTAAGTCATTAATATATATTGTAAACAACTGGGGTCCCAGCACTGAGCCTTGTGGTACCCCACTAGTCACCGCCTGCCATTCTGAAAAGGTCCCGTTTATTCCCACTCTTTGCCAACCAATTCTCTATCCACATCAATACCTTACCCCCAATACCGTGTGCTTTAAGTTTGCACACTAATCTCCAGTGTGGGACCTTGTCAAAAGCCTTTTGAAAATCCAAATATACCACATCCACTGGTTCTCCCCTATCCACTCTACTAGTTACATCCTCAAAAAATTCTATGAGATTCGTCAGACATGATTTTCCTTTCACAAATCCATGCTGACTTTGTCCGATCATTTCACCGCTTTCCAAATGTGCTGTTATCTTTGATAACTGACTCTAGCATTTTCCCCACCACCGATGTTAGGCTAACCAGTCTATAATTCCCCGGTTTCTCTCTCCCTCCTTTTTTAAAAAGCAGGGTTACATTAGCCACACTCCAATCGTCAGGAACTAGTCCAGAATCTAAAGAGTTTTGAAAAATTGTCACTAATGCATCCACTATTTCTTGGGCTACTTCCTTAAGCACTCTGGAATGCAGACCAACTGGCCCTGGGGATTTATCTGCCTTTAATCCCTTCAATTTACCTAACACCACTTCCCTACTAGTATGTATTTTCCTCAGTTCCTCCATCTCACTAGACCCTCTGTCCCATACTATTTCCAGAAGATTATTTATGTCCTCCTTAGTGAAGACAGAACTGAAGTAGTTATTCAATTAGGTCTGCCATGTTCTTGCTCCCCATGATCAATTCACCTGTTTCTGACTGTAAGGGACCTACATTTGTCTTAACCAATCTTTTTCTTTTCACATATCTATAAAAGCTTTTATAGTCAGTTTTTATGTTCTCTGCCAGTTTGCTCTCATAATCTTTTTCCCTTTTCCTAATTAAGCCCTTTGTCCTCCTCTGCTGGACTCTGAATTTCTCCCACTCCTCAGGTGAGCCGCTTTTTCTGGTTAATTTGTATGTTTCTTCTTTGGAATTGATACTATCCCTAATTTCCCTTGTCAGCCATGGGTTCACTACCTTCCCTGGTTTATTCTTTTGCCAAACTGGGATGAACAATTGTTGTAGGTCATCCATGCGATCTTTAAATGCTTGCCATTGCATATCCACCGTCAATCCTTTAAGTGTCATTTGCCAGTCTATCTTAGCTAATTCACGTCTCATACCTTCAAAGTTACCCTTCTTTAAGTTCAGAACCCTTGTTTCTGAATTAACTATGTCACTCTCCATCTTAATGAAGAATTCCACCATATTATGGTCACTCTTACCCAAGGGGCCTCTCACGACAAGATTGCTAATTAACCCTTCCTCATTGCTCAATACCCAGTCCAGAATAGCCTGCTCTCTAGTTGGTTCCTCCACATGTTGGTTCAAAAAACCATCCCGCATACATTCCAAGAAATCCTCTTCCTCAGCACCTTTACCAATTTGGTTCACCCAATCTATATGTAGATTGAAGTCACCCATTATAACTACAGTTCCTTTATTGCACGCATTTCTAATTTCCTGTTTAATGCCACCCCCAACCTCACTACAACTGTTAGGCGGCCTGTACACAACTTCCACCAGCGTTTTCTGCCCCTTAGTGTTATGCAGTTCTACCCATATCGATTCCACATCCTCCTGGCTAATGTCTTTCCTTTCTATTTTGTTAATCTCCTCTCCAACCAGCAATGCTACCCCACCTTCTTTTCTTTCATGTCTATCCTTCCTGAATATTGAATATCCCTGAACGCTGAGCTCCCATCCTTGGTCACTCTGGAGCCATATCTCTGTGATCCCAACTATATCATATTCATTAATAGCAATCTGCACTTTTAATTCATCCACCTTGTTACGAATGCTCCTTGCATTGACACACAAAGCCTTCAGGCTTGCTTTTACAACACTCTTAGCCCTTATACAATTATGTTGAAAAGTGGCCCGTTTTGATTTTTGCCCTGGATTTACCAGCCTGCCACTTTTACTTTTCACCTTACTACTTTTTGCTTCTACCCTCATTTTGCACTCCTCTGTCTCTCTGCTCTTGTTCCCATCCCCCCGCCACATTAGTTTAAATCCTCCTGAACAACAGTAGCAAATGCTCCCCCAGGACATAGGTTCCAGTCCAGCCCAGGTGCAGACTGTCCTGTTTGTACCGGTCCCACCTCCTCCAGAACTGGTTCCAATGCCCCAGAAATTTGAATCCCTCCCCCTTGCACCATTTTTCAAGCCACGTATTCATCTGATATATCCTCCTCTTTCTACTCTGACTAGCACGTGGCACTGGTAGTCATCCAGAGATTATTACCTTTGTGGTCCTACTTTTTAGTTTATCTCCTAACTCCCTAAATCGACCTTGTAGGACCTCATCCCATTTTTTTCTTATATCGTTGGTACCTATGTGCACCACGACCACCGGCTGTTCACCCTCCCACTCCAGAATGTCCTGCAGCCGCTCAGAGACATCCTTGACCCTTGCACCAGGGAGGCAACATACCCTCCTGGAGTCTCGTTTGCGGCCGCAGAAACGCCTATCTATTCCCCTTACAATCGAATCCCCTATCACTATAGCTCTCCCACTCCTTTTCCTTCCCTCCTGTGCTGCAGAGTCACCCATGGTGCCATGAACTCGGCTGCTGCTGCCTTCCCCTGATGAGACATCTCCCCCAACAGTATCCAAAACAGTATATCTGTTTAGGAGGGAGATGACCTCAGGGGACTCCTGCACTACCTGCCTACTGCTACGCTGTTTAGTGGCCACCCATTCCCTTTCTGCCTGTGTAGTCTTTACCTGCGGTGTGGCCAACTCACTGATCGTGCTATTCACGACTTTCTCAGCATCACGGATGCTCCAGTATGAATCCATTCGCACCTCCAGCCGCTCAATGCGGTCTGCCAGAAGCTGCAGCTGGACACATTTTCTGCACACATAGTCGTCAGGGACACTGAAAGTATCCCTGATTTCCCACATGCTGCAGGATGAACAAACCACGGGGCCGATCTCAGCTGTCATGACCTACCCAATACGCTACAGCCTCGCTGCCTTCCTTGCTTCAAATAAAATACTGCTGCAGACCGTTCTCCTTTTAAAGGAACTTACCCGGCCTTACCTCACTTGGAGTGAAGTACCTCTTCCTAGAGATGCTGCCTGGCCTGCTGCGTTCACCAGCAACTTTTATGTGTGTTGCTTGAAATTCCAGCATCTGCAGATTTCCTCGTGTTTGCGATTTTAAAATTCTTTACCCTTTTTAATCATTCTGCATTACTCTAATTCTGGCCTTTTGATCATCTCCAAATTTGATAGCTCCAATGTCAACAGGAGATAAAGACCAGAGTTCCCTTCCTAAACCTCTTCTCTTTAGAAGTTCATTATTTTTAACTAATCTCCGGTCTCCCTGACCCAGTAGCCCCTCAATTGGCACTATTTTATTGATAGAAACTTGTAACATTGGATTGAGTTTAAAGCTACTGTATAAATACCAGATTTTGTTAAAGATTAACTTTGTTAAGAATTTCTGAAACACCCGTTTGCTGCTGTCATTACTGTGTGGTCGTGAATCTTTCGGAGGGTAGGCCTCAAAATCCCCAGCCTTGCCTGCTTTTGGCGCCTGAGAAGGAGGTCGAATCGTTTGGACAGAGATGGCGCTCAGTACTCGGTGTCGGAGAGCTGATCAGAGCTCGAAGTTTTCGGGTGACTCAGAGTCGGATTGTGGTCGGCATGGCAGGGAAAGTTTTTCTTCCTTCTCCCGTCTGCGTAAGATGTGGGACATTTGAGAAACTTTGAACTTTACTGTGCTCACGGACTTCTTCATCAAATTATGGTGGAATTCTGAGGTAGTATTCATGGACCATTTAGAAATCTGAGAGCAGAGGGCAAGAAGCAGTTCCTGAATTGTTGAGCGCCAGTCTTTAGGTTCCTGTGTCACCTCCATAATGGTAGTTATGAGAAAAGGGCATGTCCTGAAAGCTGATGGTCTTGAGGCCCCGCTTCTTCAAGATGTCTTCGATAGTGGGGAGGGTTATGTCTGTGATAGAGTTGGCTGACAATACAAACCTCTGTAGCCACTCTTGATCTTGCATATTGGAGACACCATACCAGGTGGTGATGCAGCCAGCCAGGATGCCCTTGACTGTTCATCTGTAGAAATTTGCTAAAGTCTTTATTGACTTACCAAATCTTTTCAAACCCCTAATGGAATATACTTTACTTTACTTTATACTTTATTGTCACCAAACAATTGCTACTAGAACGTACAATCATCACAGCAATATTTAATTCTGCGCTTCCCGCTCCCTGGATTACAAATCGATAGTAAATATTAAAAATTTAAATTATAAATCACAAATAGAAAATAGAAAAATGGAAAGTAAGGTAGTGCAAAAAAACCGAGAGGCGGGTCTGGATATTTGGAGTGTACGGCCCAGATCCGGGTCAGGATCCGTTCAGCAGTTTTATCACAGTTGGAAAGAAGCTGTTCCCAAATCTGGCCTTACGAGTCTTCAAGCTCCTGAGCCTTCTCCCGGAGGGAGGAGGGACGAAAAGTGTGTTGGCTGGGTGGGTCGTGTCCTTGATTATCTTGACAGCAACGCTCCGACAGCGTGCAGTGTAAAGTGAGTCCAAGTACGGAAGATTGATTTGTGTGATGTGCTGGGCTGTGTTCACGATCTTCTGCAGCTTCCATACCAGGTTGTGATGCACCCTAGAAGAACGCTTTCTACAGTGCATCTATAAAAATTGGTGAGGGTTTTAGGGGACAGGCCAAATTTCTTTAGTTTTTGGACATTTGGACCCAACAGGAACATGATGATACGCTACAAGTGAAAACAACGCACTGACTCGAGCAGGGTCGGGTTGATGGTACGCAGTCGCCCAGGCCGTCCATATGTAGTAACCATGCGGCCCGTTCATGGCAGGAGAGGCCAAATGTGCGGATTAACAGGGCCTTGAGTGCCTCGTACCTGTCTGTTGCCGGGGGCTGACGCAGAAAGTCGATAACGCGGCCCGCTGTCTCCTGGTCGAGGGCGCCCACCACGTAGTAATACCTGGTGGCGTCTGAGACAATTTGCCTGACCTGGAACTGGGCCTCCGCTTGCTCAAACCAGACCAGGGGATGGGTGGTCCAGAAGGTTGGCAGTTTAAGGGAAACTGCATTCTGCAGAGCCGAGTCATTCATGTTAGGTCCAAATTATAGCTGCTGGTGTGCCTTGTGCCCTATTTTAGGAATCAATCTGATAAATTCTTGTTGCACTTGTTTGGGTCAGGAGACCCGACCTACTGTATAATTGATAATGTAAGACAGAGCTTGCAGGGATTCTGTATAATTTAATAAAATATCTTTCATCATGTATTCAACTCCTTTAGTTATAAATAGGCAACATACGGTTTGCCATTCTAACTCCTTGCTGCCTTTCTGTGCTTCATGTTCAAGGACACCTATGGCCCTTTACACCATTTGAATAAAAACTGTTGCTTTTTTTTCTCTACCAAGTGGCTGACTTCACATTATTTCACATCACATTTCTTCTGTAATATTCTTTTCTGTTCGTTTAACCCGTCTAAAAGCAGCTATTTCTGTAGAAACAAAAGAAAAAAATAGACAAAATGATGGATGTTTCATTAAACTGATGACAGTATCATAAGGTCCTTCTTGGCAATTGAGTACTTTGATATCTTTCCTCATTCTGTTGGATCTGTGAGTTAAAACTATAATTTTCCCATCCCTATTTTAGTCTGGAACTGTTCAGGAATCCTGTGTTGATAACAAATTGAGAACTTAATCAAATGTCATAGTCACTGTAGCCGTTGGAGAATGGCTTTGTCTAATTGTGGAGAATGCATTGGTGTGTGGATCTACATTGGAGGGCTGTGGCTGTTCCAGCTGACAAGGGAGAATTTTTGTGGTGCTACCAACAGGTTTAGATCTGAGGACAAACAAGATATCAAAGGGAAATTAAGTGCAAATTTATTCTGAGTTTTGTCTGTATGGTAATCAGGCAGATGATATTGAAATAGCAGATGATCATAGCAACTGGTCTTTGCTTTAGTTACAAGCTCAAAAAAATCTAAGTGATTTATCAAATACTTTTCCACTTTCATTAAAACCATGTTGACTTTGCCTAATCAAACTATTTTCTAAGTGTCCTGCTATTGCTTCCTTAATATTAGGTTCTAGCATTCATTATTATGTAGGTCAGGCCAGCTGGTCTCTGGTTCTCTCCTCTTTCTTAACTAATGGGGCTACCTTGCTACCTCTCCTAGAATCTATGGAGGATGAGAACCAGTATCTCCCTGTCACCCAGGCTTTGCTCTTTTCTTGCTGCTGCCATTAGGTAGAAGGTACAAAAGCCCCAGGACTCGCATCACCAGGTTCAAGAATAGTTACTACCCTCAATCTTCAGGTTTTTGAATAAAAGGGGATAGCTACACTCACTTGCCCCATCATTGAAATGTTCCTACAACCTCTTAATGAGGTAAAAATTATTTACATCATTATCTCATGTTTTTGTTATTTATTACTATTTATTTATATTTGCATTTGCACAGGTCTTCTGTGCTCTGGATGATCTTTCATTGATCCTGTTACAGTTACTATTCTATGGATTTACGGATTATGCTGACAACAAAATTAATCTCATGTTTGTAAATGGTGGCATATAAGTAGTTCGATAATAAAATATACTTAGATAATAAAATAAGAAGAGCTTTGAACAAAACCCTGGGATGCATTGATTCAGTGGACAGTTTCCATTCAATTTTATTCATGACTTTAGATGAGCTTTCATTCATGTTTAGGGTTATGCAGTTGAATTGTATTGGCTGAAGAATGTGTTCCAAGAAGGAACATTGATGTTGAACTGAATGAGAAAGGGAAAGCTTGCATTATTACTTAGCAAATTTGAAATATTATTAAAGGATGTGGTGTGGAGTTGTACCCCTAAATGTACTGTTGTATCCCAATTATATCCAAGGATGTACTATTGGGCTTTGCATGGTGTTGATCAGACTGCATTTGAAATATTTTGAGTAATATTGGGCCCCGTATCCAAGAGAGGGTTTGCTTTCCCTGGAGAAGGTCCAGAAGAGCGATCCTGGTAATGAAAGGCTTAACATATGAGGAGTATTTGTTGTCAAGAAAGAGATGGATAGAGCTCTTAAAAATAGCAGAATGGAAGGTTATGGGGAGAAGGCAGGAACTGGATACTGATTGTGGATGATCAGCCATGATCACAGTGAGCGGCGGTGCTGGCTCGAAGGGCCAAATGGCCTACTCCTGCACCTATTGTCCATTGTCTATTGTTACTGGGACTGTGCACTATGGAGTTCAGACGGACGAGTGGGGGATCTACCAGATACTGAAAGGCCTGGATAGAGTGGACATGGAGAGGATGGTTGCTATAGTAGGAGAGCCTAGGATTCAAGAGCACAGTCTGAGGATAAAGGGAAGACCTTTTAAAACTGAGATGAGAAGGAATTTGTTCAGCCAGAAAGTGATGAGTCTGTAATTTGTTGTCATAGAGGGCTGTAAAGGCTAAATCATTGGGTGTATTTAAGGCAGAGATTGATAGGGTCTTGATTTGTAAGGGGGATAAGGGAAGACTATGAGGTTGCAATGCAGTCTTTCGTTGATTCTGTTATGGTTATTGGATTTATCGAGTATGCCGGCAAGAAAATGAATTTCAGGGTTGTATATGGTGACATATATGTACTTTGATATTAAATTTACTTCGTACTTTGAAAATCAGCTGCGGTTGAACAATGAAGCAGAGTCAACAGGCTTAATAGCCTAATGTTGCACCGATATTTTATGATCTTACGGAATTTCATTTACAGTCAGATGTCCTGTCACTGTAGCACGAAATATTCTTCTGGAATGAAGTTTGCTAGAGACAGTCTCCAGACCATTTTTTTTCCCCATGTTACTAGCTGGGTGACAGAGCACCTAACGAAATATGTTTGGTGTTATAATGTCCATTGTTATAGAATCTTAACGTGGATTAATTCACTTCAGCACCTTTGAATTGCTCGATATCTTAAGTACTGCATGGTTCAAAAATCTAATGGCAGTTGGATTAAAATGACAGAAAAAAACATCTTAGCTTATGAGCTTCTCCTTATTTTCTTCTAGACTTAAGAATTTGTATATCCTGCTCAGGCTAATGCATTAGTGAAGTTTATGTGGTTGGGTATTTTAACACCCTTAGTAGATAAAGGAGAAGGCAGACACATACAATGAGTACCACAAAGATACTCAATACCTTGTGCCTCCAAGAGTTGGAGTCACAGGGATAACGAAACAACGCCTGTACTTCCTCCGAAGTTGGGCATGTCCCTGTTGACCCTTACCAAACTTTATAGATGTACCACAGAAAGCATCTTATCTGGATGCATCACAGGTTGCTATGGCAACTGTTCTGCCCAAGACGGCAAGAAATTGCAGATAGTGTGGGCATTCTCAGTCATGGAAACCAGCCTGGCCTCCACTGAATCTGTCAACACTTCCTGCTACATGAAAAGCTACCATTATGCAGCCAACATCATCCAAGATCCCTCCCACCTAGTTATTCCCTCTTCTTCCCCCCACTCGCATCCTCTTCCATTGGCAGGAAATAACAAAAGCTTGAAAATATGCAGCACCAACACCTTCCACTCAGACACTTGAATGGATGTTAAAGATGAACTCTTGACCTCACATTCTATCTTGTCATGGCCCTGCATATTATTCTCCGCCTGCACTGTACGTTCTGTGAAAACGTAACCATAACCCTATTTCTGCATTCTGTTATTGCTTCTACCTTTATACTCCCTCAATTATCTGTATGGGTACCAAACAACACAGCAGTTTTCACTGCATCCAGTACATTCAACAGCGATAAATCAACATCTAATTACATCAGCCTGGGCTAATGATAATCGAATACACCATAACTCATCATCCCCTTTTAAAATGGAAGGCCTTCCCACTATTTTAAAACAGCAACAGCAAATAAATCATCCATTAGTGGAAGGAAATAATTATGTCTGTTAAGCAACTAAGCTCCTTGTTCATGCATCAAATTCACATAAATGTTTTCTCATGAGTTTGAAATACTCTCTCTGCTTCCATCTTTGGGCTAAAACATCAAAGGTTAGCTCCCTAGTTCCACATTTTTTGATGCTGAGAATTTTTTTCTTTTCATTAAGGAGCAGCAAGTTTAGAGCTATGTCATTCAAAGGTGTTTAATACAAACACTTCTTCGCACAATATGTAGTGGTAGGAATCTGAAATAATTCATTGTCAAATGCTAGGTAAATTGAAAATGTGAGAACTTAGAGACGACTAGATTTTTTGTCAGACCCAGGGAAAAGAAGTTGTAGAGCCGAGGGCAGCTATTTGGATTTAAGATGTAGTTGGAATTAGTTAAGGTCGAAGTGGAAATGTTTAATGTTTACTCCTGATCCTATATTCCCTCTCTGTTGCTCCTTACAATGAACAACTTGCATTGTTTTAGAATATAATGTGTCAGTTCCCTAATTTCATGGAGTTTTGGAATTTTAAAACAACTATTGATCCACTTCTGTAGCCCTTTTTACTGTGCTGCTTGACACAAAATGAGGCTAATTAACTGCAATATTCGGAAAGCCTTCAGACCACTACTAAGTGGGCTGTTGCTATGTGATGCTAATTAATATTAGAGGCTTCACTGAATGATGCAAGCACTGTTTTTGTTCCTCACAGTGGCACACTCACTGGGTGCTGGGCTGGTGCAGCGAGTAGACAATGTCCAGAAAGAAAGGGACATCAGATGATGTGTGGCCTGACAGTGAAATGGATCCAGACGCTGGAGGGACGATCCAGAACTTCAGAGTGAATCTTAATGAACACAACAGTCTGCAGGAAACTCTGGAAAAGGCTCGCGAACTGTTCCAGCATTGTGACAAAGAGGAGAAGGGCTTCATTACGAAGAGAGACATGCAGGTAGTGTAAATGTTAGGCTATTTCTTTGGAGGCAACTTTCCTTTGATGCAACCAATCTTATTGTTAGAAGATTATTTTTATTTATTATGATGGTGAAATGTGTGTGAAAGTTTCTGACTGAAGTTTGGCCATCCAGTCCTAGGTGTTCGTGGAGACAAGATGGTCTACTTCCTGAAAACTTTGAAAGAGTTGAGGACAGCAAAGGGAATATTATATTAAAAATGTTCTGTGCATTGTGTCCCAGGTGTCAGCCTGCATTGGGTAGATCACCCAAGTTTTCGTATCAGAAGATGTGTCAAATCCCACTATGGAAGCTTGAGCACCAAGTCGCTGACGTTAAAAGTATGGCATTGACAGAGTGGTGCACCCCTGGAGGTAGTATCTAAGGACCAGATGTTAAATCAGCAGCTCTCATTAAAGAACCCACAGCACAATTTTGAAGAAAGCACAGGAGTTTTTAAGCTGAATCCTCAGACAACACCAGACATTGCCTGGTTCCCTACATGGCAATGTAAAAATCTCGAATAATACTTTAATACCTGCAAACTGCTCTGCAAAGCCCAGATTTCATGGGACGCGTTTGGCTGATTGGGGGCAATACAAACACTCAGTGTACTCTGCATCCATAAAATCAGAAACTGCTGGGAATACTCAGCAGTTTAGGCAGAAAGGGTGAAGGGTCAAGAGGTCATTGACCTGAAACGCCAACTCTGACTAGGGTCAATTCTGACAGTTCACTAGCTGTTGGTGCTTTTGTACCTGGCTTGCATTTCTCCCGATTTTTACTTGTCATTGGATTTAATGAAAATTGACAGAAATCTACCCTGTTCTAAATTTGTATATGGAGGGCATGGTTATAGAACATAGAACATAGGACAGTACAGCACAGTACCGGCCCTTTGGTCTGTGATGTTGTGTCGATCTTTCAAACTACACTGAGTTTAATCTAACCCTTCCCTCCTTCCCTTCCCCTTGATTTTTTTAAAGCAAAAAAAAGCATTGTGGACTTCTAACATGCCTATTTTTTAAACTAAGTAAACTATCAGTGTACAAGAACATGTGATGTAGTTGTGAGGTGTAATTAAAACTTAAGTGGCAATCAAAATAAAATATGCCTTTAAAAATTGCCTGAGCCATCTATAAACCTGTCCTATGATCAGAGTTACAGCAGTTGCCCACATAGATTACTTGAATAGAGAATGTTTTATGCCAGCCACTGCCTACTCGATCCTACCCAGGCAATATTCAGCATTAGCATCTAGGTGTATTGACAACTGGCAGCCATTTCAGTGCAACTTTGCGGGACTGCTGAGTTATTGGAGCTGCTATTTTTCAGATAAATTGCTCAGTTGCTCAGGTGGAAGGGTTGCAGAGATTTTTCCTGGTGGTCTTAACCAACACCACAGTAAACTTGATCTCATTGGCTGCTTATTTTCTGAATTTGCTGGCTGTTGAGCAATTGGCATCATATATTTATAAGTTTTGGAGTTTAGCCCTGATTCTCAACTTCTTTTGATAAGCCATTTAACTTGTTTGAGAATGTCCTTTTAGTGGAGATTGAAAGCACTTTAAAAGATTAAAATCATGGACCAACCTTATAATTAATGAAGATTATATCTTATTGCACCCTTATCCTGTACTCCAAACAAGATTACTTTATCTTAGCTGTGTGGTGAATCAAGATGTATTGTAGCATCTTGCATTACCTATAATTTTAGTTCCAACCTAAACAGATGAAAAAAAACTGCTTTTCAAAACATGAAAATGGAAGAAGTGGGGACACATTGAAAGGAACTGAAACAACTAGTGCTGATTTTGGAAATAAATACTAATACATTGAGATAAAATTGAAGTAAATATTAGTTAATTTATAATGGCATTGATTCTTGACTTATGATGAGTTCTAATGTAATTTATGTTTACAGATACAGATAGCTTTGTATTTCGAGGGGGAAGGGAAGAGATGGGGAATGTCATCCAACATTTGTGCTTCCGATGACCATCCACCGATGACAATTAGAAAACTGAGAGTTGGTTCATTTATTAAATTGGGAGATAGAATGATGTTTGCATAGAGAAGTAGGTTGCTGCTCTTTTTTTATGGGGATGGGGGGAGACAGGGAGGTATCTAGGCAGAGCTACAGAAGAAAGTGAAGGAAGATCATAAGAGGCGATGCCTGATGGTGTGTTTAGAGGACAGTTATGAGCAGTCATGAGCAGTTATGACAGTTATGAGTGTTGTGGGTGCCTGGAATGACTTGCCAGGGATGGTGGTGGAGGCTAAAACATTAGGGGTATTTAAGAGCCTCTTGGACAGGCACGTGGATGAAAGAAAAATAGAGCATTACGGGGTAGTGTGGGTTTAGTACTTTTTTGTAAAGGAATATATGGGTCGGCACAACATCGAGGGCCAAAAGGCCTTACTGTGCTGTAGTATTCTAGTGTCTAGTGTCTAGCATAGTCAGGTGTGGTTTAGGACGATAGGAGGGTTATCCTCCTCTCACACAAATTCAGGTTTCCTCACCTGATATGCCAAGCATTTTCAGCTGATGCATTTATGTCAGATTTTGGGTAAATGCTGTGCTCTCCATCTCACTCTTCCTGTATTTTTTTTGCTTTTTTCTGCCCCCATTTGTCTCTGTGTCTGTCTCTCTCGCTCTCTCTGTGCCTGTCTCTCTCGCTCTCTCTGTGCCTGCCTCTCTCGCTCTCTCTGTGTCTGTCTCTCTCGCTCTCTCTGTGTCTGTCTCTGCCCCTCTGCCTCCTTCCCCCCTCCATCTGCCGTTGTCTCTATCTATCACAGGCATTGGGTTGCTCCCTCCATCTCTCTGTTACTCTGAAACTTAAAACAGACATGTTTTCTCTCTTCTCCGGTTCTAATGAAAGATCATCAACCTGAAAAGTCTCCAGTGCTGCTGCCTGTCCTGCTGACTATCTCCGGCATTTTCCATTTTTGCTTCACTTTTGCAGCATGTGATGCTATCTGATTTGGGTCAGGTGGGAGGGTGGTTTCAGACGTTTGAAGGTGATGGGAGCTGGAATCAAATTGTTTTGGAAACATAGGAGCTCAGTGAAGAGGCTACAACAGGAAACTGAGAGTGGAAAAACAAAGAGATAGCATGAGTAGGGCAGGATGAGGAGAAGGAGACGGGGAATGGTAAGTAAGATTGGCATATTGTCTCCAATGTCTCCATTATGGTTTGGACAGTTGTGGACAGTGTGGAAGAGAGCAGAGACTCCAGTGGGTGAAATAATAATGATTGGGATTGTTCATAGGAAAACAATAATAAGTGCCCTAAGGATCCCTTTCAGAGAATGTCAGTGTCAACGCCAGGGTATCTATGGGCTTGGTCAAGGCAGATTTCAGCCAGTACAATAGTTGAAGAGTGCTGTTGATAGGTTAGGCTTGGGCTTGGGAGATTGCATGGACCCAAGACAAAGTAATGAACAGTGTGACTTAAGCAACAGGAACTAGATACAGAAAATACAATGACGGAGTAAAGGAGTGGAGCGTGCAGCAGTCAAAATATGCATATAATCATGCATTACTGAAACATGAATTGGCTCAATTGAGTCAAGTTCTGGGTATGAACGGAGGGTGGAATTGATGAAGTGATTGTGATGGGCTAAAGGGATCTGCTTGGGGAATAAGCATCTGGGCTGGAGATAGCTGTCCCTGGGACAACATAGACCAAGGCTGTCTAATGGAATTGGAAGTACAAGTTCATCTGGCAGCAAGGCATCATCCTAGGCTGAAGATAACTGTCCCTAGGATGCCTAATGACCTAACATAAAAGCCTTTGGTGTAAAAACCAAAGGAATGGGAGCAAAGGAGGAGAGGAGAGGGTGAAGGATAAATCCCGAGGAACAAAACGATAAGAGAGTTGATGCAAGGGACATTTGTAGAACTGCTGGCAGTTCACAACAGTGAGAACAGAAAGAGAATTGTAGGGTGTGGGATGCACTGAAGGGTGACAGAGAAGGTGAATGAAACAGAGCAGTGTGCCAAACCTCAGGAAGCAGAGATCACTCAGTACCATGAGCTGTAGTTAAGAGTGCAACAGGGAGAGAGCAGTGCTTGCCCGAGATTTGCCTTGTGCTTATTAAACATTTAAAATGGATATTAAGTGCATTCTAGCTTGTATTGTTATGAATTCTTTGTGCATTTTTGAAGTATTAATTTTTCAGAATGTGGGCATTTCTGGCAATTTATTAGCTGTCTTTATATAAGAAGATGTTGGTGAGTCATCACTTTGAACCACAGCAGTACTTTTGAGAATGGTACTGTTTCAGTGCCATTGGATAGGAAGTTCTATCAATGCACTTCCAAGTCAGGATGTTCAGGGTCACCTTAAGGGACTGGTGTTTCCATGCAGCTGCTGCCTTTGTCCAGATTTGGCAAGAAGGGGGTCTGTCAATGCCTTTATTTTCTTAGGCAGTCCATTGGAGTCAAAGGTGGCTGGCTTTCACTCTGCTCTGTGTGTACTGAGATCTGATGAGGTCAGCGTCCGTCCCCCAGAGTCTGTCACAGGTTGGTTGTAATGGGGAGAGTGCTTGATTAATTTGTCAGATGGTGCGCTCCTTCTGCTATTTATGCTGGGTTCCTTTGTGTTATGTCAGCATGCAGCCAGGCCATTCAGCCCACTACATCTATGCTGACCAGTGGGCACCTATTCATAATTAATCCCATTTTCCAGCACATAACCCTAGTGCTGGCTTTGACATTTTGCTCTTTGGTGCTGGAGCAGCCAAAGTGAGTAAGCACAATGCATTTTATTGTTTGCATGCAATCGGTTGCTGTGTACCACTGGTAGAGGGAATGAATATTTACTGTGGTGATGAGATGGTTGTTTCTGGCTGACATTGAGCACCATGAATGTTATTGGAGCTGAACTCATTCAGGGAAGGAGAATCATTATTCCTTTCCTCTTGCCTCGTTGATAGTGGAAGAGCTTTGGTGACAGATGGTGAGGTTTACCCCAATTTTCCAGCCTCTGACTTCCTCTCATAGCCCTGGCATTTACCTAGCTAATCTCATTGATATTTTGGTCCATGTGATTCGCAGGATGTTGATGGTGGAATACTTTGTAATGGTAATATCTGATATAGGGTGGAAATAGTTACTGCCTGACACTTCCGAGGCATGAATGTTACTATCAGTGTTACCCAAACTTCTGTACAATAATAATGGGATTGATTAATGGGCAAGTGATGTAGTCAATAACATTTATTCAAAGGACAGGAGGCAGGTAAGCACTTGCAACCTGTTTCAATATTACCTGCTGCTGGCTTCAGTTGATCAGACTGGGCAAGAACTGAGCTCCAAGATCAGGATGCCCTCTCCTGTGTGTTGGCCCTAGAAATCCACAACCAAACTATGCTTATGATTTCCGTTTTCATGCCCTGTTCAGTCATGCTTACAGGCTCTCATCCTCACAGGTGTATAGCGTTTTACCCATTCTGATTCATACCCAACATTAGCAACTTCTGGCTTGCTTTTTTTTTGGCAAATTCCAAGGGAATTTCCTTCATCTGAGTGTGAGATACATACTTTCCTCCTAATTCGCATCTTTCTTATTATGTTTTAGGTCTCTGTAATGAATCATTTGTCAAAGCAAAACTTGAGTTGCTATTAAATATTGACTATTTTGTTGTGTACTGTCACTCTTAAGGTAATTCCAAATGTTCTTGCCTCACTTGTACGTTCAATCTCTCCACTACGCTTCATTTAGAATATAGAACATAGGACAATATTGTGCAGAACTAATTAAACTAGTAATTAATGCCCAAACATATGAATCCTTTCTGCTTTCACGATGCCCATGTCCCTCCATTCAGTTCACATTCATATGCCTACTAAGAGCCTCCGAAATGCCTCTGTTTTTTTTGCCTCCGCTACCACCCTGGCTCCCACCACTCTGTTAAAAAACCTTGCCCCACACATTTTCTTTGAACTTGCCTGCCCTCCCCCAAAATGTACACCTTCTAGTATTGGGCTTTGCTATTTGTTCTACTCCATCATCCCCCTACATATACCAGTCTGATCTTCATAGCTCGCTCTGCAAGTCTCTTACTGCATCTTCTGCTACTTTTAATTAGTGGATTAAGATTAAGATAACATTCACTACTGACCCACTTAACTAACAAAGTTTGCACACAATTCGAAGTTTATTTGCATTCCTAAACAGAAGAGTTGCTTGCTTCATCATCTCATCCCTGAATGTTGTCCGGGTATTCTGTTTAATTTCTTATGGAGTTGTGAATGAAAATGAATATTGTGCAAACGTCCTAACTTCTGAAATTATGATGGAAACAAGGCCACTGATTAAAGAGCAGCACGTAGATGGGTACTGCCTTGAGGAAATCCTGGGATGGCGCCCTGGACCTGGGATGACTGGCCTCACACAACCACAACCATCTTCCTTTGTCCATTGGAGTATCATTCCCCTTGAGGATCATTGACACCAGCTTCGCCTTGCTGCAACACTCAGCTAAATGCTGCCTTGATGTCAAGAGCAGGCACTCTCATCTCATCTCACCTCCCGAACTCAGTTCTTTGCTGCCTGTTTGGACCAAGGCTGTTAGAGTTCTGAAGCTGTGTGACGAGGAGAATCTGTAATGGCAAAAACTAATCCAAAATCAAAACAATAGCTCCTGGCCTGTCAACGCCATGGAGTTGTTATACTTGCATGGCACGCCCTCAGTTCCAACGAAATGATTGTTCCAAAGAATCAAATTCCTTATTGCGATCCTTTAGCAGCAATTAGCAAACATACAATCTTGAAGCGATATTAAATGGTCAGCAAAGATGTGACCTCTGTGGTTCTGGGCCTCAAACTGCCATAAAATAAGCAAGAATACGTAATTTATTCCCTTCTCTTTGACCCCACCCCAACTTATGTGACTAGTTACCATAATATATGCTCAGAATACAAAACAAATTCAGGGATAAGTATAAACAACAGGAATTCTGCAGATGCTGGAAATTCAAGCAACATACATCAAAGTTGCTGGTGAACGCAGCAGGCCAAGCAGCATCTGTAGGAAGAGGTACAGTCGACGTTTCAGGCCGAGACCCTTCGTCAGGACTAACTGAAGGAAGAGTGAGTAAGGGATTTGAAGGCTGGAGGGGGAGGGGGAGATGCAAAATGATAGGAGAAGACAGGAGGGGGAGGGATGGAGCCGAGAGCTGGACAGGTGATAGGCAAAAGGGAATACGAGAGGATCATGGGACAGGAGGTCTGGGAAGAAAGACAAGGGGGGGGTGACCCAGAGGATGGGCAAGAGGTATATTCAGAGGGACAGAGGGAGAAAAAGGAGAGTGAGAGAAAGAATGTGTGCATAAAAATGAGCAACAGATGGGGTACGAGGGGGAGGTGGGGCCTTAGCGGAAGTTAGAGAAGTCGATGTTCATGCCATCAGGTTGGAGGCTACCCAGACGGAATATAAGGTGTTGTTCCTCCAACCTGAGTGTGGCTTCATCTTTACAGTAGAGGAGGCCGTGGATAGACATGTCAGAATGGGAATGGGATGTGGAATTAAAATGTGTGGCCACTGGGAGATCCTGCTTTCTCTGGCGGACAGAGCGTAGATGTTCAGCAAAGCGGTCTCCCAGTCTGCGTCGGGTCTCACCAATATATAAAAGGCCACATCGGGAGCACCGGACGCAGTATATCACCCCAGTCGACTCACAGGTGAAGTGATGCCTCACCTGGAAGGACTGTTTGGGGCCCTGAATGGTGGTAAGGGAGGAAGTGTAAGGGCATATGTAGCACTTGTTCCGCTTACACGGATAAGTGCCAGGAGGGAGATCAGTGGGGAGGGATGGGGGGGATGAATGGACAAGGGAGTTGTGTAGGGAGCGATCCCTGCGGAATGCAGAGGGGGGGGGAGGGAAAGATGTGCTTAGTGATGGGATCCCGTTGGAGGTGGCGGAAGTTACGGAGAATAATATGTTGGACCCGGATGCTGGTGGGATGGTAGGTGAGGACCAGGGGAACCCTATTCCTAGTGGGGTGGTGGGAGGTTGGAGTGAGAGCAGATGTACGTGAAATGGGGGAGATGGGTTTAAGAGCAGAGTTGATAGTGGAGGAAGGGAAGCCCCTTTCTTTAAAAAAGGAAGACATCTCCCTCGTCCTAGAATGAAAAGCCTCATCCTGAGAGCAGATGCGGCGGAGACGGAGGAATTGCGAGAAGGGGATGGCGTTTTTGCAAGAGACAGGGTGAGAAGAGGAATAGTCCAGATAGCTGTGAGAGTCAGTAGGCTTATAGTAGACATCAGTGGATAAGCTGTCTCCAGAGACAGAGGCAGAAAGATCTAGAAAGGGGAGGGAGGTGTCGGAAATGGACCAGGTAAACTTGAGGGCAGGGTGAAAGTTGGAGGCAAAGTTAATAAAGTCAACGAGTTCTGCATGCGTGCAGGATTCCAGACTCAAAGCTCTACGCTTCTTTTTGGATTCCAGACCTAATCAGTTCCCCTCTACCACCACTCTGCTCCGTCTAGCGGAATTAGTCCTTACTCTTAATAATTTCTCCTTCAGCTCCTCCCATTTCCTCCAAACTAAAGGTGTAGCTATGGGCACCCGTATGGGTCCTAGCTATGCCTGCCTTTTTGTTGGGTTTGTGGAACAATCTATGTTCCGTGCCTATTCTGGTATCTGTCCCTCACTTTTCCTTCGCAACATCGACGACTGCATTGGCGCTGCTTCCTGCACGCATGCAGAACTCGTTGACTTTATTAACTTTGCCTCCAACTTTCACCCTGCCCTCAAGTTTACCTGGTCCATTTCCGACACCTCCCTCCCCTTTCTAGATCTTTCTGTCTCTGTCTCTGGAGACAGCTTATCCGCTGATGTCTACTATAAGCCTACTGACTCTCACAGCTATCTGGACTATTCCTCTTCTCACCCTGTCTCTTGCAAAAACGCCATCCCCTTCTTGCAATTCCTCCGTCTCCGCCGCATCTGTTCTCAGGATGAGGCTTTTCATTCTAGGACGAGGGAGATGTCTTCCTTTTTTAAAGAAAGGGGCTTCCCTTCCTCCACTATCAACTCTGCTCTTAAACGCATCTCCCCCATTTCACGTACATCTGCTCTCACTCCATCTTCCCACCACCCCACTAGGAATAGGGTTCCCCTGGTCCTCACCTACCACCCCACCAGCCTCCGGGTCCAACATATTATTCTCCGTAACTTCCGCCACCTCCAACGGGATCCCACCACTAAGCACATCTTTCCCTCCCCCCCTCTCTCTGCATTCCGCAGGGATCGCTCCCTACACAACTCCCTTGTCCATTTGTCCCCCCCATCCCTCCCCACTGATCTCCCTCCTGGCACTTATCCGTGTAAGCGGAACAAGTGCTACACATGCCCTTACACTTCCTCCCTTACCACCATTCAGGGCCCCAAACAGTCCTTCCAGGTGAGGCATCACTTCACCTGTAAGTCGACTGGGGTGATATACTGCGTCCGGTGCTCCCGATGTGGCCTTTTATATATTGGCGAGACCCGACGCAGACTGGGAGACCGCTTTGCTGAACATCTACGCTCTGTCCGCCAGAGAAAGCAGGATCTCCCAGTGGCCACACATTTTAATTCCACATCCCATTCCCATTCTGACATGTCTATCCACGGCCTCCTCTACTGTAAAGATGAAGCCACACTCAGGTTGGAGGAACAACACCTTATATTCCGTCTGGGTAGCCTCCAACCTGATGGCGTGAACATCGACTTCTCTAACTTCCGCTAAGGCCCCACCTCCCCCTCGTACCCCATCTGTTGCTCATTTTTATGCACACATTCTTTCTCTCACTCTCCTTTTTCTCCCTCTGTCCCTCTGACTATACCCCTTGCCCATCCTCTGGGTATTTCCCCCCCCTTTTCCTTCTCCCTGGGCCTCCTGTCCCATGATCCTCTGATATCCCTTTTGCCAATCACCTGTCCAGCTCTTGGCTCTATCCTTCCCGCTCCTGTCTTCTCCTATCATTTTGGATCTCCCCCTCCCCCTCCAGCCTTCAAATCCCTTACTCACTCTTCCTTCAGTTAGTCCTGACGAAGGGTCTCGGCCTGAAACGTCGACTGTACCTCTTCCTACAGATGCTGCTTGGCCTGCTGCGTTCACCAGCAACTTTGCTGTATGTTTCAGGGATAAGTATGCCTTGGAGGAAAATGTTGCAAAATGTTGTGAAAAGAAATTGCAGCCAAGATAGCCAGGGTTAAAGTGGTAGCACTTCAATGGCCACAGCAACGCAGATGTACATACATTCCAGCCCCCTAGTTATTATATTATAATAATTACAACTACATCTACTGTGACACAGGAGACATGAAATCTCAACATTTACTCAAATATCCTCTTCTGTTAACGGTCTGTCCCAGTTTGTGCTCTTCTCCTCCTGTCCAGTCAAGTTGTCCCTCTTCACACATCCCACCCTGCAAAAACTCATTTCAGGGAGTTAGCACCATCAGTTTGCGGGAGACTTCCGGGAGAGGTGGGATGTCTGCAATAGAGTAGCTCCTTAGCAGCTGGCCAGCTAGTTTAAATAATGTTAACTATGCTAATGAACGAATGACACCTGTTAAACTCACCTCAACATGTCTTTTACAGTCTTAACCCACCATGGGCAATAGAAAAGTCACTGTTGCAAACAGTGCAGCGAGCAACACTGTCATTATTTTGACCCCTATTAGGCAGGGGTACACTTTAGTGTAGTCTGGGGTGATGTACGTTTTATATTTTCTTTTTTTGGAACACTCTGCCAATCTGAGTTTTTTTGGAACTCTCTCACTCTTGCTCTTGCTCTCTATCGCGCGCGCTCTCTCACTCTTGCTCTCAAAAAAAATCAATTTCCGGGACATTGTATATAATTTGCGGGCATCAGGGAGCCACTATTAATTTGCAGGAGACTCCCAGAACTTCTGGGAGAGGTAGGATGTCTGCCTCTTGACTGCATTCAGGAAAATGTGTCTTGAATCGCTGCTGCCAAAGCTTACCCAAATGAAAAGCTGAACTCCCACTAGCTGTCAGGTTGTGCTTGTTCATAAGGCTCATTGTGCAGAGCAGCACTGTACTTCCTTGATCGAGGAAAGCACAAGCAGCCACTGTCTTATTACTTTTGTTAGACTTCACCTGAACTGGAATCAGAGGAAATTTACAACTAGGATCCCCAGCCCCCATAGGACCATTAGATACCAGGGTGGTACTTGCTGCTGTGTTTGCTTCATTTGTGGCTCGTTTCGAATCTGCACCCTTTTCATCAATTTCCTTTTCCACACTGGTGGCAAAGCTGCTTCCTTCAGATTAAGGATGAAATTGTGATCCCATTTCGATCACGTCTTTACTTACTGCCGGTGATGTTGTATTGTATACTTTCCCTACCAATCTTCGCTTGCCTTTCAATAAGATCAGCAACGTCAGTGAAAGTAACCTTATGGTTGTGCTGTTTTTGCAATTTATATACAGCCAATCTCCACTCATTTCTAAGTTCACCGGGTAATTTATTTACGACTGTCTTCGTATTAGCAGACCTGTTCAACTCATGGATGACCTGCATGTCTTCCGTGGCATTGCAGCAATCTCTTAGAAGAAGACTGTAGTCATGAAGAGCTTTCACAGCTTCTGATTTGATATGTGGCCATAAAAGAGCCCTTTCCATGTAGGCCACAGCAATGACCTACTCACCACCAGAGACGTTCCTGTAAGAAAGCTATAGCCCTCAGATATTCTTCTTCCGGGCTGGATCAACTGCAACTTCTGATAAGCTCTTTAGGGTAACCTCCACTGTGCTGTCTGAGCAATCAGAGGTGGTCTCCAGAGTCTTCAGCCTTACTTACAATGCTATTCTTAAAAGCCCACACAAATGAATCATACTGCAATTGATTGCCATTGAAGATACGAATCCCTTTTTCAGGCAGGGTGCTTGTTATTTCCTTTCATGTCCTTATGGCAGCATTTAGACCTCTATCATCTGAAACATGAGTGTCACCATATTGTAGAACCATGTTCTCAGGAGCACCTCGTGCTCTTGGATATTGCATAGGCTCAGAGTACCTCCAACGTGTAGGGTGAGAGTGAACACCTTGAACTACTTCTCACGGTTCAAACCTGTGGCTCAGACAGTTGTTCCTTAAATATAAACACACAAGATGCTGAAGGAGCTCAGTAGATCAGGTAGCATCTGTAGAAAAGAGTAAACAGTCAATGTTTCAGGCTGAAACCCTTTCTCGTGTCTGTGTTCCTTCAATGTATCCACCTTGACATTGAGCCTGCTGGATTTTCTCTGTTCCTGTCAACAGCGGAACTCTCACCACAGATCTGCATTGCTGTAGCAAATGAAGACCTACCACTTTAACTCTGACTATCTTGGCTGCAACTTCTTTTCGCAACTTAAGCTGACTCCATCTGCCTTTGAAGTTGTTTCATATTTTCCTCCAAGGCATGCTTGTCCCTGATTATCTGTTGTTCTGTGTATAACTCAGTGAAATCAGCCATTTTAATGTGCACAGAGGTGATATTTGTGAAGCACCTTCAATAACTCCAAAAGACTGAGGTTGGGTAAAATACTGAAAGGCTTTTATTCGCTGTACAATATGACCTCCATGGTGAGTGTCTGCCCCTGGACTGAGGGGAGGGGCAAGACGAAATCACCTTTATTCAGAATTCTGTGAGAGAAGCCACAGGAGCAGTCAGCAGAGGGGTGTGTCCAGACTGTTAACCCAGTTACAACATATATGTGGTTTACCACAATTAGATGCACATGATGCCTTGCTAGCAACAGAACATGCTCCCCACAAGTCATCATTTACATCATCCTGTAAATCATCACCCTTTTATGTAGTCACAGCTTTTTCTTTGGAGTTGCAAATACTTTCATTTCCCCCAGGGAACTAACCTTCATTATGACATGTTTATTTAATTGTTCTTAGCTTCAAGGCCACTGCTTCTAGCTGAAGTAATTATGCCTTCTAACTGTGCAAAACAGATAAAACAATGGCAGTTTTAATCCAACTTTTCAACAGTGGAAATTCAATACTTCAATTCTTCTGCTTTTCAACAGAACCAAGGGTCGAGCAATTCAGGCCACCACCTCTACACAGCATTTCCAGTTCAGCCCAAGTGGACGTGGCCACATTGACCACTTGAAAACTGTGTTTCCAATTCAAATCCAAACACATAGCATGAAACAGCATTAAAGGCCGTTACTTGCCACAAGCTGCTCCAGGCTGGTTCTTCCAATTTCTCGGACGCATCCAAGTACTGATCTTCGTTAGGTATAACCGTTGAAATCTTTACTGACGAAATTTAGCGGCAAAAACAAATCCAAAGTCTAACATGAGTGGGGTGTGACAAAGGTAAACAATAGCTGCTGGCCTGAGGCCGCCACAGCGTTGTTATATTTGCATGATACACCCTCAGCTGCAATAGAATGATTGGTCCGAAGAGTCGAATTCCTTATTTTGATCATTCAATAGCAAATAGCAAACAAACAGTCTTGAAGTTGTCAGCAAAGATGTGACCTTGACCACAAACTGACATGAATTAAGCAAGAATACATAACTTCTTTTCCCTTCATCTTTACCGTATCCCCACTCACGTGACTAGTTACCATAAGCAGTGCGCAACACGGAATGCAAAGCAAAGAGAGAACAGATACATAACCCCAACAGAGTCTTCCACAGGATTAGAGAGCAGATTATTGGTGAGTAACTGCCCCTGGACAGCATATTGAGGACACCACCTACCAATTGAATACACCTTTTATCGGTTTTGCTAATGATTACAAACCTAGTGGTTGAGCAATAATTAGCGGAATTGGATTTGTCCTCCTTTTTGTAACCATGGCATACTTTGTTAATTGCCATTCTGTTCAGGATCAATTAGGTTGGAGAAACTGCTAGTTTGAGAATGTATGTCTTCTGATTGGCAATCAATGTATTTTCTGATCCCAAAGTCTCAGAGTGAGAATTGCAAAGAGACCTGAGAGTCCTACTGCAGGATTCTCTGAAGGTTAACTTGCAGGCTGAGTTGGTAGTAAAGAAGACAAATCAAAAATTAGCAACACACACAAAATGCTGGAGGAGCTCAGCAGGCCAGGCAGCATCTATGGAAAAAAGTACAGTCGACGTTTCAGGCCGAGACCCTTTGGCAGGACTGGAGATGAAAAGATGAGGAACAAATTCATAAGGTGGGGGAGGGAAGAGAGAAGCACAAGGTGATAGGTGAAACCGGGAGGGGGCGGAATGAAGTAGAGGGCTGGGAAGTTGATTGGTGAAAGAGATACAGGGCTGGAGAAGGGGGAATTTGATATGAGAGGACAGAAGGCCATGGAAGAAAGAAAAGGGGGAGGAGCACCAGAGGGAGGTGATGGGCAGGCAAGGAAATATGTGAGCGAGGGAAAAGGGGATGGGGAATGGTGAAGGAGATCCTGCTTCTTTTGGCGGATGGAGCGCAGGTGCTTGGTGAAATGTTCTCATAATCTACATTGGGTCTCACTGATACACAGGAGGTACCTATACTCTGTCTACCAGAAGAAGCAGGATCTCCCAGTGGCCACTCACTTTAATTCCACTTCCCATTTCCATTCCGATATGTAAATCCATGGCCTCCTCTACTGTTAGGATGAGGCTACACCCAGGTTGGAGGAACAACACCTTATATTTCTATGTTGTCTGTTCTTTGTTCTGTCTGGGTAACCTCCAACCTGGTGGCATGAACATTGATTTCTCGAACTTCCAGTAATGCATCCCCCCCTCACCATTCCCAAATCCCTTTTCCCTTTCTCACCTTACTGTACCTCCATGTCAAAGGAAGGATGTGCTGGTGTTGAGAGGGTCTAGAGGAGTTTTATGAGAATGGTCCTGAGGATGAAGGGGTTTACGTATGAAGAGCATTTGATGGCACTAGGCCTGTACTTGCTGGAGTTCAAAAGAATGAAGAGGGATCCCACTGAAACATGAACATTGAAAGGCCTGGATAGAATGGACATGAGGAGGATATTTCCAAAAGTGGGCGAGTCCGTGAGCAGAGGACACAGCCTCTGAATAAAAGGGTGTTCTTGAGATTAGAGGCGAGGAGGAATTTATTTACCCAGAAGGTGGTGAATGTATGAAATTCATTGCCGCAGATGGCTGGGTATATCAAGTCATTGGGTATGTTTAAAGTGACAGTTGATAGGTTCTCAGTTAGTAAGGGCACCAAAAGTTACAGGGAGAAGGCAGAAGAGTGGGGTTGAGAGGGATAATAAGTCAGTCATGATCGAATAATCAATCAAATCAAGTTTAATTATCATTCAAACCATACATGAATACAATCAAGTGAAACAGTGTTCCTCTGGGACAAAGGTATATAACATACATTCAAAATAGTGAGAAGAAAAACATATTGTTACACAGAGTCCAAGACCCTGAGCGACATGCAAATTGAAGGTACAGCTCTTAGGAATTCAGCCTATCATTCCACTGGTTCAACATGGAGGGAAGCATTTAAAAGAGAGGCCAACCCCGAACCGAGCACAGACGCCACACTACACCACCTCCGGCGTCTCCTCACCTGGACAGCAGCAGGCAAGCCTGTGGCTTGAGGCCAAGGCCACGCTGCTGCCTCGTTGCCTGTTTCACCAGCAAAAGAGGGAAACAGGCCTGCGGCATCTTACATTATCAATATCCAGCAGGGTCTTACGATCGCAAGAGAAACGTCCAAGACAGTCACTCACAGTTACACTGCATCCTGCTTTTGTGCACTAACTACGGTGCCTTTGAGTAGCCGGCAGCAGCACAGTCTGCACCCAGATCAACTCCTTCAAACCCTCTCTGGTCCGTCCACCGGTTTCTCTTTCTCCGGCCCATCTCCCAGCTTATCCTTTTCCAGCCCGTCCGCTGGTTTCTCTTCCTCCAACCCGCCTGCCAGCTTCACCTTCTCCGGCCCATACCCCCGGCATCACCTTCTCTGGCCCGTCCCCGACTTCTCCTTTGCCGACCTGTCTGTCAGTTCCTTCGACCCCTGCTCTGAACAATGAACAGATCGCTGATGCGGTAGACCTGCAGTACCCATATTTCTTGGAGTCCGATATAACCTTCCTGTCATATAAATCACATTTTTAAAGGAAAAGTGCACCTTTGGTTGGCCCCTGAGAGATCACTGTGTTTGAACACGCCACCATCTTACCAGAAGCAACTTGATTGGCCCAATGGCCTCATTCTGCTCCTATGCCTTCTGGTCTTTGCCGCTTTCAGTTGTCTCAGCCATAGGGAGTGAATCAAATTGGCAAAGGACTGGCTTCTCTGATGTTTTCATCCATTCAACACTTTGCTAAATATGTCTCCAAGTGCTTCAGCCATGCCTTTAGCACTTAAATACATTGTTGTTCATTTGTTGGGGTCGGCTGGTGGCGCAGTGAGATCAGCGCCGGGCTCGAGAACGGAGGTTCCCGAGTTCGACCCAGTAACTGACCGCCCCCGTGCGTGGTTTCCATCTGCGCCGGGTTGATGTCGAGATCGCAACTCGGCCTTGTAAAAATAATACTACGAAATGTCTGTGTGAGGAGTGGTGTCCCACACAGCCTTTCGAACCGCGCCTTGTAAGGCATGAAAATGCTTGACACTGGCCTCTTAGGCCTGGGTCGACGTCATCATCATCATAATTTGTTGATATTGGGGATGTACTTGGAGCTACCTCACTAACCAGCTGTTTAATTGTCCACAACCATTCTCTTCAGAACTGTAGAGCTTTGATCTAATTTATTGGCTGATCAGCAGATCCACTCAAGTGAAGGCAAGATATTGGTATTTCATTTGTATGTTTTATGGTCTCCAGAGGAATCAGGAATGTGAAATCTAAACATAGGGAGGATTGGAATTGTCTTATGGACAGCAAGAAGGAAATGAAATGTGTCAAGAGAATCTGCATACTAGTTTTTGAGTGCAAACTTTACATGGTGCCAATGATTATGTTGTTTGCTGTTTAAGAAGTAATTAAAGAATGAATGATTTTGAAGACCTGGGAGATTCTTTTCATAAGTCTGCATTAACATTCTTTTTAATACAATACTTTAATTGCAACATGAATTCATCCTGAATACAGAAAAGATAATGGTGATCCACCTGACAGGAACACAGTGAGACCAGCTAAAAGCGGAAAAAGTTAGGTAGTTCAGAACTTCCTTATGTTTTCAGTTTAGCCATGGTGAAGCTGGCAGGACCTTCATTAGCACTATTTGAGCTGTTCACAGTGAGGTTTAGTGGCGGTAGCAGAACAACAGCATCTGCAGTCTCCCCACAGTGTCAGCAGACTTTGTCCAATGTTCTGAATCAGTGAGTATTTGCTTAAGTCCTATCAATTTGCAATAGCAGAAAGGGAGCTTTTCTGCTCAATCATCCTGAAATAAGGCTTTTGTAAAATTCCTTTTCAAACACATCCCTTGGGCTATTTGTTCAGTACCTACCTAACAGAGGTACAATTCAACTACTCAGTACTAACTGAACAGGTTCTTTGTATATATTTCAAAGTCATGCAAACTGTGTGATGAATATTGACCCAGAGGTTAATTTTTTATTACAGCTCAGCTATGGCTTGTATATTAGTTGTTCTACAAACTCACGTGTTTAAAAATTGCTTTACATTCTGACATCTTACCCATTAGCCTCCAACCTGATGGCTTGAATACCGATTTCTCCTTCTGGTAAAAAAAATTCTCTACCCTCCAACTCTTCTTCTAGTCTCCACTCTGACCTGTTTCCTCTTCTCACCTGCCCATCACCCCCCCGCCCCGAGTCCCCTCCTCCATCCTGTCCATTCTCTTCTCTTATCAGATTTCTTCCTCTCCAGCCCTTTATCTTTCCTGCCCACCTAGCTTCATCTATCACCATCTTTCCCCTTCCTTTCCAGTGCTGAAGAAAGGTCTTGGCCCAAATCGTCCACTGTTTATTCATTTCCATAGATGCTGTCTGACCTGCTGAGTTCCTCCAGCATTTTGTATGTGCTGTTTTGCTCAATGCCTTGTTTTAGTGTCACTATTAAACCTTGCTGAAAGGAGCAGCTCAATTATATATCATCCTTTCTATTGTTGATTTACATCCGTTAATCTCACTTATAGTTCCAGACATAGATCATCTAATCCTGTAAAGATTAAAATACCTTTGGCTCTGAATTATACAAGTCCAGATGTGTCCACACCTGGTCTGGTATTCTGTGAGGAGGAGTATAACTGGGATAAGGAGAGTGCAATAAAGTTTCACCAAATTGATTGGTGCGTCAGGGAGACTCTTCTGCGAGAAGACATTACCTTGACTAAGAGAGCAGACCTCATTGAAATGTTCAAAAAGCTCACAGGACCTGACAGGATAGTGACTTCCCTGGATGGTGTGTCTACAACTACGAGCCATGGTCTCAAAGGAAGGCAATCAGGACAGAGATGAGTGGAAATTTCTTCACCCAGAGGGTGGTGGCTCCTAGGTGGATTCTCTGCCAATGGGTTTGTAGATGCTCAGTCATAAGGTTATTTCAAGACAAATATGAAGGGAATCAAGGGATATGGGTTTTACGTGGTGCTGCAGTTTCTATTGCTTCATTTCACTGGCAGCACAGTGACACAGCTTGTAAAACTGTTGCCTCATAAATCCACTGAGCCAGTTCAATCCTAATCTCTAGTGTGGCGTTAGCAGGTTCTCTCTGTAGACCCACAGTGTTCCTCTGGGCACTCTGGTGTCTCCTCCATTCAAAGATGTGCAGGTTAGTAGATTAATTGGCCATTATGGATTCCTCTTAATGTTTAGCTAAATGTTAAGGAGCGGTGAAGGGGATATGGCAAAAATAAAAATGGGATTAGAGTCTGATGACTGCAAATGGGTGCTCTATAATCACCATGGATTTAATGGGTTGAAGGGCCTGTTTACGTGCTGCATCTGTCTGTGAACTATAACACTGCAAACCTTCAGGTCTGGTTGACAACTGGCTGACTAAGCAAGAATACTACAGGTCTTGTAGAGTACTTGTGGTTTTTTTTCTGGTACGTCCAGTTTTTTTTTGCTTTGTTGGAGCCACTTAACCTAGAAGCACGATGGGAGCTAGTCTAACATTTTGCTTCTGATTGTTGCAGTGATAATAAAGTTGCACATTTAAAGAGAAATAACTGTTTTATCAAAAGCCAATAGGAAGTCATCACCACAACTTCACCAATGATTTAGTGCTACACTGAGTGTAATATGCCTGCAAAATAACACTGCTTCTTGTGTAACATATCAGACGTCTGAGCTTTTCTTTATTAAATACCTTTTAATAGAGGACGTTGCCTCGGACATTTCTGTTGTGATCGCAAGACCCTGTTGGACATCGATAATGCAAGATGCTTCCCTTGTTTGGTGGTGCGACAGGTGGTGGGGGAGCTGCATGACCTCGGTTGTAGTGGGGACTAGGCCTCAGCCATGGGCTTGCCTGCTGCTGCAGTCCAGTGGAGGGGAAGCCGGAGGCAGTGTAGCATAGCGCCCATGCTTGGTTGGGGACTGGTTACTCCCGTCAGTGCTGGCCTCCAGCGTTCGATTAGTGGAATGACAGGCTGGATTGCATGTGTATGTCTGTGCACTGCCAGGAACTGCACCATCAATTTGCTGTTTCATTCAGCTGTATTCATGTATGGTTGAATGATAATAGAACTTAATTTACTTTTCAGATGGGCATGGGTATGTCTCAAAGTGTGCAATTAGGCACTTGAGTATTCTTTTGCATGGAACAAGTTAAAATCAAGATAGAGGTAGGAAGACAATAGTTTATTCATTTTTTAAGGACACAACTACAATTGCTTTGGAGATAGGGAATGTGGATTTTGGGATAGCAGTGGGTTACATCAATAAACCTCCTCAGCTCAATAAGATTTGAGCTGAACTGCAATCTAACCCCATATCCTAGCTTTTGCAGTAAACCCTTCAATGGCTTCAGGTAGCAACCATCCGCTAATCCCAGTTTCAGAGCTCTGGAAAGGCTGTACCTGAAATAACGGGTGTAGATTCAGGAAGGGATTCAGTTTCCCTGGAGGCTGGGCAAGTAGATTAACCAAATTAATTCTGAGAGGAAGAGACACTGGATAATAGAAGGGAAGGTGACTGTATTGGAAGATATAAGGCCTGAGAGGGACTGATAGGGTAGACGTGGAAGGCTGTAAGTCACGTTGGACAGCCTAGTGATGGGGAGATTAGCTTTGGAATAAGAGATTAAGAATAGGATGATTTGGGAGTTGAATGTGTGGCTGAACAATAGGTATAGGTATTACGGGTTAGGGTTTCTGACTTGTGAATCACACAGTCTCTTCTGGGGATGGCATGACCTGTACAAGAGGGGTGGGTTAGACCTGAACTTGGGGACCAATATCATTGTGGGCAGATTGCTCGAGTTATTGAGGAGATATTAAACTAGTCTGGTGGTGGGTAGCAGAGGGATACAGTTAAGGATGGGACAGTTGGTGAAAAAATAGATGCAGCGTGCAGCGGAACTGTGAGGAAGGATAGGCAGTGGAGAGGGCACAATTGCAGTTAGCTGGATGAGTTGAAATCTTATCTATTTTAATGCAAGAAGTATCAGAAATAAGGATGCTGAACTCTTAGAGCATAGGTCGGTGTTTGGAACTCTGACATTGTGGTTATTACAGAGGCTTGGCTGTCATGAGGCCAGGAATGGTTGTTGGATGTTCCAGGGTTTAGATGTTTTCAAAGTGAACAGGAAAGGAGCTGAAGGAGGTGGATGTGTGGCTTTGCTAATCTGGGATAATATCACAATGCTGTGGAGGGATTGTCTACTGAGTCAGTGTGAGTGGAAGTCAGAAACAGTAAGGGAGCAATCACTCCATTTGGCATATTTTATAGATCACTCTCCCACAGCCTCCAATAGCAACAGAGAAACTGAGTAAATTTGGAGGGCAGACTTTGGAAAGATGTGAAAATAACAGGGTTTTTGTTATGGGTGACATCAACCTCCTTGATATTGTCTGCCACTTCCTTACTACAAAAGGTTTAGATGGACCGGAATTCGTTAGATGTGTCCAGGAAAAATTCCTGACATAATATCTCGTACCAGGTAATGAACCAGGTCAGTTGACAGATCTCCTGCTAGGAGAGAATTTTAGAGAAAATGACCACAATTCCGTAGCCCTGGACAGAGACGGCCACAGACAGTATGGGAAAGTATTTAGTTGGGGGAAGGCAAATTATGATGCTATTAAGCAGAACTTGGGAGCATAAGTTAGGAACAGATGTACTTGGGGAAATGCACAGCAGAAATGTGGAGGTTGTTCAGGGATCATTTGCATGGGGTTCTGGATAAGTTTGTCCCCTGAGGCAGGGAAAGCATGGCAGGGAGAAGGAACAGTGGTTGATGAGAAGTGGAACGTCTAGTCAAGAGGAAGGAAGAGATTTACGTCAGGTTTAGGAAGCAAGCTGAGTGAGGGCAGGACCCATCAAGGATCGAAGAGGAAACATGTGCCTGGAGACGGAGGAGGCAGGTGAGGTACTTAATGAATACTTCTCTTCAGTATTCACCAGTGAGGGAGGCTTAATGAATGTGAGGATAGAGAAAAACAGGCCGATATGCTGGAGCATGTCACTGTTAAGAATAAAAATGTGTTGGAACTTTAGAAAATCATTAGAATAGATAAGTCCCTGGGACTAGACGGGAATGTACCTAGGAGGCAAGGGAAGAGATTGCCGTACCTTTCATGAAAATCTTTGCATCTCACTGGCCACAAGAGTTGTGCCAGAAGATTGGTGGGTGGCAAATGTTATTCTTTGGTTGGAGAAATGCAATCAGGATAATACTGGGAATTATAGACCAGTGAGCCTTGCATCAGTTGGGGGCAAACTATTGAAGAGGATTCTCAGAGACTTGATTTACAAACACTTGGAGAAGCACCGTTTGATTAGGGAAAGTCAGCATGGCTTTGTGAGAGGCAGCTCATACCTCACCAGCCTGTTTCAATTTTCTGAGGCAGAACAAAACAAATTGATGAGGTACAGCAGTGTATATCGACTGTAGGCTCATTCAGGAAGTCAGGAGGCATGGGATCCAGGGAAACCTGGTTGTGTGTATTCTGAATTGGCTTGACCTTAGAAGGCGGAGGCTCATAGTAGATGGAATGTATTCTGTCTGAAGGTTAGTGATCACTGGTGGTCCGCATGCATCTGTTTTGGGATCCCTACTCTTTGTGATATTATAAATGGCTTAGATGAGGGAGTGGAAGGGTGGGTCAGTAAGTTTGCAGGTGACATGAGGTAAATGGAGTTGTGGATAGAGTAGAACATTGTCATAGATTACAACAGGACATTGACCAGATGCCGAACTGGTCTGAGAAGTGGCAGATGGAGTTCAATCTGGGAAAGTGCGGAGTGCTCTTCTACAAATACAAGTTTAACGGCAAGATTCTTAGCAGTGTGGAACAACAGAGGGATTCTAGGATTCATGTCCATAATTTCCTCAGAGTTTCTGTGCAATTTGTTAGGGACTTTAAGAAGCCATGTGGTATGTTGGCCTTCATTAGTTGAGGATTGAGTTGAAAAGCTGCAAGGTAATTTTGCAGCTCTATAAAACTCCAGTTAGACCACATTTGGGGTATTGTGTTCAGTTCTGGTTATCTCATTATAGGAAGATGCTTTACAGAGCATGCAGTAGAGATTTACCAGGATGCTGGCTGGATTGGGGAGCATGTCTTATGAGTAACACAAACAAAATGCTGAAGGAACTCAGCAGGCCAGGCAGGCTCTATGGAAAAAAGTACAGTTGATGTTTCGGGCTGAGATCCTTCAGCAGGATTGGAGAAAAGAAGAGTCGAGGAGTAGATTTAAAAGTTGGAGGAGAGAAACAGAAGGTGATAGGTGAAACTGGGAAGGGGAGGGATGAAGTAAAGATCTGGGAAGTTGATTGGTGAAAGAGATACAGGGCTGGAGAAGAGGGAGTCTGATAGGAGAGAACAGAAGGCCATGGAAGAAAGAAAAGGAGGAAGGAGCACCAGAGGGAGGTGATGGTCAGGCAAGGTGAGAGAGGTGAAAGGGGATGGGCAATGATAAGGGGGGGGGGCATTACCGCAAGTTTGAGAAATGTCTTATGTGGATAGGCTGAGCAAGCTCAGCCTGTTTGTCTTTGGAGCGAAGGAGGATGAGAGGTAACTTGGTAGATGTGTACAAGATGATAAGAGACATTGGTTGAGTGGACAGCCAGACCTTTTCCCAAGGTGTAAATGGTTACTACAAGGGGCATAATTTTAAGAAGATTGGAGGAAAGTTTAGGGGGCCGTCAGAGGTAAGTTCTTGCACAGAGAATGCTGGGGTAATGATAGAGGCAAACACATTAGGGACAGTTTGTGAATCTTAGATAGGCACAAGGATGATGGAAAAACGGAGGGCTATGTGGGAGGGAAGAGATAGGTTGATCTTAGAATAGATTAAAAAGTTGGCATAACATTGTTGACCAAAAGGCCTGCACTGTGTTGTTAATGTTGTAAATTTTTGGAATTTTCTATCTGGGAGGTCTATGATGCTCAGTCACCGAGGATATTCAAGACTGAAATCCAATAGATTAAAAAGGAACCGAGTGATATGTGATCTAGGAGGATAGTACCTTTACTTTTGAAGATCATATTGATTGGCAGCCTAAATATTAGTGTTCTCCTCGTTTTATGTGTGCTCTGATGTAGACCACGATATGTTTCAATGATTCATCCTGGTTATCAATTTGGTGAAATATAGGTCTAACTTATTTTATGTGCTAATTCTTATTATAAGGGTTCTTAATGCTCTAAAGTTTACATTGAAGCATGGCATAAACTTCCAAAGGAAGACAGAAGTTTATTCACTAAACAACATACCATCTATTAACATGTTCAGTCTTCAATGTTTAGTGAAAACTTCATGTCAGAAAAGTTACACTGAGAAGTGGTCTCACGGCATGACTCTGCTGTCTGTTAAAATCTCAGTATAAACATAGATAAAAACCAAGCATAATGTTCAACAGTTAAAGAAACATTGCCATTCTATATCCAATTGCCATTGCCGATGTTTGGGAACAAATTGAAGTTCTGAAACCACAAGCATAGTATGCGTGGAGAACATTTGGATCAATGGTAAACAGTGGTATCCAAACCAAAAAGTAATGTTACTCAAATCTCACCAAACATATAGCTTTGCACATTGTCATCGGGTCTGTATTTTTGTTATTGTGTAATGGTGACAGGGAATTGACAGGTAAGTTTGCTCATAGCAAGTGTTAAAGAAAAATCTAATAGCATTCACTGAAAGATTAGCATTGTTGTACCTGCTGTAGCATGAAACCTTGAATGGCCTATATTATGAATGGTAACGCATACCATTATTGTTTATGGGGGTAGGTAGGGGTGAGCTGCTGAGGAAGGAAGAGGGATCATTATTCCCCCATGATTTGTAGTGTCAGGTTTGTTGTTTAACAACTTACTAATGTTCCCCTGGGGCCACTATAATGCAGGTGTCTGCTCGCGCTATTTTGCGTCTTCCCAAAAATATCCCCTATAAAAGTTTTTTTATAAGTTAAATTGTTACTCTTTGCCCCTAAGGTATTGCTGTCACTGAAGGATTATTCTTTACACATGAGATGAGATGGTGAACGCTGATAAAATATTTCACCATTGAAGGCATTTGGAGATCTTTCCATCCTCCTATAAAATAACAGCTTTTTGAACACAAACACGCGCACCTGACGCTGTTTTAAAAGTGCTCGCTCTAAGCATGGTGTAGTGACTAATGGCCATGTAACTGCATGCAACTGAGCTTAGTTAGAAACTGTTCAGCAACAGTCTCCTGCCCCAGTTAAGTTGCAAAGTGTCCCAAGTAAACAAAGGGAATCCAGGCTATTTTGTCAATTAGTTTTTTTTCTTTCAGAGTTGTCCCAAATAAGCGGTTGCCTGATAATGCACGCTTATGTTAATTGAATGGCCTAATTAACCAGAATCCACTGGATTTTGTTTTATGTACGTTTTGTAGTTGAAAATGAATTTAAACAATATTGCAGGTTCAAATACATTGACTGAAGTACTTTAATTATGTTTATGCAGTCGTGAAGGACAAAATGTCCATTTATTGTATGGGATTTAGTTGTCCGCTTATTATTTATCCATTTCAAATGTCTTTATTAGACTAATTCAGAAATAATGTGTTATACATTCATGTAGATTAGCTGCGCTGTGTAATGCACTCTGTCAATTATCTGGCTGAGAAAAGATTGTCCTGTTCTGAATTCAGTGAATAGAGGTCACTGAATAGAAAGTACGGCTTTGATCAGACATGTGTGCTTCCACTTGGCTTAGCATTTGCATGTAAATTATTTCACCCAGTATCTCCAGAAATGATATTTATCAATGCTTTGATCTTACTTTATCCCCATTTAATTATTTGCCTATATTTATCTATCTCAAAGTCAAAGTTGAGTTTAAGTACATTTATGCAATGAAAAACATTTTATTCATGTGTCCCTAAATACCGACTTTGATGTTTTATTCATATTTCTTTATGTAAGATATTGCATAGTTCAAACGTGTTTATTGCAGAGTAGCTTTGAATTATGAAGTGTAACCTAGGTGTACCAGAAGCTATAGATTAACTTGGGTAATCAAAGTTAACAGTAGACCACAAGATGCTTTTGTGTCACATGATAGTTTAATGTTGTTGCTGATGGCTACAGTTTTTGAATAGAACGCCTTTGGTATGGATTTCTGGATGGCTGCAACATCCATATCAAGGCATAATTAGAGATGTAGGATCAGAGCTTTATGAAGGCATATATTGACTTAAGAATTATCTGATAAAAGAAAGAATCAATAGAGAAATGGAAAGTTGGCTGCATGGAACCAATAATAGGAACTGTGAAGTACATTGCTTTGTCATTGGATCATGAACAAGTGGGAATAACATACATATTCTGGATAGTGAGTATCAGTCAATGATGTATAGTGGGCTATGTAATTAACAGATGGGGTAATGTGCAGGACTGTTCCGTAGACTTGTGGCTTAACCTCTTTGGAACTGCATGATAGGACATAATTAATGTCCTTCAAGTTTATTGTTTTCATTGACATGATACAAATGCCAACAAAATGTTTTCACAGCAGCACAGTACAGTACATTCCAAGACCAAGATAAACTTAACATGCGTCATGCATGACTTCGACATGTGCAAAATTAAATCAACATATCATTAGTGCAAGATTGAGAGAGCAAAGAAAAATGTAGTCTGAGGTAGCGTTAGTGTTTTTGAGATCTGTTGAAGAGTCTGCTGACAGTGGAGAAGGTGAGATTGTTAAACATTGAGACATGGGTTTTCATGCTCTTGTACCTTCTACCTGATGGCAGCATTAGAAGAGAACATGACCCAACCTAAAAGGAACAAGAGATGTAATTGTTTTCAATAGTTGTCTCTGTTTGAACTTGGGCTCAATGTAAGCACAATGATACAGCTTTCAGATTTTAGCATTCAGTTGTCATTTTCTTCCATTTGCCACACGATATAACAAGCAAAGTGAATAAACAGGTGTCTCATTTTCAGGAGGCATTTGACTAGGTGCCACATACTGTAAATAGAAAAGGTAAGAGCACGTGGTTTGAAGAAAGCATGTCGGCATGGAATGAAGATTGCTGATAGAGTAGGAAGTAGAGTCAGAATGAAAGAGTCTTCCTCAGGATAAAACATCTCAGAAGCAGAGTGCACCGGGATCAGTTATTAGCCCTCAATTACTTGCTGGTTGTACTAATTACCTGGAGAACAGTGCAGAACGTAAGGTGTCCAAAATTCCCCGATGAGATGAAGATGGGGGAGTGTATATCAGGAGGAGGATATCTACTTCTGCAGTTGGATATTGATTGGTTGAGTGAAAGAGCAAAAACTTGGCAAATGAAGTTTAATAAGACCAAGTGTTGAGGTTATGTACTTTGGTAAGAAGAACCTAAGAGCAGATTATTATATAACTGAAGATAAACAAAGCACAGAAAGCTCTAGGCGTACTTGTGCATGAATTGCAAAAGGTTAGCAGGCGGGTGCAGCAACTGGTTTGGAAGCCAAAAGGCCTGAGGTAAACAGCATTCAGCACAGGCTTACTAGTAACCTCCAGTGCTCTGTAAAATGTTGGTCAGCTTATTTAAGAAAGAACATACTGCTGCTGGAAGCTGTCCAAAAATGACTTACTCAGCTAATTTCTGGGATGAGGTGCTATAAATGCTTAAAATATACAAAC
Source organism: Mobula hypostoma (assembly GCF_963921235.1). Classification (NCBI taxonomy): domain Eukaryota; kingdom Metazoa; phylum Chordata; class Chondrichthyes; order Myliobatiformes; family Myliobatidae; genus Mobula; species Mobula hypostoma. The sequence continues at coordinate 60,690,724 of NC_086107.1, forward strand.
GTTGTATATCTATATCCTGTGGCATTTACAAGAGTGAGTGGGGATCTTAATAAAGCCTATAACATTATTATTAGGCTGCATGATGGAATAGATGTTGAGATATTTTCACTCATTGGAGAATCTTCAACAAGGGAACCTATTAATAAGATCAGGGATTGGCATTTAAATCTGAGGTACATAGAGACTACTTCTTGCAGAGAGTGGTGAATCTCTGGCATTCTCCAACCCACCAGTTGTGGAGATATGATCACTAGGGCTTGTTAAGGAGAAGGTAATGTTTTGAAAGGTTGAGCAATTGAGAGCAGTGGGTAATTGGTTTAGAAGGGCAGTTGAGGCATGGAGAGGCTATGCCATGATCATATTGAATGGCACCAGGTTTGAGCTGAAGTTACCTACTCCTGCTCCTGTGTTCTAGTCTAATGAATGCAGTGGATTCTATTTAATTGGGATACATCAGGACCAGTATATTTTGGCCCAGTTAAACGTGTTTCATAGAAACAGTTGAAAAGGTATAAAAACGACAAACTACCATTTATCTGAGTAAAAAATTATGTATTCAAATGAAATATAGAAAAATTTAGAACACCATCTATACTACTGAAGTACTATATAGGTGAACCCGGCTTTTCGAACTTTCGCTTTACGAAACCTCACTGTTTTCGCTTTCAGAAGGTGTTTTCACTGTTATGAAAAAAAATCAGCGCGTGATAAAAGGCAGCGCGCGCCCCAAGCAGCCGCTCTCCCCGGATTTGAAACTGCATTCTGGCCGGCATTGCTTAAACACATGCCTGTGAGTAGCCGTTAGCAAGATGAGTTCTAAGGTATTGGAAAAGCCTAAAAGAGCTTGTAAGGGCGTTACACTTAGGTAAAACTAGACATAATTAAGCGTTTCGATTGTGGGGAACGAAGTAAGGACAAAGTGAGTTTGGCTTGTGGAAGCTGACAAACATGATGTTGAAGAGGTTTTGGCATCCCGTGACCAAGATCTGATAGATGAAGAGCTGATACAATTGGAAGAAAAAAGGATAACAATCGAAACTGAGTGCAGTAGCGAACTGAACGTGAAGCAACTGCATGAGATTTTCGCTGCAATGATAAAGTACGACTTTAAATTTGAAAGGGTACGTAGGTTTAGGGGATATTGGCAAGATGGTTTGAGTCCTTACAAAGAACTGTGTGATAGGAAAATGCACGAGGCTCAGCAGTCTAGCAAGGCTTCCACATCAGCCACAGCAAACGACGAACCTCGACCTTCGACATCGAGGCGGGCAGTCATATAAGAAGATGACCTGCCTGCCCTAATGGAAACAGACGATGACGAGATGACACCCCAGTGTCCCACCACCCCAACCCCCAGGCCACGGGTAGATACCAATTCGCGGAGAATGCAGCGGTAGCCGGGAGACACACAGCACATCTTTAAGAAAAAAGCCGAAATAAACATGTTAATTAATTAGGTGCCACCCGACATGTAATTGTCGGCCCAGATCAGAGACGACGCAATCGGAAATTGGCATTGATCTGGGCCGACAATTACGTGCCAGGCAGCACCTTATTAATTAGCATGGTTTTTCAGCTTTTTTTCTTAAAGACGTGCTGTGTGCCTCCCGGCTACCACTGCACCCTGCATGCTTCGCAGATCAGTATCAGTTTGTGGCCCGGAGGGTGGGGGCCAATGCACCAGCCAACCTGCGACGACTCAGCCTAACACACCATCATCAGTGTGCTCGGCGCTGTCCCGATTCCGGTAAACCATACTACACTGTACATACATTATTTCTACTTTATATCGGCTATGTATTTTTACGTGTTATTTGGTATAATTTGGCAGCTTCATAGCTTTAAGGTTGCTGGAGAGAGTGTTTTTGCCAACAGCACTTGCGTGAGATTTTCTGCCGAGAGCGCTTGCATGAGATTTTCGCTTCGGAGAACAGTGCCGGCAATGATTGTGGAAAAGTATTTCTACTTTATATAGGCTGTGTATTTATCATATCATTCCTGCTTTTACTATATGTTACTGTTATTTTAGGTTTTGTGTGTTATTTGGCATGATTTGGTAGGTTATTTTTGGGTCTGTGAACGCTCACAAAATTTTCCCATATAAATAAATGGTAATTGCTTCTTCCCTTTACAACATTTCGTCTTACGAACTGTTTCATAGGAACGCTCTACCTTCGGATGGCAGGGGAAACCTGTAACACTGTTTTAGCTCCTAATAGTTATCAACAGAGAAATTCAATGTACACTGCTGTGCTCTTTTGATTGAGTGTAAATGAACAAAGTCTGTGCAGACATCTAGTGTAGATAATGGACTGCTTTCGTACAATGCTGTTGACAATTGCATCCTCCAAGTCTTCATTTTCATTGTAACATTCAAAATGATTGTCAATACTTTCCTATCTTGTTGAAGTAGTGATATAGCTTCATTTTCACTCCCAGTCGTTTCTGGCATCTCCAAATCTAAATGGTTGAAACTGCAGTAAGCAAAACAAATCTGAATTGTCTTACTGCTTATTTATCACCAACTATCAGAGACAAAAATTACTGCTTTTTGAACAGGGGCCCATGCAACTGATGCTATTTAAAAACTGTCCACTCTAAGCACAGTGTTGTGTCCAATGGCCACACAAGTGCACGGGTCGGAGACAAGTCAGGAACTGTTTGGCAATAGCCTCCTGTCCCAATTAAGTGGCATAGTGTCCCAAATGAACAAAAGGAATCCCAGCTATTTTCATGATTTGCTTTTGTTCTTTAAGAGTTGTACCAAATAAGTGACTGCCCTGATTTAACTGGTGACCCAATTAACCAGAACCCACTACTGTATATATAGTGTAGTATAATTTTTCATTTCAACTACATAATCTAACTCTTGTAATAAGAATTTCAAACAGGAGAGAAGCTAAATCTTGGCTAAATCTTAAATGGGTTAGACAATACAGAATTGCACAAGGCTCTTGCTGCTTTCAGCTTGCAAATGTCAAAGTAAAGGAGTGCCTAATGGAATGAATACACTTGAGTCCCTCTTTAAGTGGAAAGGGCTTGATGTCTCTTTCAGAAACAGAGGAAATTCCCCAAATAACTTACCGGTTATTTGGTGTGTTGAGAAGAAGACAGCAAAAGTAGTGATTTTTCTTTATACATAGCACCTCTAATTTGGTAAAATTTTGCAAGGTTGCGAAGGAATATTATTAGATCAAATCTATCACTGCTGAAGTTTGTTTAGCTGACTGGAATGATAGTCAGAGGTTGGAGGTATTCAGGTGCATCCAAGAGGAGTAAAGAGGGTGGAGAGATGGATGGGTTTAGGAAAACAAACCCAGAGTCTGGGACCTTGGCTGTTGACTATGACAGGGATATATTTCAATTTGGGAATGCTGAAAGGGGCTGGAACTGGGGAAATAGATAACTTACAGAAGATTACAGAGATAGGGAGGAGTGAGTCCATGGTAGGATTTGTAAGTAAAGCTAATGTTTTAGTTCAAGTATTACTTAAACGAGAGTCCGTGTGGGTCAGCAAACACAAACCTGGAGACTGGGAGTCCAGCTGCTGAGCTTTGGATGACCTCGTGAAGAGTTGAGTCAGGGAAAGACACCCAGCAATCATTTTGGCAGTAGTGTACATTCCACCACAGGCTAATGTCAAACAGGCTCTAGACAAACTGAGCGATGTCATCAACAAGCATGAAACAGCATATCCTGATGCCTTTCCCATCATTCTGGAGGAGTTTAAACAGGCCAGCTCAATAACAGTTACTAAAAAAATTATTATTTACAGATCATCTGTAGTACCAGAGAAAATAGCATACTGGACCATTGTTACACCAAGTTCAAGAATGCCAGCCATGCTATCCCACGCCCATACTTTGGTAAGTCTGACCACTTGGCTGTAGTTCTGTGCCCTGAGCACAGGCAGAGACTGAAGACTGCAGCACCAGTAGTGAGGATCAAGAAGATATGGACCAGGGAGGCACATAAGCACTTGCAGGACTGCTTTGGACTGGACTGTGTTCAGGGAGTCATGTTTGAGCCTGGATAAGTATACCACAGTGGTCACCCACTTCATTAAGACCTGTGTTGATGACTGTGTGCCTATGAAAACTTACTGTACATTCCCAAACCAAAAGCCGTGCATGAACCAAGAGGTTCATAATCTGTTGAGGGCTATGTCTATGGCATTTAAGTCTGGTGATCAGTCTGTATAAGAAAACCAGGTATGACTTGTGGAGGGCTATTTCAAGAGCCAAGAAACAATTCTGGGAGAGGTCAGAGGTGACATCGGATGCATGTCAACTCTGGCAGGGTTTGCACGCCATTACTTCCCACAAAGCAAAACCCAACATCATGAATAGCAGTGATGCTTCACTACCAGATGAGCTCATGCCTTTTATGCTAGCTTTGAAAGGAAGAATAAAACCAGAGCTATGAGGATCCCTGCAGCATCTGATGACCCCTGTGATCTCTGTCTTGGAGGCTGATGTCAGGCTGTCTGTCAAGAAGGTGAACCTCCACAAGGTGGGAGGACCCAATTGAGTGCCTGGTAAGGCTCTGAAAACCTGTACCAACCAACTGGCGGGTGTGTTCAAAGACATTTTCCATCTCTCACTGCTACAGCCGGAAATGCCCACCTGCTTCAAAGGGGCAAAAATTATACTAGTGCCCAAGAAGAGCAGGGTCAACTGTCTCAAAGACTATCGTCCAGTAGCACTCACATCTATGGTGATGAAATATGAAATGCATTGAAGAGGTTGGTCACGGCTAAAATCAGCATCTTGATCAAAAAGCTACAGAACCTAGGCCTCTGTACTTCCTTCTGCAACTGGATCATCGACTTCCTAACTGGAAGACGGCAGCTATACTTCATTTGGAGTTTGATGAGATTTGGTTGTCAACCAAAACACTCGAAAACTTCTACAAATGTACCGTAGAGAGCTTTCTGACTGGTTACATCACCATCTGGTATAGGGAGGCTACTGCACAAAATCGAGATGTTGCAGAAACTGTTTTTTTTATAAAAAGTACTGGCCTCTTTAGTATGCAAGACATTTTCAAGGAGCGGTGCCTTAGGAAGGTGGCGTCCATCATTAAGGATTCCCACCACCCAGGACATGCCCTGTTCTCACTGTTACCATCAGGAAGGAGGTACAGACGCCTGAAGGCACACACTCAGCGATTCAGGAACAGCTTCTTCCCCTCTATCATCCAATTTCTAAATGAACATTGAACACATGACCACGACCTCAATACTTTTGTATTATTTCCACTATTTATTTTAACTTAACTATTTAATAGACACATACTTAATCAACTCAGTTTTTTTCTCTGTACTGCTGATGTAGCATTAACAGAGTTCACAACATATGCCGGAGATTAAATCTGATTCTGATTCTGAGCTTTACATCAGGATGTCCAGGTAGTGAGGTAATGTGGGCTTGGGTGAGCATTACTTATCTCTCTGCCCTGGGTTCGTGGATCCATTTGACAGGGTCCACAGCATCCACAGTTGGAAACACAGGTTTGAAGGGAAGTAAGATTGCAGATCATCCCCCAACAGACATGCTGAGAGGGAACTAAATCGAGCAAACACCAAGGAAAAAGATTAACTTAGATCCCTGGCTACAACATTGCTGCCCAGATCCCTAAATACTTGTGAAAGTAGCAACTTGTATGAATATTGGTTAGGGAATACTTTTCTCCTAAGGGTAATGCCAAGGTATTACTGCAGGAACTAGCTTGTACAAAGATGTTCAGGCTCTATTCAGGTATATAAGCATTTTTGATGTTATGAGTAGTAACATGAATGATTGACTTACAGTGAAATTCATATTCTTCAGAACTCGGCTTAGTAGAATGCTTATCTATCATGCGTCCAAGATTACTGAATCAAATATATTTAACGAGAGGTCTTGTTATTATCCTTGGGTCAGGCCGTTATTTCTCATGATTCCATTTACAAACGTTTGTAGATTGATAGGTAACGTTATCTGCGTTTTATTTCTCTCCCATTTCTCATCACCTTGAGAAGACATGGTGGCTTTCACTTAAACTACCACATTGCTTACAGAAAGGCTTCCAAAGTACTCTAAATCAGGAGTTCTTGCCCACTGTTTACAAATCAGTTTAAATCAGGATGATGTGTAGCTTTGGAGGGGAATCTGGAAGTAATGCTATATTTTTAATGTTTTAATTGATGGAGTAAGGTACAAATATCTTCCTGATTTTGTAAGGAGTCATGAGGGCTACCTTTCAGAATGACTGAAGATGTTAAAATTGAAAAGGTAATCAGGGGCAAACTTGAAGTGTTTGTTAATGTATCTTGTAATATCATGATATCTGGCTTTGAGGTGTTAGAGAAATGCTGGCAGTTGGATTGAGAGGCTACAAGCTAATGTTCCAAATAGGAGTTTTAAAAATGAATCTCATCGTTTGAGGTTATTGAAGTCTGGTTAATACCCTTCGTTAACTCCTGGCTAAAGAAGAACAGGCTTCTGGTTTCAGCTGGCGCTGGTGATGCCCAGTAACTACTTACCGGTGACAAAATAAAAAAAAACAAAGAAAACTCTTAAACATCTTATAAATAACACTCTATTAATACTGATCACTGCTGACAATGGGGAGGCGTGCAGAGGCGAGGCTAGGTGAGCGAAGGCGAGGCATAGCGGATGTACACAGAGGCAGGAGTGAGTAAAGCCCCTATGTCTGACTGACTTAAACCCCGGCCTAATTGGAAAGGCCATGTGCCAGCAACGTTCAGGCCCCAGAGCTGTCCGAGAGTGAGGAACAGCCCGCTGTTTGGGTAATTTAAGCACCAGACTAGTTTGGAAAGGTCAGGGTTTTGGGACCAGAGGCAAACATAGATCATAGAACAGTACAGCATAGGAACAGGCCATTCGGCCCACAATGTTGTGTTTTACCAGCTAAAAAGCAAATCAAGAACACCCAAATACTAATCTCTCCTACTTACACTATGTCCATATCCCTCCATCTTCCTTACATCCATGTGCCTATCCAAACGTCTCTTGAAGCTTCTAATATAATTACCTCTACCACTATCCCAGGCTGTGTATTCCAGGCAGCCACCTCTCTTTGAGTAAAAAACTTACTCCTCACCTCCTCCTTGAAACAACCCCCCCTCTCACCTTCAATGCATGCCCTGTGGTATCGGACATTTCAACTTGGAAAACAGATAGTCGCTGTCCAATCTATCTATGCCTCTCATAAACTTATAAGCCTCTATCAGATCTCCCCTCAGCCTCCACTGCTCCAGAGATAGCAACCTAAGTTTATCCAGCCTCTCATGATAGTACACACCCTCTAAACCAGGCAGCTTCCTGGTAAACCTCTTCTGCACCCTCTCCAAAACCTCAACACCCTTCCTATGGCAGGGTGACCAGATCTGTATGGAATACTCCAGATGTGGCGTAACCAAAGTTTTATAACGTTGCAACATAACCTCTTGACTTTTGAACTCAGTGTCTCGACTCATAAAAACAAGCATTCCATAAACCTTTTTAACCACCGTATTGACCTGTGTAGCTACTTTTAAGGAGCTATGAACTTGGATCCAAAGATCTCTCTGCTCAGCACTGCTTTTCAGGAACTTGCCCTTCACTGAGTGCTTGTATTTGACCTATCCATCGCATCTATCTGGGTTAAACTCCACCTGCCATTTCTCTGTCCGTATCTGCAACTGATTTATATCATGCTGTATTCTTTGCCAGTCTTTTACACGGAAAGAATTTACAATAATAAACAACAATTCTATAAAAGGGAATCAGATCTTTCCCCCTGACAATTTCACCAAACGCTTAGCATGGAACTTACTCACTTTTTAAAATTCAATTATATTGCACACAAGTTTGATGTTGAGTTGGATCAGGAGCACTTACATTGCTCTATGTCTAGTTAATAATGAGATTCTTTGGTTGAATCTGAGCTGCTTGTAGCAGATAAATTCATGCATTTGTATATGCAGTGAAATTAATGAACATGAATTGATCTGGTCTTTCAGGCTACGTGTTACACTTAATAAGTTTTCTTTACTGTATTCATGACATTCTGTACCACTGTAATAGGAAGTAATGTAATGATAAAAAATGTTTAATCTCTGATTTAACAGGTGGGAAAGTACACTTCAGGGTACACTGATTGACTTGAATTAATGATGGCACAAATCTTTGAATGAGGTACAGAGGCACAAACGTGCAAGTGTCCTGTCAACACACACAAAATTCTGGAGGAACTCAGCAGGCCAGACAGCATCTACAAACGTTTGTAGGAAATGAGTACAGCCAACACTTTGGCCTGAAATGTCAACTGTACTCTTTTCCATGGATGCTGCCTGGCCTGCTGAGTTCCTCCAGCATTTTATGTGTGTCGCTCAGATTTCCAGCATCTGTAGGCTTTCTCTTGTTTGTGCAAGTGTCCTAGGTTTGCTTCCAGATAATTAGAGAGCAAAGATCACAATGCAAAATACAGTCCTGTGCCGACCAGAAGGGAACCACGTAAGAGAACAGCTCAACTACTATCTAATTTGGGTGGCAGAGTGGAGATACGTTTCTACTGAAGGAGGTGTTTGGTGCTCCTTTCCTGCAGCAGTCTGCAGATCACCCTTGGGCAAGGTGTAGCACCTGCTTAGCCACCCACTCAGGGTCATGTAAAGTCATGGGTGCAGATGGCGGATGGTCGTATGAACAGCTTATCACAAGTCCTGGTTATACAACCACTGATGCCAGGTAGACAATCTCTAAAGAGTATTGATACTGTCTCCTTGTGTTTGACCTACCCAGGCTGGGTCATTTGTCTTGTAAGACAATGCCCAGAAGAAGGCAATGGAAAACTACTTCTGTAAAGAAGTTTTACAAGATCAATTACGGTCTGGAAAGACAATGATCACCCATTGTCTTTCCACCCATTGTGACTCATATGACATGGCACATAACGGACCAACAAATATCTGAGTTATAAAATATTTCCATGGTAATCTCCTTCCATTCTAGTAGTCTTGTGTAGCACAGGCTACTTACATGAACGAATTCAGATATCTAGTCTGGATGCATTTAATATTCTGGAAAGTACCTAGAGAATAAGGTACTTTGCAGAGTATCTGGGTACATGGAGTCCAAGTTTAAATAAATTACACATTGAACTACATCGTTATGCTTATTGTTGTTATTTAACAATATAGTAGATTGACAGTGAAATGGAGAAATTAGTTTGAACAGAAACCTTAAGAGAAAATTAAAGGGAATAGATTCCTCTTTTGAAAAGCAATTATTTTTTCACTCCCATGTTAGCTGCAAACAGTAAACTTCTCCCTGAGAATCTAGAAGCAAATTGTGACTTTAAGGTGAATCTCCAATTCCTGTATACATTGAAAATGGTTAATTTCCAATCTTGTAATATATTGTGCACCGGAACCCTGAGAAATGTTACTCAAAATATAGTTGGATATTTCATGAACAATTGAAAGTGGAACTGAAATGTTAAACATGAACAGTTTAAGACAGAACTCACAAATTATCTAATTATCCTTTTGTTACATTACCACTTACAGGAGAGGTCACGGACCAAGAAAAAAGACAAAATAATTGACATAATACTGTAGTAACTCCTTGAGATCTTGGAAGCATTTCCTGAATTTATGTTGGAAGCAGAATTCAATAGGAACTTTCATATAGGAATTTAATAAAAAAGAAGTTGTAATACAGCAAAGGTCAGTAGATTGCAGTTAAATGTATGGCTGTTTCTAAGAGTTAGCTCAAGAGGTGAATGAATATTAAATATTTCTATGGCTGTGATATTGAAACTTCCACCAGTTTCATGTTATAATCAAACAATGTACAGCCTCTTTACTGATGATACCAGAAACCCAGTGGTTTTATAGGTCCATTCAAACAGTGTTACAGTATGTGAGCTGCTCCATAATACTTATTACCAACGTATTCCAGTTAAGACATTGGTTCTTGGTTTAGAACTCATTCTCCCAAGCAGTAAATATAAACTTTTTCATCTCAGTAATCTAATAAAGAATTTGGTGTTGTGGTAAGCTGTGGACACCAGGAAAAGGCTAAGGCCAAACACCAGATCACTTTTTTGGCAGGTGTGGGGGTAGAGATCAGTGATCAAAGTTCTGGGGTAGGGTGGGGTGGGGGAATGTGAGGCTGCCCCTCCGCACTATTATGGACAAAGCAAAGGTTCAAAGGTTAAATTTAATGTCAGAGAAATGTGTACAATATACATCCTGAGATGCTTTTTTTTTCGCAAACATCCATGAAAACAGAGAAGTGCCCCAGAGTGAATGACAGTTAAACGTGAGAACCCAAAGTCCCCCCCCCAGCTCTCCCTCCCGCGCGTAAGTGGCAGCGATCAACGATGCCCCTCCCCCCACCAGCAGAAAAAAATGCGCATTGGTGCCATCACCAATCCCAAGCATATGCTAAGCAATAGCAAAGACACAGACCAAAGTTACCTCAAAAGCTTCGCATTTCATCCGAAATTCGACAAACCACAGGTTTTCTCTCTCCCTGATGAGGGAGAGGGAGGTGTCCCCTATTTTCACGGCGAGCAGGAGACATAACAACAACCAGCTGGATTATGATCTTAAAAGTCCGTTTTGTTGCTTTTTTCGAGCTCTGTGTCCAAAGATCGCAAAGACCTCAGTCTTCAGGCCCACAGTGAAAGATTTTCCAGCCTCTTACACGACACACGAGTCTCCTGCCATGACACGGACCCTCGATCCGCCCGTCTCTAGAGCCCCGAGATGTTAGGCTTCTGAACATGATCAAGGTTCTCAGGCCAAACCCTTGGCATGTCGAATAGCAGCCAATCAGGGAACCCCGAGAACGGGTCCCATTCCCACAAAGAACCAAAGCCTGTGTGTAACTCCAGTTAGGGTCTTCATAAGAACCCTGAAAGGGAAAAATAAAGATATTAAAGATAGAAATAGAGCAGTTTCTGAAGATGCAAGCGAAGGAGTCGCCATTAGGTGCCTTCATCCCTCCTAAGCTCAGTCAATAGAACTCCCTTAAAGTTTATTTGCCTCCTCCTATTCTCATGACCACCCTGCACTGTATTGTCCCAGGTGAAGAATGGCTAAGGAGAGTTAATTGTATCTCTGTGTAGAAGGGAAGAAAAGAATACAGTAAATATCCAGGGATAAATATACTGGATGTGTACATCATGGTACAAAGGAAATAGGTGTAAGGAGGAATTTCTTTAGCCAGAGAGTAGTGAATCTGTGGAATGCTATGCCTCAGACTGTGGTGGAGGCTAAGTCAGTGGGTAAATTTAATGTGGAAGTTGATAGTTTTCTGATCAGTCAGGGGATCAAAAGGATATGGCGAGAAGGCAGGTGTATGGGGTTGAGTGGGATCTGGGATCAGCCATGATGGAATGGCGGAGCAGACTCATTGGGCTGAATGGCCTAATTCTGCTCCTATGTCCTTTGGTCTTGTGTCTCGTACTTCATGAATGAAGTACTGCAGTTTCTTTAGATTGGTAATTAATTTTACTGCCTTGCTCTGCGAAGTTCAAAATTGCATTGTCACCAATCATTGATTATTCATTATTTTCTCTATACTTTATAGAAATTTTGACCTGCGACTACTTATTTATGATTCCTACTTGCTCTTTTCCACTGTAATTCCATGTTTCTAATCAGCCAGTTGATGCTCTGCTGCTGACGCTTGTCCATTGGCCTAGAATGCCCACAGATCCACAGACTTCTTCCTTTTAAATATTCTCTCCCGCTTCTCTGTGCTGTGCAGAATGTGGGGGAGATTTCTAAGTTTGTATTATTGCATATGCCAACAGATGGGATATTGCTGATCATTTAAAAGCTAATGGAGAAAAGTGAACATTCTTTCTAATTCATTTTCAGACTGAGTGAATATATTTGAACTTGTAAGACTGTTCATTCCAATGGTGGGCATCTTGAGTGTACTCTGTATATGTTCATGCGCCTCTTTTGTAAAGATCAGCAGATTATCTTGGGCCGAAGGGCATGTACTGTGCTGTAATGTTCTATGTTCTATTTTGAAAGGAATTATATCACCAGATGATTAGATTTCAGTACTTTGAACTCATTCAAGGCAAATCAGGTGAAGATGCTACTATTGCTCTGTAAGGACTGTGGTCACGTAATATTTGTGGTGTTAGTTTTCAGTTGCTTTGAATCTACAGCTCTTTCGGAGGCATAATATTTAATCACAGAAGGTCATTTGGAGACTAATTACTATTTGAAGAGCCAATCAGAAATGAAAAAAAATTGTAATTGAGCAAAGGTGGAAAATCTGACCCCAATATTCCCTTCTAATAGTTTTACTTTCCCCTGCAATGTAACTCATTTTGATGCAGTTGATTTTTCCCCTTTTGTTAATGTTTATTTTGCTTGATGCCCATCTGAGAGATTGCTCCATGTTTTGTTACAGAGATTGCAGAATGAGTTGCCCTTGACTCCAGAGCAACTGGAAGATGTCTTCGACAGCTTGGACCAGGATAAGAATGGCTACTTAACACCGGTAGAATTCAGCATGGGCCTTGGTATGTACAATACGTAAGCATCTGCAATGGCCTTTAATGACAATAATGTGGTGGGACAGGGGTTTGCAACAGTGGTGATAAGATCAATATATGTGTTGGGAGGGTAAACGCAATAAATTGCCCATGATGATATTTGGAAGTGTGGAAGAGAAAGTGGGAGCACTGTGAGGTCCTCGAAGAAACATTCCTCTCTCTTGCTCTCTCCCTCATCTTTCACTCTGTTATAAATTGCTGAAGGTGATTTTATGACTTGCACCAAGCCCAAGTGCCCATAAATCAAAAGACTGAGGTATAATGTCAAAATCTTCTGTAGTAAACTCATCCTTGGACACACTGTTAATGCTCAATGACAAAAGGTCAATAATTTAAAATGATCATCAAGACCATGAGGTATGGATTGAAAGAATTTTCTTTGCATTGCATTTTTTTTTTGGTAGCAGACATAATTTGGGATAAGTGCCTCTTCTGAGAAAGTCTTGGGGGAAGATTTGAATTAGTGAATGACACAAGACCAAGAGGTGACACCAGTGAAGTGGGCCCGCTTTAAATGCCTGTATAATACAAGGGCTCATACCTCAGCCGAAACATCATATCATAATTTATTGTAATAAAGTTCAGTGAATTTCGAGGCAGAAACAGATTAAATGAATAGCAGCCATCTGTACCTTTGTTTCTGATACTTAAAGCAAACCTACTCTCCAATGTAAATGAAAGCAACTGTAGTATATGCAGAAGAGCTGAATTCCAAATCAATTCTTCTTTTAATTGGAAATATCTTTTAAACTCCCACATGATTATAATTAAAGATTCTGTTTTGAAATTGTGGGTGTACTTTGACTAGAACCTTTTGCCCAATGATGGCCCTGCTTTTGCCAGAAACCACTGGCAACGCTGACAGCTCTGAATTAATTCCTATTTTCTTTTTATCTCTCTAATTCCATTCAGAATGGATACAATCCTAATTAGTTGTGAATTAAGTGCACATGTTAAACTTTCAATAGTCTTCTACAAAAAAAGCTGGAGTGGGCTGTTGTCACAGCCAATGACTTTATCTCCTTGTTTGCATGTTTTGAAATTAGTGAAGAAGCCAGTGATGCATTCAGTTTGTGAGAGGGGAAAGAATCCTAAGATTTTACTGTTTTGAAAAATATCTGGCCACTTGCAGTGCTCGACTGAAAGCTTGATGACGAGCCCGCTGTAGCTAATTAGTAGAGAAGGGTAGGCTGCTGTCGAGAGGCAAGTGCACAGTGATTAAATATGACAAGTATTATAATTAACAACTACTGACAGAATTGCAAACCTGCATAAGAAATAGAAGCAGGAATGGACCATCCAGTCCCTGTGCCTGTTCTGCTGTGCATTAAGATCATGGCTGATCTTTCATCTCAGCATCACCCTCCTGCGGGAACCCCATATTCTTTTTCTTAATATCCAGTAATCTGTTGATCTTTTGAATATGACTGAACCTATCACTGCTCTGTTGGGCAATGAATTACAAAGATGCTCTACCCTACGAGAGGAAGTCTCTTCACGTTTTGATCCTGAATTGCCAACCCCTTACTTTGGGACTTTGATCTGTGGTTCCAGAGCACCCAAGCCGGGGTAAAAATGATCTCTGCATCTACCCTTCAAATGCAGAGAGAGTTCTGTGTCCTTTAATGAGACTGTCTCTCATTCTAATTTGGAGGTATGCTCAATCACCTTAAAGCACAAACCCAGCAACCCAGGAATTAATTTGGAAAGCCATCACAGCTCCACCTCTCTCTCTCCCCTTCACCCTCTACCAAATCCCACCCTCTCCTCTTCTTCTTTCTCCCCTCTGCCTTTCCTACAATTACAGTATATCCTTCCTCGGGGTAGGAGGCCAGACCACAATATTCCAGATGTCATCTCACCAAAGCCCTGTAGAAGTGAATCCCCATCTGGCATTGCTTCAGGACATATACTGTATGCAAGGGCAGTGAAACTTCAGGCTCATCATCTCACTGCCATGTGTACCTGTAAGTTGTAGGAAGAATAGACCGATGGAATGAAATAAGGCTGAGGACAATGGTTGGAGGATTGGACTCGTGACACTTGCTCCATCTGTGCAAGCTTAGCAAGTTTTATATTTTCTCAGATTTCTTTCCTGTTTTTGCTGATTAGGTCAACTTGCATGCTTCTGATGCTTACTGGAGAGTGCATAGGTAAAACCCAAGCTACCAGGTGTGCAGATTTTTATTTTCTTCTCACCCCTCTCCATCAACCTTCATAGGGACTGTAATAAGGTTAAAGTGTTCTTGCCCTGCTTACTCTGTGGTCCCCTTTCATCACCCCTATTCTGAATGTTTTTGGCTGCCATCTTCATCTAATTACCTTCTGTGTGACTCGCTTTCCCTTTGTCATCTTTGCTTTCCTCCACTGAAGCACCAAACTTTACCTGCTGTCTCTGACAGTGAGGTGATTGAGATTGGTAATTCCTTTTCCTAGTAGCAGTCATGGATACGGCCCAGGTCATCATGGGTACAGCCCTCCACTGAGCACAGATCACTGAGCACTTCTACATGAAATGATGTCGCAGGAAAGCAACATCAGGGACCCCCACCGCACAGGACACGCTCTCTTCTCACTGCCACCAACAGGACGAAGGTACAGGAGCTTCAGGGCTCACACCACCAAGTTCTGGAACAGTTATTACCCCTTAAACATCAGGCTCTTGAACCGAAGGGGACAACTTCACTTGCCTTATCAATGAAATGTTCCCACAACTAATGGACTCACTTTCAAGGACTCTTCATCTCATGTTCTCAAATTTATTTATTTATTTATTACCATTGTGGTTGAATGCCCAAGTTGGGTAGTCTTTCATTGATTCTTTTAGCTATTATTATATAGATGTGTTGAGTATGCCCACAGGAAAATTAATGTCAGGGTTGTATATGTGGTGACATATTTGTTCAAAGTTCATTTATTATCAAAGTAGTTATCCATATACAACTCTGATATTCATCTTCTCCAGATAACCCCGAAACAAAGAAGGAACATGAAAGTCATTCAGAGAGAAATATCAAACCTACCCCTTGCACAAAAAAGAATGGCATCCTGATCATCAACCCCCAAACACCCCTTGCCCCGCACAAAACAGAACAAAAACATTGACCCCAAACCCCCACCCCCACACAAAATGGAACAAGAACATTGACCCCCCCCCCTAACACCCTCCCCTCTCACAACAGAACAGAAAGGAATGGGCAAAATACGCAGAATATAAAAACCATAAGTCTAAGTAATTCCACAGTCTATAAACGGAATAGTTCAATCTATAACGCAGGACCACAGTAACATCTTCATTGATCAACAAAGGGAGAGACCCCACACGAGTTCAGAGGTCTACTGAGACACACAGCAATAGGCTGCTCTCAGACTCCTTCTCGGCAGTGGTCAGAAGGAAGGCTGAACTCTCGATTGCCCTCAGCAATCACCTTTGTACTACGATAATAATAAATTTTACTTTCCTTTATTTCAGTTCAGCACCTTGCAGCTTAGTTCTCTAGCACTTCCATTCTTAAGTTACGAATTTAATCTTTTTTAATTTTGGGCATCAAATGTTTAAGAATCAACTGCAATACAGTACTGTGAAGCCGGAGTCACAAGTAATCCCGATAAAGTACAGATGGTAGATTTCCCCAGTGGATAGGTTTTGCACAGCAATCCAGTGATCTGATACCAATTAATAAGACTGATTTATCTTCTTTTAAGAACTGCAGAATATGAACTGAATTTAAATTACACAGGTGCCATTGGTGCGATTTCAACATTGGGCTCTCGTTTATGAATCTGGTAACTCATCACTTCACCACTATGCTGCCAGTTTCTCCCTCTTTCTACACTAGCTACAATGCCTGCAGTTTCATTGCTTGTTTGAACTTTGGTCTTGCCTTGTCATACTGAAGATTTTGTTAGAATGGTAACATATATGTCCCTTGAATATTCAGGGCAATTCATTGGCATCAAAGTGTTGCCAACAGCAGAGAGACTGGAAAGCTCAAAGCATGATGAAACCTTTGAATCTGGCTGGTCAGAAGAGCTGGATATTGTCACAAATGTGGAAGAGAAGCAGTTTTGTTTCATGATGGAACAGCTTGGGGCTTCACAGATCTTTGAGGAGTAAGTACCTTACAAATCTGGTACTAGAGTTCATTTTATTTCTTATATTTAATAATATTTTGAATCAAAATTCGAGTAAGCTTTAATATTAGAGAGGAAATGAAAGATATTAAAACCTGATTAGTCATGGTTCAATAGTACAGAAATTCAATGAAAGTACAGTTAAGATAACAGAGAAGATTTAGAGAGCTGATGCTAACCAAATTGTTATTTTAATAAAGAAAGAACCTTTCAACCTTCTGGCTCTGGAAGAATGACTATTATTTTACTCAAAGTAATTAGTATTTATTCAAGGCTTCTACAAATTCAGGTCCATAAGTGATCAGTTTACATAGTGCATGTAATACAGTTTTATGGTTGAAAAGGAATAAGTAGCTGGCATTAAACAATGATTCAACGTGAGATTTTCTTGTTGCCTGCTTCTGAAAATCAAAATGAATCATCGCAGGAACACTCAGGTAGTTCATGCCAACCTGAGAGAGCAGATCTGTCTCTTAAATAACAATAAAAAGAACATACAGTATTGCAAAAGATAAGGTGATGTTATTAATTGATTTGGTCTCTTAAACATAAGTAATCAATGTATTGATCTGCATGACATGCTACAGTGGCTATATATACAATATATCCAGAATTTACAACACTGATATTAATTGTATTAATTTCTTTAATATGATATCATTAATAAACATACTGGTTAACTTTAGGAAATCTTCGTTTAACTTCTGCTTTTTTTCCCTCCACTTCAGTCAAAGTGAGGTAAGGGAGTTATGGGCCAGGCTCCACAGAGGGAAGCCTGAGCTGCTGGCCAACTTTGAACAGTTCTTAGCCAACCTTTCAACACACATCCAGGAGATGCAGCAGGAGAAGGAAATCATGGAACAAGCAATGAAACGGTAACCATTTGTCACATATTAGTAAATGTGTACTGTTTTACATGTAAAATTTGAGGAAGTGTATTTTATTGTTTGGTGTTTCTCTTTCTGACTGAACCTGAACACCATCCAGCAATCCTCATTATGTGTGCCATGTGAAGGGAGGATTAATGCTGTTTAGTTCCATTACTGATTATCCAATACTCACTGGAAAGGTTGTTGTTCCTCTTCGTGCCTTCTAATGCAGCAGGCAGCTTTTAAGCATTTGTCTGTTCTTTACGAGGTCGAGTTGCTAGCCTGACATTTAACTCAGCATAGATGGAAAGCATGCAAGGAGCCGGCTGGATTCGAACTCAAGACCATTCGCCTCAAAGTCCAGTGCTGTTGCCACTACGCCACTGGCCAGCTACTGTCAAAGTTGGCATGTGAGAAAATGGGTGATTACTCATTATAGTCCTTGAACTTCAGGAAGAAAGCAGTAACAAATGTGTCAGGAACTTGAAAAACCTCTTAAGCTTTTCACTTTTTCTTTGTGCTTTACCCATATCAAGTAAGCAGTATATTTCCTTTTTTCCTCACCAATTGTTCCTGTTTAAAAGAGAGAGCATGTTATTCCAAGATAAATCATTTGTTCAGTTCCCTTTTGTTGTAGAAGGCAAAGTTTTGGACTTGTTGTCTGAAGGCTCTTCCCTTTCTTTAACTACAGGAAGGAGTACGAGCATGATAGAGAGGTACGCTGCCTGTACGAGGAAATGGAGCAGCAGATTAAGAGAGAGAAAGAAAAGTTAATAAATCAGGTAACTCCTTGATTCTAGTTTCAGGACATTTGGAGTTGATCCAAATATTTCCCATGTTGGTACCCTCCAATCTTGATGGCATGAATATCGATTTCTCCTTTCAGTAACCAATTTTCCTCCCTCCCACCTTCCCGTTTTCCCCACTCTGACCTTTTACTTTTTCTCCCCTGCCTATTACTACCCCCAGGGTCCCCTCTTCCTTCTCTTTCTCCTGTGGTCCACTCTCTTCTCCAATCAGATCCTTCCTTCTCCAGCCCTTGACTCTTCCCACCTTGGCTTCACCTTTCGCTTTCCAGCTAACCTCACTCTCCTCCCCTCATCTTTTTATTCTGGCATTTCCCTACTTCCTTCTCAATCCTGAAGAAGGATCTCGGCCCAAAACATTGACTGTTTATTCATTTCCATAGACGCTGCCTGACCTGCTGATCTCCTCCAGCGTTTTGAATCAGAATCAGATTTATTATCACCGGCATGTGACGTGAAATTTGTTAATTTAGCAGCAGCAGTACAATGCAATACATAATATAGAAGAAAAAAAAACACAAAATAAAAATGATAATAATAATAATAAATAAATAACCAAATCAATTATAGTATACGTATATTGAATAGATTAAAAATTGTGCAAATAACAGAAATACTATATATATTAAAAAAGTGAGGTAATGTCCAAGGGTTCAATGTCCATTTAGGAATCAGATGGCAGAGGGGAAGAAGCTGTTCCTGAATCACTGAGTGTGATCCTTCAGGCTTCTGTACCTCCTACCCAATGGCAATAGTGAGAAAAGGGCATGCCCTGGGTGCTGGAGGTCCTTAATAATGGACGCTGCCTTTCTGAGCCACCACTCCTTGAAGATATCCTGGGTACTTTGTAGCTAGTACTCAAGACAGAGCCAACTAAATTTACAGTCCTGTACAGTAGCCCCCCATACCAGACAGTGATGCAGCCTGTCAGAATGCTCTCCACGGTACATCTATAGAAGTTTTTGAGTGTATTTGTTGACACACCAAATCTCTTCAAACTCCTAATGAAGTATAGGCGCTGCCTTGCCTTCTTTCTAACTGCATCGATATGTTGGGACCAGGTTAAGTCCTCATAGATCTTAACATCCAGAAACTTGAAAGTGTTCACTGTCTCCACTTCTGATCCCTCTATGAGGATTGGTATATGCTCCTTTGTCTTAACCTTCTGGAAGTCCACAATCAGCTCTTTTGTCTTACTGACGTTGAGTGCCAGATTGTTGCTGCGACACCATTCCACTAGTTGGCATATCTCACTCCTGTACGCCCTCTCGTCACCACCTGAGATTCTACTAACAATAGTTGTGTCATCAGCAAATTTATAGATGGTATTTGAGCTATGCCTAGCCATACAGTCATGGGTATAGTGAGAGTAGAGCAGTGGGCTAAGCACACACTCCTGAGGTGCACCAGTGCTCATTGTCAGCAAGGAGGAGATGTTATCACTAATCCACACAGACTGTGGTCTTCCGGTTAGGAAGTTGAGGATCCAATTGCGGAGGGAGGTACAGAGGCCCAGGTTCTGCAACTTCTCAATCAGGATTGTGGGAATGATGGTGTTAAATGCTGAGCTGTAGTGTGTGTTTCTGCATTATACATTAGTGTGCATAGTGTATATTTTGTGTGTGTTTCTTCCCATATCTGTTTATTTTGTTATTCCTCAAAGGTCTGGCTTGGAGTTTACATTTCATTACAGCCATGGCTGCTCCAGTGTGCCAGCTTTGGTTGATGGATGAGGACTCCCTAATGCCTCTGTGCTCTCTGCAGTCTTTCTCCTTATTAATAATATATTTTTCAATCATTCTTCTTTGCGAAGTGACCCACCTCACATTGTCCACATGATATTCTATTTGCAGCTTCTTGTCCACTCATTTAATTTACTAATATCTCTCTGTGAGCTGCTTAGATCCTCTCCAATGCTTGCCTCCCCGCTCTTCCTTTTGTATCCTCTGTAAACTTAGCCTCACTGCACTGACTTCCTTCCTCTAACCCACAAACAGCTGCTGCCCAGCACTGACCATCACAGCAGTTCATTAGTTGCAGGTTACTAACCCTAGCCCTACTTGCTGTTTCTTGCGAGTTAGCCAATCCTTGTATCAATGTTACCATATTACCACCAACTCCATGAGCATGTGGCATCTTTGCAAGCCAGTTTAGAAATCCAGTTGGATTACATATACTGATCCTTTCTGGCTGACACTTCCTCAAAGGGCTTCCTTGACAATTCATTCTAATAATAAACATTAGGCTAACCAGCCTCTATTTTTGTCCTGTCTTCACCATCCACACTCCCATTCTTTTTGAATAAGAATATCCATTGGCAGTTTTCCAATCTTCTGGTACATAGAAAGCATGGATATGTGGAAGAAGTTTCCAATCATAGAAACATAGAAACATAGAAAATAGGTGCAGGAGTAGGCCATTTGGCCCTTCGAGCCTGCACCGCCATTTATTATGATCATGGCTGATCCTCCAACTCAGAACCCCGCCCCAGCCTTCCCTCCATACCCCCTGACCCCCGTAGCCACAAGGGCCATATTTAACTCCCTCTGAAATATAGCCAATGAACTGGCCTCAACTGTTTCCTGTGGTAGAGAATTCCACAGATTCACCACTCTCTGTGTGAAGAAGTTTTTCCTAATCTCAGTCCTAAAAGGCTTCCCCTCTATCCTCAAACTGTGACCCCTCGTTCTGGACTTCCCCAACATCGGGAACAATCTTCCTGCATCTAGCCTGTCCAATCCCTTTAGGATCTTACACGTTTCAATCAGATTCCCCCTCAATCTTCTAAATTCCAACGAGTACAAGCCCAATTCATCCAGTCTTTCTTCATATGAAAGTCCTGCCATCCCAGGAATCAATCTGGTGAACCTTCTTTGTACTCCCTCTATGGCAAAGATGTCTTTCCTCAGATTAGGGGACCAAAACTGCACACAATGCTCCAGGTGTGGTCTCACCAAGGCCTTGTACAACTGCAGTAGTACCTCCCTGCTCCTGTACTCGAATCCTCTCACTATAAATGCCAGCATACCATTCGCCTTTTTCACCGCCTGCTGTACCTGCATGCCCACTTTCAATGACTGGTGTATAATGACACCCAGGTCTTGTTGCACCTCCCCTTTTCCTAATTGGCCACCATTCAGGTAATAATCTGTTTTCCTATTTTTGCCACCAAAATGGATAACTTCACACTTATCCACATTAAATTGCATCTGCCATGAATTTGCCCACTCACCCAACCTATCCAAGTCACCCTGCATCCTCTTAGCATCCTCCTCACTGCTAACACTGCCACCCAGCTTCGTGTCATCCGCAAACTTGGCGATGCTGCATTTAATTCCCTCATCCAAGTCATTAATATATATTGTAAACAACTGGGGTCCCAGCACTGAGCCTTGCAGTACCCCACTAGTCACCGCCTGCCATTCTGAAGAGGTCCCGTTTATTCCCACTCTTTGCTTCCTGTCTGCTAACCAATTCTCCACCCACACCAATACCTTACCCCCAATACCGTGTGCTTTAAGTTTGCACACTAATCTCCTGTGTGGGACCTTGTCAAAAGCCTTTTGAAAATCCAAATATACCACATCCACTGGTTCTCCCCTATCCACTCTACTAGTTACATCCTCAAAAAATTCTATGAGATTCGTCAGACATGATTTTCCTTTCACAAATCCATGCTGACTTTGTCCGATCATTTCACCGCTTTCCAAATGTGCTGTTATCACATCCTTGATAACTGACTCCAGCAGTTTCCCCATCACCGACGTTAGGCTAACCGGTCTATAATTCCCCGATTTCTCTCTCCCTCCTTTTTTAAAAAGTGGGGTTACATTAGCCACCCTCCAATCCTCAGGAACTAGTCCAGAATCTAACGAGTTTTGAAAAATTATCACTAATGCATCCACTATTTCTTGAGCTACTTCTTTAAGCACTCTAGGATGCAGACCATCTGGCCCTGGGGATTTATCTGCCTTCAATCCCTTCAATTTACCTAACACCACTTCCCTACTAACATGTATTTCGCTCAGTTCCTCCATCTCACTGGACCCTCTGTCCCTTACTATTTCTGGAAGATTATTTATGTCCTCCTTAGTGAAGACAGAACCGAAGTAATTATTCAATTGGTCTGCCATGTCCTTGCTCCCCATAATCAATTCACCTGTTTCTGTCTGCAGGGGACCTACCTTTGTCTTTACCAGTCTTTTCCTTTTTACATATCTATAAAAGTTTTTACAGTCCGTTTTTATGTTCCCTGCCAGTTTTCTCTCATAATCTTTTTTCCCCTTCCTAATTAAGCCCTTTGTCCTGCTCTGCCGAACTCTGAATTTCTCCCAGTCCTCAGGTGAGCCACTTTCTCTGGCTAATTTGTATGCTTCTTCTTTGGAATTGATACTATCCCTAATTTCTCTTGTCAGCCACGGGTGCACTACCTTCCTTGATTTATTCTTTTGCCAAACTGGGATGAACAATTGTTGAAGTTCATCCATGCAACCTTTAAATGTTTGCCATTGCATATCCACCGTCAATCCTTTAAGTGTCATTTGCCAGTCTATCTTAGCTAATTCACGTCTCATACCTTCAAAGTCACCCCTCTTTAAGTTCAGAACCTTTGTTTCTGAATTAACTATGTCACTCTCCATCTTAATGAAGAATTCCACCATATTATGGTCACTCTTACCCAAGGGGCTTCTCACGACAAGATCGCTAATTAACCCTTCCTCATTGCTCAAAACCCAGTCCAGAATAGCCTGCTCTCTAGTTGGTTCCTCGACATGTTGGTTCAAAAGAAAAACCCATCCCGCATACATTCCAAGAAATCCTCTTCCTCAGCACCTTTACCAATTTGGTTCACCCAGTCTACATAGAAGTCACCCATTATAACTGCTGTTCCTTTATTGCACACATTTCTAATTTCCTGTTTAATACCATCTCCGACCTCACTACTACTGTTAGGTGGCCTGTACACAACTCCCACCAGCGTCTTCTGCCCCTTAGTGTTACGCAGCTCTACCCATATTGATTCCACATCTTCCCGGCTTATGTCCTACATAATCAGTACTACATCTAGAGACACTTGATTTAGGAACCAAGGATACAAGCAATCTGGTCCTAGAAACTTCACTATCATCACGCACAACACGCTGGAGGAACTCACGTTTCCACGGATGCCGTCCGACCTGCTGAGCTCCTCCAGCGTGTTAATGCTTTGACCCCAGCATCTGCAGAGTATTTTGTGTTTACGATTCACTGTCATCACTCTTGTGGTTTTCTAGTACTAATTCTTTTATGATGGTAACTAATTCAAGATTGGAATTGGTTTATTATTGTCAAGTATACAGTGAAAAGCTTGTCTTGCACACCATATCATTACATAGCGCATTGAGTACAAGATAAAACTATAACAATCAGAATAAAGTGTATAAAGCTATAGAGAAGTTGCAGCACAGTTGAGCAATAATGTGTAGGATCACAATGTAGTGGATTGTGAGTTCAAGAGACCATCTCATCATACAAGTGGTTCATTCAGGAGTTTGATATCTGTGGGATAGAATCTGTCCTTAAGGCTGTTGGTTAATGCTTTCAGGCTTTTGTATCTTCTGCCTGATGGGATATAATGCTCAGTTGTTCTGGGGAAAAGAGAAAAGAAAATGAAACTTTTTAAAAAAATTCAAAAATAATTACATCTGAATATCAATAGAGATTCACAGTGAGGCAAGAAGGGAAAATTGGAAGTGAGAATTTGATTCACACCAACATTTATACTTAAGTACTGCACTGCAGGAGATGCTGAATACTAGACATTAAACCAAAGCATTGTCTGATTGCTCTGGTGAATGTAAAAGACCTCTTGTCCTATTCAGAGAACTGCAGATTCTCCCCAGTGTCTTGCGGAACCTTATCCCTTCGTAAAAGAAAGTAAACCAAATAGTGAATCATGTTGGAATAAAAAGGAGGCAATAAGACTTCCAGCTGAGCTGATGACGGTCAGGTTTGCAGGAGGAAAGGAGAAAACCTGGGGCTGGCTGTGCTGGAGAATAACAGGATCGGAATAGAGGTCAAATAAAGCTTGGTACCATGGATCTTCCAAAGGGGAGAAGCCAATGGAAAGTTGAGTCTCTCATAGGCAACTGTGTGATGGTGAAGAACAAGTCGAACCTAATGAGAAATGAATGCTCTTGCCATTTGTTTCGGCAGGATGTGTGGAAGCACACTGAACGGAACCATCAGCTGGAAAGGGAGCTGAAGAGGAAGGAGCAGGACTTGGAAAATATCATTCTACAGCAAAAGAAGGTAGGGTGGAGTTTCATGATGGTTTATTTATCAAATTAGCAGTTTTCATACGGAATACTTTAATTTGGAATCCTTTTCTTCAAAACGAGTTTGGCATGGGGGAAGGTGGAGGGTTACTTTTAATGTTGCATTTTGTCAATGATTATTTGATCTGTTTCCATATTTAAAGAAAATGACATTAAGTGGTTTATCATCATATTGAATAAACAACCTTTATTGTTCAAGACTTTAATATTAGAACTTATTTCTTAATGACTTTTAGGGTAACTGAGTAAAGAATGAACAGGGACTTGAGGGGGAACTTTGTCTACACCAGAGGGTGGAATGTGCGTGGATTGAGCTGCAAAAGAAAATGGTTGTGGAGAGTGTAATAACAACTTTTAAAGGTTTAGAAGTTTATGAGCCAAATGTTGGCAGCAGGATGGGCATCTTGATTGGCATAGACTAGTTGGGCCGAATGGCCTTTCTCATGCTCTATGGCCCTGATTGCGAAAACTGAGAATAACTTGCCAGCTTTTTCAACTAATATTTGAAAGACTTTGTGAGGTGTTTATTTCTGGGTTAACTTGTTTCTAATCTTGAACTGAGGGCCAACAAAAGACAAAGGCAGGATGTGAGCAATCAGTGAATAGAATCAAAGCAAAAACAGAAAATGCAGGGGAAACTCAGCAGGTCAGGCAGTTTGTGTGGAAGGAGAAATGGTCAGCTTTTCAAGTATGTGACTTTTCGTCATGTTGGGAAAGAGAGATGTAAAAGTTAGTTTTCAATAGGAGGGAAGTTGGGGAGAGGGGTAGGTGATTGGTGAAGGGTGTAGAACAAAGACGATATCTGTGATAGGATCAGTTGAAATGGCTTAATAGTGACAGGTCTGCTAAGCTTCCAGGTCTGTGTAGTGAGTTGCAATGGTAATGTTAGCTTTTATTAATGCATGGTGATAAGCTCATATTGTATGTTTCATGTCAAACGTATGCATATATTAATGTAAGGTCATAAGAATGGCTTCCAATAATGTTGTAAGCATTTATTCTACTGAACATTCCTAATTGTTAGCAATTGAATGGCTTGTGAGGCAGTTTTAGAGATGAGCATATGGTAAAAGAGAGATTTTTCATTAAAGATTAGCTTTATTTGTCACATGTACATCGAAACATCAAAACATACAGTGACTGCATCGTTGTGCACCAATGACCTGCACAGTCTGGATTGTGCTGAGGGCAGCCCACAAGTGTTGCTACACCTCCGGTGCCAGTATAGCGTGTTCGTACTCGCTAACCCTAGCTCCTTGCAGACAGCGACAGGAATCGATCCTCAATCAGTGATCACCAGCGCAGTAAGGTAGTTCTGCTAACTGCTAAGCTATCATGCTGCATTATTCAAAGGATCCGAAGTACATTTATTATCAAGGTATGTATGAATTATACAACCTTGAGATTTGTCTGCTTACAGGCAGCCACAAAGCAAGAAACCCAAAAGAATCCAAATTAAAAAGAAAGAAAGATCGACACCCAATGTGCAGAGAAAGAGACAAAACACAAATTATGCAACCAGTACAAGCAAGCAACAGCATTCTGAACCAAATTGAGTTTATAGACCTGAATCTCCAGAGCAGCCAGAGTAGGCCAAAAGTCTTGGTTTCAGTTCATCATATAGTGGGGCAAATTGCCGCAAAGCTCACTGTACGGAGCACATAGCAGCCATATTAGTCTGGATTCACATGCAGTCCTCTTAGAGTAAGGACTACAGGTTTCCTTCTTGAAAAAATAATTGTGAACTATTTAAAAACAACTTAGTTGTTTCATGATAACATTGTTGTTGCTAGATTTGAATTTATAAAATGTGCCAGGATGCTATTTCCCCATAACTACTACCTAGACAAATGGCAATATGGATATTTCTAACTCTGGGCCTGCTGTGAACTAGGCAGGAATGTCACTGTGATGTCACAGACTCAAATCTGAGTCAAGTGTGATCTTGAAATTAATAAACGGTTGCATTTTAAAAGAGGAAACAAATTTCTGTGCAAGGATAGTTAGAAATTGAAATTGCACTCAGCAAATACTTGCTCTGAAATGAATGATATCCACTTTGAAACATTATTAAATTGGATTAAAATGATAAATAATAAAGATGATCTAGTGCATGGTGTGAAATTTATAAGACATTGGATGGAATTTCTGATGTATCTGTGCTGTAATGACCATGTAGATGATTTTGTTCCCTAGTGTTCACACACTCATCAATTAGCCAGATAGTGGCAATTAAATGACTTGTTTCAGAATTGCCCCAGTTTTAATGGCTGAAAATCTAGAATTATTCAGAGTTTTAGTGAGAGAAATGCAAAACAAATGTTTTTAACTTCTGAAACTCCAGTCAGATGGTTTACAACTATTCCAAAATAGTTTTGTTCCCTTTCATTCCTGTTGTTTTCCCATCCTCTCCTTCCCCATTTTCTACCTTCACCCATATCCCTCCCATGTTACATCAGTCTCAGATTGCGGTAAGATTATAGAAGATATTTGTTGGCCTGGATGGCAACATCTTTGCACTACAAATGAACTGCGGATGATAGGTTAACCAGCAGACAAAAGGTCATGAGCTGTAATAGAAGAAAGCATTTGCACAATGTAAAAAACAAAAGAAGTTCTAAATAACTTTATCACTTCTGGGCAGACCAATTACCTGTTTGTATAATAATCATGAGAAAGTCTACAGATGCTGGAAATCCAAAGCAATGCACACAAATTGCTGGAGGAACTCAGCAGGTCAGGCAGCACTTATGGAAATGAATAAATAGTTGACGCTTCATTTTATGTGTGTTGCCTGTTTATATAGACTTTCCAGCAAAATGGACACTCTGAGAATCATGACTTTCCTCTGCGCCGGAAAGATTAGATTAGCTCTACTTTTGTCCCCAGAGCTGTACCTTGGGCTCTCTTGGCAAACGAACTCTATTGCTATATTTCCCACAATGTCCTCTGATCTCAAATTGGGAAGAATGCCTGGGGATAAGTGGCATAGTGGTTAGTTACCCTCTGATTTAAAAGACATGTATCTTTAAAATGAAGGCTTTCCCTTTCTGGGATGCTACAACTTCCACCTCATTTCTATTCCATGGAAAAGATGGAATGATCAACTTGATAGCTCTAGGAAATTTCAACCAGTTCAGTGGTAGCAGAACACAAATATTTGCACTGAGGAAAGGGGAAGAGAAAATAGCATTTCCAGGTGATCTGTACCAAACAAAAGCACATGGATCTTCTCTCAGGAACAGTCCAATTATCATCTTCCAAATGTAATTAAGGTCTCCTGTTTAAGACTGTACTTTAGTATAGTGTGCAGTAATGCTCTTCCTTTCACTCTTGCCTTTGCACCATCCATTCCTCTATTGCTAACCCCTACCTCCAAAAGGTAAAGAGTCCAACAAGGTCATCACATTTCTACTTACCTAGAGAGTTCTCCTTCATAATTCTGACCACAGTTTAAATACCATCAAAGGTAGGGCCTTGTGCCATTGAATGTCACAGTGAGCAAACAAGAAACAGCCTACCCCAACACATTTCAAATCATTGTTGGAGATTTCAGTTCAGGCTTGTTTGAAGAAATCTTTGTCTAATTAACCTCAACATATCACCTGCAGCACCAGGGGTACCAATACACTTAAGCACTGTTACACTATGACAGGAATGCCTACTGTTTCATGTCTAGACCGCATTTCAGGAAATGTGATCACTTAGCTGTCCTACTCCTACTTGTATAGAGGCAGAGGATAAAAAATCAAGGCTTCCCAGATGAGGATAACAAAGAGGTGGTCACAAGAGGCAAAGTAGTAACTATGGCATTGCTTCAAGTTAGTGGACTAGGCCATGTTCAAGGACTAATCAGAGGATCTGAATGAATACACCACAGTTGTCACCAACTTCATTAAAACAATTGTAGATGAATGTGCCCCACAAAATCAGTCTTCCTCAACTAAATCCTCTGGATCTGCAACCTACTGAGGGGCAGATTAGCAGCATACAGGTCTGGCAAGCAAGTTAAATACGAGAGGTCCAGGCATGATCTCGAGAAAGCCATCTTACATGCGAAGTGGCAATTCAGGATCAAACTTCAATCACTTAAGGATGCCCAACAGCTGTGTGGCAGAGCTTGAATGCTGTCACCTCCTAGGAAGTGAAACCACGTGACCTATGTGACAAAAAGGCTTTGCTCCCAGACGAGCTTAATGCCTTTTATCCTTTCTTTGACTATCAAAACATGGAGGCACCTTCGTGAACTCCCACAGGCCTTGATGACCCTGTGATTTTGCATTCTGAGGTTGACGTGAGAGCATACTTCAGGAGAAAGCATCCATCTCAGAAGAGGTACCCGCCCGAGTACTAAAGACCTGTGCTGATCAACTGGCTGGAGTTTTCAAATGATATCTTTAACCTCTTACTTTGTCAGTCTGAGGCACCCACCTGCTTCAGGAGTCAATTATACCACTGCCTTGGAAGAACATGGTTGCCTGCTTCAAGGACTATCATTCAGTAGCTCTTACATCCACTGTAATGAAGTGCTTTGAGAGGCTGGTGATGAAACATATCAACTCCTCCCTGAGAAGTGACTTGGATCCATTCCATTTTGCCAACTGGTCAACAGTAGATGCCACTTCATTGGCTTGCCACTCAATCCTGGAACATATCTGGACAGTGAAGATGCATATATCAGGCTGCTCTTCGTTGACTACAGCTCAGCATTCAGTACTATCGTCCCCTCAAAACTAATCAATAAGCTTTGAAACTTAGGCCTCAATACCTCCTTGTGCAACTGGATCCTCGCTTTTTCATTTGCAGACCCCAGTCAGTTTGGATTGGCAAAAACATCTCCTCCACAGTCACCATCAGCACTGTGCCACAAGGCAGTGTACTTAGCCCCCTGCTCTACTTGCTTTATACTTATGACTGTGAGATTAAGCACAGCTTCAAAGCCATATTAAAGTTTGTTGATAACACCACTGTCCTAGGCCAAATCAAAGGTGGTGACGAATCAGCATATAGGAGGGAGTTTGGAAAATCTGGCTGAGAGGTGTCTCAACAACCTCTCACTTAATGTCAGCAAAACCAAGGAACTGATTCTTGACTTCAGCAGGTGGAAACCAGAGTTCCGTGAGCCAGTCCTCATTGGGGATCAGAGGAGGAGAGGCTCAGCAACTTTAAATTTCTCAGTGTTATAGAGTCATCAAGTCATATAAAACTACAGCAAAGAAAAACTACAGCAAAGATGGTTTGCCATCTAGTCCATGGCAAACCATATCAATTGCCCAGTCTTACTGACCTGTGCCAGGACCATAGCCCTGCATACCCTTGTCATCCATGTACCTATCCCTGCTTCTCTTAAATGGTGAAATAGAGATCACACGCACCACTTGTGCTGGCAGCTCATTCCACACTCTCATGCCCCTTTGAATGAAGGGATTTCCCATCATGATCCCCTTAAGCTTCTCACCTTTCATCCTTAATCCATGACCTCTAGTTGTAGTCCCACTCAACTTCAGTGGAAAAAGCCTGCTTGCATTTAGCCTATCTATACCCTTCATAATTTTGTATACCTCTAACAAATCACCTTTCAATCTTCTACGCTCCAAGGAATAAATCTCTAGCTTATTCAGTCTTTCCTTATAACTCAGGTGCTCTGGCAACATCCTTATAAATTTTCAACCTAATTTACATTTTTCCTGTAGTTAGGTGACCAAAACTGCACACAATGCAGTAAACTGGGCCTCACCAGTATCTTGTAAAACTTCAACATAATATCCCATCTCCTGCACTCAGTACTTTTATTTATGAAGGCTAACATGCCAAAAGCTTTCTTTATGAATCTATCCACCTGTGACACAGCTTTCAATTCATTGTGGACGTGTTTTTCTCAGATTCCTTTGTTCAACCTCACTCCCCATTGCCCTATTGTTTCGTTCACTGGTTGGTCCTACTGAAGTACAACACCTCACACTTGTCTGCATTAAATTCCATCTACCATTTTTCAGCCCATTTTTCCAGCTGGTCCAGATCCTGTTGCAAACTCTAATAGTCTTCCTCATTGTCCAGTACACTTCCAATCCTGGTGTCATCTGCAAATTTGCTGATCCAGTTAACTACATTATCACCCAGGGCATTGAAATAAATGACAAACAACAATGGGCGCAGTATCGATACCTGTGGCACTTCACTAGTCCCCAGCCTCCATTTGGAGAGGCAACCATTAACTCCAACTTCTCCACTGAAGCCGATATCTAATCTTCCACCCTCTAGCACCTCCTACAAAGCCAGTATCTAATCTGATTTACTGCCTCATCTTGAATGCCAAACAACTGAACCTTCTTGACTAATCTACCAAGCGGGACCTTGTCAAATGTCTTACTAAAATCCATCGGGACAATATCCACTGCCTTCTCTTCATCCACTTTCCTGGTAACTTCCTCAAAAAGCTCTATAAGATTGGTTAGACATGACCTACCATGCACGAAGCCATGCTGACTATCCCTAATCAGTCCACGTCTATCCAAACACTGATATATTTAGTTCCTTCGAATACCTTCCAACAACTTTCCACGCTACTGATGTCAGGCTCTCTGGCCTATAATTTCTTGGTTTATTTTTAGACCCTTTCTTAAACAGCAGAACAACATT
The DNA here is from genome assembly GCF_963921235.1 of Mobula hypostoma. Classification (NCBI taxonomy): domain Eukaryota; kingdom Metazoa; phylum Chordata; class Chondrichthyes; order Myliobatiformes; family Myliobatidae; genus Mobula; species Mobula hypostoma. The sequence goes on from NC_086107.1 coordinate 60,722,062, forward strand.
ATCTATCCTGCGGTACATCAGCTATCACTAGGGATAATTTAAATGTCTTTGCCAGGAACCGTGCAGTTTCTGCACTTGCCTCCCACAGGGTCTGAGGGAACACCTTGTCAGGTTTTGGGGATTTATCCCCCTTAATTTGGCTCACAACAGCAAATACCTCCTCTTCTGTCATCTGTATAGGGTGCATGACCTCCCTGCTGCTTTGCCTCACTTCTATAGACTCTGTGTCCACCTCCTGAATGAATACAGATGCAAAGCCTCCATTTAAGATCTCCCCCATCTCTTCTGGCTCCACACATAGATTACCAGTCTTATCTCCTATAGGACAAATTTTGTCCCTTGCAATACCTTTGCTATTCACGTATCAGTAGAATCCCTTAGGTTTCTCTTTCACCTTGTCTGCTAGGGCAACCTCATGCCTTCTTTTGGCCCTTCTGATTTATTTTTAATTGTTCTCTTGCATTTCTTATACTCCATAAGTACCTCATTTGTTCCTACTGCCTAAACTTACGATGCACTCCTATTTTTTTCTGAAACAGGGTGTCAATATCCCTTGAAAACTAAGGTTCCCTGTACATGTTAACTTTACCTTTTATTCTGACAGGCACATACAAGCTTTGTACTCTCAAAATTTCACTTCTGAAGGCCTCGCACTTACCAAGTACACCTTCGCCAGAGAACAGCCTGTCCCAATCCAGACCCTTTCTGATACCATAAAAATCGACCTTCCTCCAATTTAGAATCTCAACATGGACCAGACCTATCTTTTTGCATATTTACTTTGTAACTAATAGCTTTATGATCACTGGATACAAAGTGTCACCCTACACAAGTTTTTGTCACCTGCCCTGTCTCATTCCCTAATAGGAGGCCAAGTATTGCAGCTCACTTATTGGGACTTCTATGTACTGATTAATGAAACTTTCCTGAACACATCTGACAAACACTATCCCCTCTTGTCCTTTTACATTTCAGAAGGTCTGTCCTGGGTTCAGCATGTAAGTGCCATTAGAAAGAAAACACTGCAGTGCCTCTACCTTCTTAGAAGTTTGCAAATCTTTGGCATTTCATTGCAAACTTTGGCAATTATTTCTAGATAAGTGTTGGAGAGTATATTGACTGCTTGCATCACAGCCTGGTATGGAAACACCAAAGCTATTATATGGAAAAGCCTACAAAAAGTAATGCAAACACGAGGAATTCTGCAGATGCTGGAAATTCAAGCAACACACATCAAAGTTGCTGGTGAATGCAGCAGGCCAGTCAGCATCTCTAGGAAGAGGTACAGTCGATCTTTCAGGCCGAGACCGTTTGTCAGTACTGACGAAGGGTCTCGGCCTGAAATGTTGACTGTACCTCTTCCTAGAGATGCTGACTGGCCTGCTGCATTCACCAGAAAAAGTAATGCATATGGGCCCAGTCCCTCCCGACAATTGAGCACATCTACACGGAGTGCTGTTGCAGGAAACAGCATCCATTACCAAGGACCCCCACCATCCAGGCCATGCTCTCTTCTTGCTGCTGCCATCAAGCAGAAGATACAGGAGCCTCAGGACTTACACCACCAGAATTAGGAATAGTTATTTCTCCTCAATCATCAGGCTCTTGAACCAGAGGGTATAACTTGACTCAACTTCACTCACCCCATCACTGAACTGTTCCGACAACCTATGGACTTACTTTCAAGGACTATTCATCTCATGCTCTCGATATTCATTATTATTATTATTATCATTATTTCATCGTTTTCTCTTTCTTTTTGTATTTGCAAAGTTTGTTGTTATTTTGGTTATTGAATCATCCTGTTAGGTGCAGTACTTCATTAATTCTATTGAGTTTCTTGTATTGACTGTGATTGCCAGCAAAAAAATGAATCTCATGGTTGTATATGGTGACATATATGTAAATTTACATTGAACTTTAAACCCATACGTGATGGATGTACTCTCCCTAATGTGGTTTGGGGCCATAATTGGATATGACTGCACTACACAGTCATTTATGGTCTAAGTTAGTAGGTAGGAACTGGAAAGTTTCCCAATTTAGACGGGGCTCCTTTGTTTTCTTTGTGTGTTGCACTGACCCTTTTGCTGAGCTTGTCAAAAAAGAATTGTTGATCAAAGGGGTGATGTTCCCAGGAGATGGAGTTGTTCAGTCAAAGCCCATGGACACCATCACTACTTTCTATTTCGATTCACTGTTTGTTCACAGATCGATGAGCATCCTTGAAAGAAATGTAAGGGTTTCTTTTTTCATGTTACTTGCTAGGCTAATAAAATGGCTTCCCTATAGTGTTATAATAAAATGGCTTCTCTGTAATGTTAACTGCTGAGGTAAGGGGTTCTCTGTAGCAGCATGCTTGGGTTATAATTAGTGATAACGGGACTTGTATTCATTTGCTAACCAATTGGGACAGGTGTTATTCTTGTATATCTGAAAGCCGTTGTTTGCGTGGGAGTTGGGGAAAATGCGCCATGGGGATGAGGAGAGAAGACTCACACGAAGAGATGCTGTGGGCCGGCTGGCAGAGTGGACCCTGAGCAGGGGCTCGGGACCTGGCAGAGTTTGGAGGAGATCGAATGGTGGAAAGAGGATATTGTGTGAGCTCCAACGAATTATTTGTGCACAGACTGAATAAAGATGCAATGGCGCCTTTTATTTTATATTTTGGTTCTCTACTAACCCCATAATTCAAGTAAGAGTTATAAAATCTTAATTATTTAACCGCATCCTGTGTACGGCTTGTCATTACGGGGTACTGATTTGAAACAGGGGACACATCGCACAGCATTCACCCAAACGAGAGTTTTAAGATTTGGCTGAGCAGGGGATATCACCCCTTGATCATACCGCTAGACTAAGTGAGGATTACGGAAAGTTGTTCTTTGTGTGTGTTGTCCATACTCTGTTCCTGTACCGTAGAACTTCTCTGAGTTCTTTTCAGAGGAAGGCACTCTATGTCCTGTCTTTAACTTGCTGTCCACTGCTGACTGTTGAATGGTATATTCCATAGACAGAGCTGTAAGCTAAAGGATACACTGGAGCTGGGCACAGTTGTCACAAAGGCTCTGTGGAGAAAGGCCAGAGAGTAATATCAGAATTGCCAGGATGGCGGAGAAGATGGTGGTGCAACAGCAGCACACGCGGCCTCTCCAGTGATGAATATCTGTTTTCTGTCAAGTAGGGGACCATGCACAATTCTGATTTGATGGAGACGGACGTAAGAGTATGGAGGAACATCTGGAAAACTTCTGAAATGCTGGCTTCGCTGCCGCTGCTACTGTGTGGTAACCGGAATCTCCGGAGCAGAAGGCCCCAAAATCCTCGGCTTTGTTTGTTTTGGCTGCCGGGCAGAGGTCGAAGGCGCTCGGCAGAGGATGGCGCTCGAGAGGCTGTATCGGAGGTGCTGGTCGGAGGCTCGAAGTTTTCAGACGGATGGACTCAGTGTTGGCTGTGGTCAGCTGCTTCCAAGGTATCGGCAAGTTGACGGTGCCTGGAGGTTTATGGCAGGGAGTTTCTCCCTTTTGCCACCTGCTATCAGGGACTCGGGAGTCGATCGACTCGGGGACTTTGAGACTATTTTTTACCGTGCCCATGGTTTGTTCTTCATCAAATTATGGTATTGCTTTGCACTGCTGTAACTATTTGTTACAATTATGTGGTTCTGTCAGTGTTAGTCTTTGGTTTGTCCTGTTTTCTGTGATATCACTCCGGAGAAACATTGTATCATTTTTTAATGCATGTATGCATTTCTAAATGATGATAAAAGAGGACTGGGTGTTCTCATATTCTAATCTAATCTAATCTAATCTAGTCTAATTTTACTGTGAAGGCTCCAGATTATGTGTCAAAATGCCTCTGTTTGTTTTGTATCGGATATTGCGTGATAGGCAAATGTCAAGCCAGGCTGATGTAATGTAAATCATTTACTACTGTGTGATGAGTAATGAATATATTGTGTTATCTATTTGCAAACTTTACACATACAGTGTGTTTTTGGAGAAAAAAAGTTTGCCATTTAAAATAAGGACCATTGTAAACAAATGTGAGCACAGAGCTGAGAATCTTGCATAGTTAGAGCTGCCTCTCCCTTTTGTTGCTTAAACAGCTTATGGTGGGGACCAAACCTCTAACGCTGTTATGGTTTTCTTGGTATTCTGTTTGAGCAATACACTATCTATAAGGAATTTCTTTTGATTGATATATATTGCTTAAGGTTTGAGGGTTTAGTGCCTAAATATTTTCTAATTATTTCTTGTCTTCTGACCAACAAAACCTGTCTGGTGTAAAATGCAAAGTCTATTCATAATCTGGTTAGGCAACCTTTCAGCTTCATGAACTCTGCTGAAACTGTTCCAGTAGAGTTAATTTGATTTCTATGTTATGCTGGGCAGCAAGATGTGAAATTAAGAATGGTTTGCAATCACCCACAGATCTGTCACCTCAGAGTATTTTATAATGGATGGAATATTTTTGAAGTGCTGATTGCAATGTAGAAAATGGGCTGAATGATTTATGCGCAACAAACCTTCACAAAGAGCAAGGTGATGTTGACTAGATTATCTGATTTTGTGATGTTGACTGAAGGATAAATATTGATAGGACAGAAAGGACTTTTCCCTGTTCTTCAACTGTTTGACATGTTGTTGAAGAAGCCCTAGCTGAACAGTCTCTTCCAAAAGATGTCAGCTGTGACAAAGTAGTTTTGTCAAACTAGTAATGGAGCAGGAATCTCACTGTCTGTGCTCAGCTCTCTGAAATGGACTTGAAATAACAACCTTCTTATTCAGAGGTGAGAGTGTTATTTGATGAATTACAGCTGATGTTTTATTGGCCTCGATCAGATTTGCATTCATCCTGCTGCTGGGCACTGGAGAATTGGATTTAATCCAGAAGTACACCTTACCATTTCCCTTAAGGCCGTTGACTTCATCTGTTGAGAGGGATTGTGGATCAACTTTCTCTCATTTGGTGGTGTGCAGAAATTCATCTCTGCCTTATATCTGTTTCCTGGTGGCATGCTACTAAACACAGAGGGCACAACAGACCCTAATTTGGCACTGATCCAAGTCATGCAGAGCTCTTCCAAAGGCACAAATCTTTCTTGGTGTGATCCTACATATGCCCTCCAACAAACTTAAGGGAATGGAGTTTCTCCAATATGAATGGAAAACTGTTCAATCTGCACTCAGTCGCTACTTTATTAAGTATACCTGTACAGCTATTCATTAACGTAAATAAGACCATAGGATATAGGAGCAGAATTGGGCCATTTGGCTAATCAAGTCTGCTCCGCCATTTCATCACAGCTGATCCATTTTCCCTCTCAGCCCCAAACTCCTGCCTTCTCCCTGTATCCCTTCATGCTCTGACCAATCAAGAATCTATCAACCTCTGCCAGAAATATATGTAAAGATTTGGCCTCCACAGCTGTCAGTGGCAACAAATTCCACATTCATTACTTTCTGGCTAAAGGAATTCCTCCTCATCTCCATTCTAAAAGCACGCCTCTCTATTCTGAGGCTGCGTCCTCTGGTCCTAGACTGTCTCACCATTGGAAACACCTTCTCCACATCCACTCTGTTGAGGCCTTTCGACACTTCCTAGGTTTCAATTAGGTCACCCCACGTTCTTCTGAATTCCAGTAATACATGCCCAGAGCTATCAAAAGTTCTTCATGTGACAAGCTGTTCAATCCTGGAATCATTTTCATGAACCTCCTTAGAACCCTCTGCAGTGTCAGCACATGCTTTCTGAGATAAGGGACACAAAATTGCTCGCAATACTCCAAGTGAGGCCTCACCAGAGCCTTATAAAGCCTCAACGTTACATCCTTTCTTAAATATTCAAGTCCTCTTGAAATGAATGCTAACACCGCATTTGCCTTCCTCAGTCTGCAAATTAGCCTTTAGGGAATCCTGCACAAGGACATCCAAGGTCCCTTGCACCTCAGATTTAGGAATTTTCTCTCTATTTAGAAAATAGTCCATGCTTTTATTCCTTCTGCCAAAGTGCATGGCCATGTATTTCCCGACACTTCTTTGCCCATTATCCTAATCTGTCTTGTCTTTCTGTAGCCTCTCTACTTCTTCAAAGCTACCTGCCCCTCAACCTATCTTCATATTGTCTGCAAACTTTGCAACAAGGTCATCAATTCCATCGTCCAAGAAGAGAAAATCTGCAGATGCTGGAAATCCAAGCAACACACACAAAATTCTGGAGGAACTCAGTAGCCCAGGCAGCATCTATGGAAAAGAGTAAACAGATGACTTTTCAAGCTGAGACTCTTCATCAGCACTCAACAAGTCATTGACACATAATGTAAATTCCTTTTTTAAAGAAAGGGGCTTCCTTTCTTCCACCATCTACTCTGCTCTCAAACGCTTCTCTCCCATTTCACGCACACCTGCTCTCACCCCGTCGTCCCGCCACCCCACCAGGGATAGTGTTTTCCTTGTCCTCACCTACCACCCCACCAACCTCCGGGTCCAACATACTATTCTCTGTAACTTCCGCCACCTCCAACGGGATCCCACTACTAAGCACATCTTTCCCTCCCCCCGCTTACCTGCTTTCCGCAGGGATCGTTCCCTACGTGACTCCCTTGTCCATTCGTCCCCCCCATCCCTTCCCACCGATCTCCCTCCTGACACTTATCCTTGTAAGCGGAACAAGTGCTACACATGCCTTTACACTTCCTCCCTTACCACCATTCAGGGCCCCAGACAGTCCTTCCAGGTGAGACGACACTTCACCTCTGAGTCGGCTGGAGTGATATACTGCGTACGGTTCTCCCGATGCAGCCTTCTATATATTGGCGAGACCTGACGCAGACTGGGAGACCATTTTGCTGAACACCTACGCTCTGTCCGCCAGAGAAACAGGATCTCCCAGTGGCCACACATTTTAATTCTACGTCCCACTCCCATTCTGACATGCCTATCCACGGCCTCCTCTACTTTAAAGATGAAGCCACACTCAGGTTGGAGGAACAACACCTTATATTCCGTCTGGGTAGGCTCCAACCTGAGGGCATGAACATTGATTTCTCTAACTTCCGTTAATGCCCCTCCTTCCGTTCTCACCCCGTCCCTTAGTTATTTATTATTTTTTCCCCTTTTTTTCTCTCTCTTTTTTCTCTCTCTGTCCCTCTCACAATAACTCCTTGCCTGCTCTCAATCTTCATCTGGTGCTCCCCTCCCTCTCTCTTTCTCCCTAGGCCTCCCTTCCCATGATCCTCTCCCTTCTCCAGCCTTGTATCCCTTTTGCCAATCAACTGTCCAGCTCTTAGCTCCATCCCTCCCCCTCCTGTCTTCTCCTATCATTTCGGATCTCCCCATCAGTTTCAGTGACAACAGGATATACTTGTGTGCAGTAGACTCAAGAGACTATAGGTGCTGGAATCTGATCACCAAAGAATCTCCTAGATGAACTCAGTGGTTGTGCAGCATCTGTAGGAGACAAAGAAATGGTCAGTGTTTGGATCTGAGACCCTGATTCAGGACTGGCTCTTGATTGTGTACATACACACATTCGGAAACCAAATTGGATGAATAACTGTTTCATTGAAGAATGGGCCTCAGACTTAATAAATACTGAATACAGTAACCCTACTGACTATCGCCCTCCAACAATAAAGTTCTAGGTGAATTGATAAAAAAAAATCATCGCCTGCTTCCCTACCTTTTGGGTCTTCACTCGAGAAAGGCAGACACTGATGATGAAATGCACCATCACCTTCAGCCCACCAGTGCTCTTCTACAGCCTTTAATCAAAGAGTCCTGAAAATCAAGAGCTTCGAACCTGGAAGAACAGCTCACTGTCTATTCAGTAACATTAAGTCCTGCATTCCTGTTTGCTTATGAGACTTGGAGTACCCATGGCAGGTACCTCAAAGTACTGGAGGATACCACGATTCCTGGTTGTATAAGTTCCTTCAAATCCACTTGCAGGATAAGTAGTGAACAACATCAGCATCCCTATCACTGAGGCTCTATCTGCAATCAGTTTGCTCTACCGGCTAGACTGCGCCAATCGCACGCCTAGCAGCAGGGTCTCGTGACAACTGTTCTACTCTCTGTTCTGTCATAGCAAGGAATGACAGAGGAAATGATTCAAGGATATTCTCCAAGGCTGAATGAAAATTTGTAACATATCACGGGAATCCCTTGTCTATGACCTCTGCAAAGGAGCTGAAAGAGCTTTCAGGTCGGCATCAAATGGTCTTGAGTCATCACATCGCAAGCCACATGTTAGAACCCCTAGAGGTGACATAGAAGAATATCCATCTTGAGCTCTCGGCGCTGCCTAAGGAGAATAAAAATTCAATCATTTGTGTCAAATCGTCATGAAGGTTGGTCTCCATTCAAAAACTTTACTATAGAAAAGATGTCATTAAGCTAGAGAAGGTACAGTAAAGTGATGTTACCTGAATTGGAGGGCTTGAGTTACCAGGAGAGATTGCATAGGTCTGATTTCCTTGGCGCGAAGCTGACTGAGAGGTTAGATTAGATTAATTGCTTTTCACATGCACGAGGATGCATTAGAGTTCCTTGTTCACAGGAAGCTCACTGGTATTCATGATAATAAATACAACAGTAACTACAAGGATAAGTGCAAAACTGCAGAATAGTGCAAAGACTGTTAGTCACTGCAAAAAGAAAGGTGAAAGTGCCAATGATGGATGAACTGAGAGAGGTAGAATTAAGAGTACAAGAAGGTGGCAGCACCACTAGGAAAGGAGTATGAAAGAGCTGATTGGTTCAGGCAAGATAAAGGCGTATAAAATTAGGAGAGGCAAGATAGCCAGTGTCATGGTGGGGATGTCTAAATCTGGAGGAAATATTGTATCATTTCTTAATGCATGCATTACTAAATGACAATAAAAGAGGACTGCGTGTCTTCATAATCTAATAGGTTTGGGTAAAAGGTAGGAGCTTTAAAGTAGATCAGATCGGTTAATTCTCTTTACACAAAGTATAACTGGTATCTGGAATGAGCTACCAGAGGTGCTGGTGGAGGCAGTAATAGTAACAATTTTTAAGTGACTTTTGGAGGGGTACTTGACTGAGCAAGGCCTGGAGGGATGGTCCTAATGCAGGCAAGTGAGATTAGTATAGACAGACACAATGGCCAGTCTAGATGCATTGGGTGGAAGAGCCTGGTTCTATGTTGTACAACTCGGTACCTTTGCTAAGCATTCCTTGCTCCACCTGTGGTAGCCTTTGCAGGTTCTACGAAGGCGCCATCTGCCATGTCAGAACCTACAGAAGCGGCATAGAAGAAAATCCATCTCGCGCTCGAGGCACTGCCTAAGCAGAAGAAAAATATCTAATCATTTGTGTCAATTCTTCATGAAGAGTGGTCTCTATTCAAAAGCGTTCATCCAAAAAGATTAGTTGGGATGTCCCAGTGCTATTCAGAGCAAAAGAAATGATGAATATGGATTAACGACGTTAGAAGTTCTGCAGAGCTGGTGGACAAACCTATTTCCAAAATGAGTAAAGCATAGCTGGACTCAGTTGTAACCGGAGAACAATCACTGTTGACGTGGTCTGATTTTTGAGCTTCTTATATGCATGTTTATAAATTTATAGTTATGAATTCCACCAGCTTGGCAGTTTACATCAGAATTCCCCAAACCATCATTTAACCATCATCGGCTGTTAGAACCCCGTGGTACGTCTAATCCAAGTTATTTCCTTGCTGTTTCATTATCCTGATTTGTTTTCTCATAAGAGTCTGACTTTATATTAAACAGATTGTTTTTCAATACTATAAGTGGCTTGATTTAAAACTGTCTGATATGAGTGTTACTGAGATAATTACTAAAATCCCATCAGCCATTTACAAAAGATGCAAAGTATTCCCTTATTCACATTTTATTGCCCATATACATTGATAAGTTAGTGTAAACTACATTAAAAAAAACCAAGTTCATTGATTTAATGTTATTTTGGTTGATTGAAAGAGCCCCTAGGCACAATATATCAACAGCTTGCACACTGCTGCGGGTGGGAAATAATTGTAGAAGCAGGAGTTTATGTGAGAAACATCACATTAATCGATGAAGGGAAAAATAAAATCTTCACCTGGTTTTAAGCCTTTCACTGAGAGCAGGTTTAGTTTCCGAAGCATGCAACATTGTTATTTTAACTTTGCAAGATAAATGGAGATCAAAATCATTTAACTCCTTCAAGAAAGTAAATACTCTTATTTAGACATTGCATATATTTGGGAGATTCCTTTGAAGCCAGTTAAATATTGGTTTGACAGGTAGACACAATTAAGGTTTAAGGCATCCGTTAGACTTGCGAGACCATGGATCTGCGCCTGGAAAGTCTTCACTCTCCAGGGCGCAGGCCTGGGCAAGGTTGTATGGAAGACCGGCAGTTGTCCATGCTGCAAGTCTCCCCTCTCCACGCCACCGATGTTGTCCAAGGGCCGATGCAGCTTCGCACCAGTGTTGTCGCAGAGTACTGTGTGGTTAAGTGCCTTGCTCAAGGACACAACACGCTGCCTCGGGTGGGGCTCGAACTCACGACCTTCAGATCGCTAGTCGAATGCCTTAACCACTTGGCCATGTGCCCACAATTAACTATTAACTGTAATAGTTTGAATGCAGAAGGAATGCACAATATAACAAAGAATAGAACATAGAACTGTATAACCCAGAAGAGCCCCTTCAGCCTGTGATGTATTGACCTTTTAACCTACTTCAAGAACAATCTAATGCTATGGACCCCTACTATTAATTGAGGGGTCCGTTAACCCCAGGTTAGGAACTCTGACCTAATGTTTACTTCCCACATAACCGTCCACTTTTCTTTCATCCATGTGTCTACCTAAATCTGTGAAATGTCCATAATGTATCTGCCTCTACCACCACGACCTGTCAGTGTTGATGACAGAGATGGTGATGGAGGCAGATACATTGCACCCATCACTCTGTGTAATATAAAAAAACTACCTATGACAACCTTCCTATTCTTTCCTCCAATCACCTTAAATTTATTCCCTTTCATATTTGCCATTCACACCATGGGGATAAAAAAGGTGCTGGCTATCCACTCTATCAGTGACTCTTATCGTATCCCCCTCTATCAGGTCATGTGTCATGCTCCCTCACTCGAAAGAAAGAGGCTCTAGCTCATGCAACCTTTCATCGTTCATCCAGGCAGCATCCTCTGTGCCCTCTCTAAAGCTTCCACATCCTTCCTGTAATGAGGCAACTAGAACTGAACACAGTACTCCAGGTGTGGTCCAACCAGAGTTTTCTAGAGCTGCAACGTTACCTTGTGGCCTTTGAACTCAGTCCCCCAATTGATGAAGGCCAACACAACATCCATCTTATTCACCCTATCAACCTGAGCAGCAACGTTGAGTGATCTATGGACTTGCATCCTGTATTCCTCCACACTGCTAAGAATCCTACTATTTAGCCTGTTTGACCTTCCAAAGTCTATCATTTCACACGTTTCTGAACTGAACTCCATCTGCCATTGCTTAGCCCAGTCCGGCATCCTATCAATGTCCCTCCGTAACCTCTGACAACCCGCTACACTATCCACCAAGCTTCATGTCATCTGCAACCTTGCTAACCCACCGTTCCATTTTCTTATCTGAGTAAGTTATAAAAATCACAGTGAGAACTGATTCCAGTGAAGCTCCACTGGTCAACAACCTCCAGGCAGAATACACTCCATCCTATTACCACCTGCTGTGGACATGCCAGTTCTAAATGCACGCAGCCATGTTTCCCCGGATCCCGTACCTCCTGATTTTCTGAAGGAGCCTACCATGGGAACTGCTTAGGTCATTTTAGGTGCTTTTTCAGGAAAGTATATTGGACAGGTGAATTTAGGGAATTGCGTAATCCCTTTTCATGGCGTCCATCTGTCTCTGTTATTGCTTCAGTTCTCGTATTATTTCAATCAGTTGTCAATGCTGAATATTGTTCTTTTTCAAGAGGAAGAAGGCATACCTGGTGTCACCAAATCACTCTAGTTTAGTCTCACTGGGCACTTCTGTAAGCGACCTTTCCACCCTCTGTCAGAATCAGAATCAGGAAGGGGAAGTTGGGAGGAACACACCAGTCTTCATTAAGGGGTCGGCAGTGGAAAAGGTGAGCAGTTTCAATTTCCTGGGCATCATTATCTTAGAAGATATATCCTGGACCCAACATATTAATGTATTCCAAATGGCCAATGGCGAGATACATGAGAGAACCTCTATTGGAATCTGTTTCACATTTTAAGCAATGTTCTTTGAAATGTGGACTGAATGTGCTGTCATCAAACTGAGCAGCTGTCTTCAAATCTACGGTGAGCATTGATTGCATAATTGTAATTAATTTTGGGAAGGCGTTATGATCTGACATCCAGAAATCAGAATCAGCTTTACTATCACTAAAATGTGGAATTTATTGCTTTCTGGCAGCAGAACAGTGGAAGATGTAAAATAAATTATAAAGTTACATAAAAAAAAGGGCAGAAGGAGTTTCATGGGTTTATGGACCATTCAGAGATCTGATGGTGGAGGGGAAGAAGCTGTTCCTGAATTGAGTGTGGGTCTTCAGGCTCCTGTACATCCTCCCTGAAATGAGAAGAGGGCATATCCTGAATGGTGAAGGGCCTTAATGGTGGCCACCATCCTCATACTGAGTAGCATTTCCACAATACTGTTATGCAGGAAATTTCAGCTTTTTGGACCAGTAATAATGAAGAGGATTTGAAAATCAAAATCACAAGTAACTTGGAGGTGAACTCACCAGTGGTGATATTTGCAAGCCCTTGCTGTCCTTACCCCTTTAGCAGTAGTCGGTCCATGTTTTGGAGGTGAAGTTGAGGATGTCTTGGGGCATTGCTTAGCAGATGACAGACAGCGTGGGGACAGTGCACCAGAGGTGGTGAATGCTGAATATGGCTGATGAGGTGCCAATCAAGCTGGCTGATTTGTGCTGGACAATATTGCTGATGTTGAGTGTCAATGAGAAGTAGAAAGCAATCCCAGTTTGGGCCTGAGAGAGAGAGAGAGAGAGAGAGAGAGAGAGAGAGAGAGGGAGAGAGAGACTCTGCTGAGCCATATGCCAAAGATATCAAACTTCTGATCTGATATTATAACCATTGTATTAATATAACTGTTTTTTGATCAACAGTAAACACCAAGATGATGATGGCAGGGAATTTTCTAATGCAATCCTGTTGCCCAGTAAAATAATTTAAACAAGAGGTTTTTAAAAATGTACGTTTATATGATGCTTGATCAATCACATTGACAGCTGGAACAACAATTCGAGGAGTTTAACTGTGAGCAAATAGATGTCAGGATGCAAAATGAGAGACTGAGACAGATGAATGAGGAGCTGCAGGAACAGCTGGAGAAGACTAAGCAAGACCTGAACAATACACGCTATCACCTGCAGATTCTTCAAGAAGAGGCCCGAAATGAACATCAGAAGAAAGCAAGGTAGGCACTGGCATCTAAGTAATCTTTAAGCAAAGAGTCATAGAATAACATTCTCCACAAACAGGCCCTTCAGCCCAACTGGTCCCATGCATCCTCCCTGCTAGTCCCAGGTGTTCGCACTCAGCCCTAGACCTTCTAAAGATCTCCCCTCCACATACCTATCCAAGTGCCACTTAAGCATTCACAAAATGCTGGAGGAACTTCTGATAAGTAGTCATCGGCCCAAGACGTCGACTGTTTACTCTTTTTCACAGATGCTGCCTGGCCTGCTGAGTTCCTCCAGCACTTTGTGTGTGTTGCTTAGATTTCCAGCATCTGTTGATTTTCTCTTGTTTGTCTCTTAAATATTGCAATTGTACTCGCCTTAATCACTTTCTCTGGAAGCTCATTCCAGGTATTTGCTGCCCTCTATGTAAAGAAGTTACCTCTCATGTCTCTTTTAAATCTCTCTCCTCTTTTCTTGTATCGGCGCCCAAGTTTTTGGATCAGTCACTGGGATTCAGATGACATCCTAAGTTTTCCCTGCATCTTTTACCATTTAGAATTGATCATTTAAAATGAAGACACACACATATTTCACTTAATAGAGGGTAGGAGAAACTCTGGAAAGCTCTCCAGAAAATGCTTTGCATGCTTTATGCTAGAAGTATTTAAGGTAGAGGTAAATGCATTTTTTAAAACAACGGCAAATTGAGGGCTAGGGGTATCAGGCTGTGTGGTTGAGGAGTAGAGGCAGGTGTAGATCAGCCATGATCATTCTGAGTGTGAGGGTGGGTTTGGCCTATTCCTGCTTCAATTATCTTATGTTCTTGTAGCCTCCTCAGCTTGCTTCAGTGATCCTCTGGGCTTGTGCATGAGTGGTTTTGGAATTAAAAATTAAACTCAAGATAACTTCACGGAGTAAACCCAGAGAGAAAAGTTATAGGAGCATTAAGCCACATGCTGTAAATGCTTTAACTCAATTATTATTTAAATATTCATGATGGGAAAGAAAATGATTTGTTTAGCCAGCAGCCAGGAATTATGCATTCGCGTGATGACGCTTGTATTTATCAGTGGCCGTTGAGGTGATCAGGCTGAGGCATATAGGATGGTGCTGGTGGCAGGAGGGTATCATGAAGGACACACAGCCGGGATTGGCAATGCATTATGCCAGTTTAATCTATGCTGTCACACTTGAATGTTACTTTATTACTTTTGGGATGATGAATGCTGACGTACTATATCTTGCTGCATGATCGTTGTTACCTTATATTGAAAGTGAAAAAAAAGTTAAAGCTAATGATAATGATACAGATTTTAACCAGAAACAGACAACTGATGTTTCTTTTTTAAAGTGATAAAACAGTAATTATTGCTAGTAGGCGATGGATTTGTGAATGGTAAAAGGTCAATTCTACTGAAGAACAAACTTGATTAAAATCTGTAATCACTATTCAAGTTGAAATGACTGTTTTTGTCCACAATATATATTTCTCTGTCATTTCAAATGATCAAGCTATTTCCTGTCCAGAAAAGACTGAAATGAAATTTGAACCGAATATGTCTGATGTCCAATAAATATTGGGGTTCATGATTTGTACTCAGCGCACCGAAATGAAAAAAGGTTTACTGAAGCACTCTAAGGATATCTAAATCAGCTTTTAACATTAAAAAGTGATAATAGAAGAATAATTTATATGTACAAAGGAAAATATGTAATGAATACATCAGTAGTGCTTTTCTACAAATGTTTGTAATTAAGCATAGGCATGACTTGTCAACCATAAGATGCATAGGATCAATGGCAAATTGGCTGATTGGTTTCAGGATTGGTTTGCCCATAGCAGACAGAGGGTAGTGGTCAAAGGGATTTGTTCTGTCTGGAGGTCCATGATTAGTGGTGTTTCACAGGGATCTGTACAGAGCCCACTGCTCTTCATGAGCAGACCTGAACGAAAATGAAAATGGGTTGATTAGTAAATTTGCGGATGATATGAAGATTGGCAGTGTTGTGCAGTAAATAGTAGAAGATTGGCAAAGATTACAGCTGGATATAGATCAGTTGCAGATATGGGCAGAGATATGGCAGATGAAGTTTAACCCAGCCAAATGTGAAGTGTTTCACCTCGGTAGATCAAATGTCAAGAGAAAGTACAATTAGGGGCAAGATATTTAAATAACAGTATTGATGAGCAGAATGATCTTGGGGTTCAAGTTCATGGCTCCTGGAAAGTGGCTATACAAGTTGATAGGGTGGTTAAGAAGGCATATGGCATGCTTGCCCTTTATTAGTTGAAGCACTGAGTTCAAAAGTTAGGAAGATATGTTGCAGCTTTATAGAACTCTATTTAGGCTGCATCTTGAGTATTGCATAAAGTTCTGGTTGCCCCATTATTGGAAGGATGGTCTAGGCACTGGGGAGGGGGCTGAAGAGCTTTACTAGGATTCTCCCTGGATTAGAATGCCTGCCCTATAATGAGAGGTTGGGCAAACTTGTTTCTTTTCCCTCTGAAGCAGTGGAGGCCGAGGGGACATCTGCTAGAGGTTTATAAGATTATAAGAGGCATAGATAGAGTAGACAGACAGTGTATTTTTCCCAGGGTTGAAATGTGTGATGGCATACATTTAAGGTGAGAGGGGTAATTTCAAAGGAGATGTGAAGGGCAAGTTTTTTTATCGAGGGACTGGTGGGTGTCTGGAATGCACTGCCTGGGATAGTGCTAGAGGCAGGTACACCGGCTTTTAAAAGACTTTTAGATAGGCACATGAATGCGAGGAAAGTGGAAGGATATGGACATCGTGTAGGTATAAGGGATTAGTTTAGTTGGCCGTCTGATTAATAATTTAATTGCTTTGGCACAATAATTTGGGCTGAAGACCCTTTCCCGTGCTGTACTATTCTATGTTCAAGAAGCTAAAAGATTATGTTGAACTTGTTTCAGCATTTGTTTCTGATTTTTAAATAAATCCTGCCTTTGGCATGCTATATAAAACTTCAATGTTTACCTGATTTATCCAAATAACGAGTTATGAAAAAGTGATATAGCTCCGTAGCAATTCTATCAATGAGTAATGAAATGATAGAAGAGAAGTCGTTGGATTATTGTAATGTTGTTGCTACGGAGTGAACTATAACTGTTAGTTAGCGTTACACACAGCTCATCGAAATCCTCCTGTTTTGTTCATGAAAAGATCTTCTCAAAGAATCATCACATAGTTTCTCAGTATTGAGAATAATTGTTCCCTTCAATCAACACCACCAACAAATTAATGAATTATGTATCGCAATCACTGTTTGTGGATTACTGCTGAGTGCACACTGCATGTGCTAATCTCAAAATTTGATTGATGATAGCAGAAAAGTAACTATTTAAAAACTACCTATTCCTACTGGATAGAGAACATACTATCATAGTTGGGCCTACAAACTACTTCAGACTAAAGTGACATGGATGCACTTAATGTCCTCAGAGAATGCAAAGATGGCAGCAAATATTGACTTGCAAGAACAAAACAACATAGAAGCTTTGTTGTCATAGCACTTTAAAAATTAGGTAAGGATTTGCAAAGCATTTTTAGTGCATCAAGAGGACATAAATGCTCTTTTTTGTTTGAAGAAAAAGTTAAGGCCTTGTGATAATTGGAGGTAATGCTTGGACTAACAAAGAAGAAATAGTGTTAAAAATAATCTTCATGTTTTTTTCATTGTTAATTTTATTCCTGTTATATTTCAGTCAACTTTAAAACCAGTAACATAAACATTTTTCAAACCCTGCATTTCCTTTTGGAAAACATCTAATTTTGTCACAGTTCACATGATAAATGGTCAGGGCAGATATATTCGACCACAAACCCCTACCCCCTCTCCTTACACTGATACTGTTTAGTTTTCTTTCATATTTTAGTTTGCTTGATGCTTTAAATGTTCTCATTATTATCCACTTCTTGGACATGGGAATTTCTGGTAAATCCAGTACTCATTGCTCATAGCTACTAACTCTGCAAAAGTAATCTGTATTCAAATGGTTGGGGAGTTTGCTAGCCTCTTCAGAGGAATGTTGAGAATCAAATATTGAGGGAGTTTTATTGAAAGAATTCATGTAGAATATTTATAAATTTATCGGTGTTGGCAACATGACAGAAACTGCCTGGCACTATTCAGACACTGCACATGGCTATGTGTAAACTAACCATCCTTCATCAAAGCTCCTTAAATTTATATAGCCCTTGATTCAATGGTTCTATTTAATATCAGAGAATGTATACAGGCCTATTTATTCGAAACTGCACATTTATGGTGTCACTAACTGGAAAGGACCCTCTGATTCCTTGTACAACCAATAGTAATAAGGTTCTTTAGGCTGTTTATCTAAGCCAGGGGTTCCTAACCTTTTTTTGTGCCATGGATCCCTACCATTAACCGAGGGGTGCGTGGACTTCCGGTTGGGTACCCCGATCAAAGCTTAGGGCAATGATCCATTTACCAATTAAGTTCTGTCTGTTTCAGTGGGCGGTTCACGAATGAAGGAAGATTAATCTGGCTTTGCAGTTCCAAAGTACAACTTGCTATGTATCAAGCATGTTTTGAATGACTTTTTTCAGTCACCAAGATGAACCTCAGTTGTCCAACACAACAGTACAATTATGACATACTGCCTTTGTTTCAAAACAGGGATGTTCTGAAGGTGTCAAGGAACATGCAGAAGGAGAGAGAAAGTCTATTGAGACAGCTGGAGCTGCTCAGGTAATTACTGAGGTGTATTGGAAAGCCCTACTTTGTAAAGGACTCAGGATGGAGGAGCAATGCCTTATATTTAATCTGGGTAGACTGATGGTAGGAACAGCGATTTCTCCTTCTGGTGAATATATTCCACCACTACCCCCTCCCCCATTCCTCTATTCTCTATTCTGATCTTTTACTTCTCACCTACTTATTATTGTCCCCTGGGTCCCATCCTCCTTTCCTTTCTCCATCAGTTCATTCTCCTCTCCTATCAAATTCCTTCTCCTCCGGCCTTTGACCTTTCCCACCCCACCTGGCTTCACCTATCACCTTCCAGCTAGCCACCTTCTCCCCACCGTTTTATTCTGGCATCTTCCCCCTTCCTTCTCAGTCCCGAAGAAGGGTCTCGGCCTGAAATGTCAACTGTTTATTCATTTCCATAGATGTTTCCTGACCTTCTGCATTCCTCCAGCATTTTGTGTGTGTTGCTTAGGACTGAATCCTGGTTACTGGAGTTGTGATTCAATCTGATTTAGATGTGAAAATAAAATGACAGGGAAAAATATAGTCTTCATGTGAATAAAGGAAAATTAAAAGAGGAGCAGGAATGGACAATTTTTCCCCTCAACTTGAACAACACACAACAAAATGCTGGAAGCTGTCAGCAAGACAGGCAGCATCTGTGGAGGGGAAATCTGGGCCCAAAATTTCAACTCTTTACTCCCGTCCATGGTGTGCTGAGTTTTTCCAGTATTTTGTGTGTTTTTCTCACGATTTCGAGCATTTGCAGAATCCTTGTGTGTACCCTCAACTTATCTGTTCTTGCCAACTTTTTCCACATTTTACGTATTACAAGCACAATCAATGCTTTCATCATAGTACAGTGGAGTTGAGAAAGTAAGGCTTTCAGGTTCTCTATGTGGTAGCACACTGCTTATTCCTGAAAGGGTCTTTATTCATAAAAGTTGGAGATACTTTCTCTTTTTGACAAAAAGAAGTGTCCTGTAGAGATAGTGAGTGGCAATTTTTGCTGTAGGTAATCCAAGTTTTAGAGACACATGGAAGGACAAAAATAACAGCTGGGTGGGATTAATAACACTAAGCTGTTATGTTTGATTGTGTGTCTAAACAAGTATCTAAATCACAGGAACAAATTAATTATAACATTAAAGATAGTGCTGTGTAACAATTCTGAGCTTGAAAGGCGATTTTACTCCCTACAGTCACCTCTTATCAGAAGTAACTGTTGATGATTCATTAGTATTTAAGTCCCGCGGGATGGAGTTGGCGGGACAGGGTGCTGTACAGTTCAGTAGGGTGATTGCTAATTAAACATCCATCTCTATCTCTCAATCAGGGAGATGAACAAGAAGCTCCGAGATGAGAAGGATGCTCATGAAGCCAAGAAGCTGGTTAGTCTCAAAAAGCAACTTGTAATGCCCCAGCGTAGCAGTTGCTGCTGCAGTTGCTGTTGCTGTGGCTGTCACCAGCACGTGGACGTACATACTGTTCCCTGGAGCCACTGTGAGCCATGACTGCCAAACTTTATGCCTTATCCAGTGTGTCATTTTTACTGGGAGAAAGGAGAGTGCTGGATTAATGCCAATTAGGTAGCATGCTGCTGGCTATTTTGAGACTGGGACACAAAATAAGTTTAAATCTGCCTAAAAGCAAAGGAGCAATTGCTCTGTGGAAAGATGTGTCAGGTCAGCCTTAAGGCAGCTTCATTTACACAAATGTAAGCAAAATGTTTACACATTTTGATGGAAATTTGTGTCTCCTTAGATATCTTCTCAAAAGAAAAAGAGAGAAACAAAATGTCTCAATAGACCTTTTTTCATTACAAGAAATTGAATTTGCTTCAAGAAGTTTGTTCAATTGACTAATTTGATTCAGTGCTGCGTCTTTGAAATTTGCTTTGGCTTGTGTGTGTTGTTTTAAGAGGGGAATCTTATTCTTTTTATTGCACCTGATACATGGAAGGTTTGTAATGTCCAGTCAGTTACCAGAGACTTTACTCAGGATTTCATGATATTGTGTTGGGCACGCGGCCAAGTGGTTAAGGCGTTCGTCTAGTGATCTCAAGGCCGCTTGTTCGAGCCTCAGCTGTGGCAGCGTGTTTGTGCCCTTGAGCAAGGCACTTAATCACACATTGCTGTAGTCTGTGCGAGGAGTAGCACCCCACACAGACGTCCAACCTGTGCCTTGTAAGGCATGAAAATGCCCGATGCAGGCCTCTCATGGTCTGAGTCGACGTTCCCTCCCTCCCTCGTGATATTTCAGTGTATGGTTCAAAAAGTATGGGTCAGTGAAGGGCAAAAAATGCAACTTATTTGAACTATGTTGACACAGAAAAAGGGAGTTTTAATCTGTAGATAAATGTCTTTTTTAACCAAGCATTTAAGAAGAAATAAGGTGCTATAGTGAGGAAAGATGTTATTATATTATTACAAGCCATCCTTCAGGAATGAACAAGTTCCTTTTTTATGAATGGTTTTGTTTATGAGTCAGAAAACACACAAGAATCATTCAATATGATAACTGTACTTCCATTGTATATTGAGAGTATCACGAGTAGAACAATTACTAAAAATGGAAGTGCAGTCGGTAGAAATAATGCATGTCAAACCTTTGAATTTAATTATTATGGGAGCTTCATTGTGTGTAGAGGTGTCAATAAGTCGCCCATTAGTAACATGGGGTTGGCCTGTATTTAGAAAGGAAGCTCTGCTGTTGTTCATTCTTGGACCACTATTTGAATAGTATAACATAGTTTTACAAAATGCTTGTTTTTATTGTCACCAGTCAAAGCCTGGATAGCTCCTGGAGGATTCACTTTGTTCAATCTGTTTACCGACTAAATTTGAGAAGGTTTTCCTTCCCAGCCTTCAAAGTTATTTTATTATTTTCTCACCATAACGTGCTGTCTGAGAATTTGTAAGTTTGCCTATCACATCTGCAATGACCACCTTTGCATGCCTGCCTGGGTAATGCTGTAAGCACAAGATGAAATTGGTGTACATTTCAAGTGATTATATTTACCAGATAAAATGACTATATGTGTGCAATATTTTTATTCCTTTTGTAAAGGGTCCACAAGCTTACTTGGGTTGTATTTTGAGCATGATCTACTGCAGGAAAAAGTCAATTATTTCAAGTTGGTTAAATATGTATTAAAGCAGCTGAGTGAATTCTAGATCAGGTATGATTCAGCTGAATGGTGGAATAAAATCAAAGTTCAAAGTAAATTTATAATCAAAGTACCATATACAACCCTGAGATTCAGTTTCTTGTAGGCATTCACAGTAGAACAAAGAAATGCAATAGAATCAATGAAAAACTACACACAAACAAACGCAAAAGGTTAAATAGTGTATCCCTCTCCACGAGACCCAATTACCCACACAATTCCCGGAATGGCCTTCCGGGAAGTTGAGATTATAGTGGAAATACTCTGATTAATAACCAATGCATGGATTATTTAAAAAAATGTCTGTGTGACTTTGCTTAAGTCCCAGCAATCGTATCCCCTTCAACCAAGTACCATTGCACCTTTAGTTGCCACAATGAGATGGCAATTGGCTGAAGTCACAGTGATGGACATGCACCTTGAATTTCTTACACATCTAAATTACTAAACCAGATAGTCATTGCTGTGGATAACAATCAATTCAGTAATCAGGTCATCAGGTCATCAGGCTCCATGTTGCAACTTGTTGTGCTAGGCTTCTGCCTCCAGTGAAAGTTTAATGCTGTTTTCCTAATTGAAAGTGTGGGCCCTCCCCACTGCTGTCAGAGTGCTGGAGGAAGCTGGGACCACGAGGAATTAGACGTTCAGTGGAGCTGAAACATCAATATGTCAGGACCTTGGGAGATCAAAGGGAAGAAGAATGCTGGATAGAAAAGGGGACTGGTGTCACATAGAGTAAACCAAAGATTTTGATGTAAGCATGGGTCTCAACTTTACAGTATACAAATCCAGTGCTTCACTAAAACCCTGTAATCCTGGAAGTGGTCATTTACAATTCCCAGAAAAATGGCTCAAAGGGACTGTTTCACAGGCAGCAATGTCACCCTGTGTGGGACCTATCACTCTGCAAAGAGAATAGTTCCATCTCCAGCAAGGTGCAAAAGGACTAGAAAATGGTCGTTGCACAGGAACACAAGGTAGGAAGTAGGCCCCTCAGCTCTACCTCACAATTCAATATCATCATAGTCAATTTCAATCAGGCCTCATTTCTTCTTCTGTGCCAGTACTATTTAGCTCTCAACTCCACAATGTTTAAAAAATGTATCTGTTCTAATAATGATTAGAATAACTGCTAATGATCTAGTCTTCATACCCCTCTCAGACAAAGTATTCCAGAAATTCCTTATTCCAGATGAGAAGGCATTTCTACACACACATCAGTTTTAAACGACTCTCCTCTCACCTTGTAACTATGCACCTTTGTTTGGATAGTAATTTAGATGTACAAGGAATTCAAGGCATATGTCCATCACTAGTGAAAACATTTACTCTATCATACCCCCTTAGGGTCTTGTATCTTGCAATTTGAATTTTCTCAACTCCACAGAGTACAGGTCTAACTTGTTCAGCCTCTCAATGCAAGAATTTACAAGATGAACCTCCATTGTTTCTACAGTGCCTCTACGCCTAAAATAAATGTGTGGAGTACTCCAGGTGTGTCCTCATCCACACCCTGTACAAACAAAGCTTCCCTATTTTTAAACTTCACTCTTTCTTATATAAAGGTCAATATGCTGTTTGCCTGCTAACTTCTCGTGATTCTTGCACATGGATACATACTTCTTTCTGTACTCATTTATTTGCAATCTCTCTCCAATTAGATAATAATCTGCCTTTTGATTTCCCTTTCTGAATTGCATGGTGCAACATTCTCATATTAAACTCCATTTAGGAAATTTATGCTGTGCCATTTAATCTATCTTTGCTTTGTTGCACAATATCCTTGTCACATTTGTCCTCCTACTTATTTTTCTGTTGCTTTGTTTATTTTCATGTCTGCAATCTACTCCCAGAAAAGCTAGTTTTCAATCAGATAGTACTGAAAATAACATAGGATTAGGCAATCAGATTTTGAGGCAATGGATGATCGAATTAATCTTCAGACCAGTCATATTCTAATTGGAGGCGAGCCCAAGATCAAGTGATTATGGCCCATTTTTCCCCACCCTGTTGGAAGATCTTTTAATATGAGTTAGTAATTATGAGTTGTCGTTTTTCCTGAGTACCAACAGGCCCTGATTTTCCAAACATTTTAAAATGTAAGTTATTTTATCATGTCATTTTGTGGTGGTGGAGAGATTATGTCACTGCAGGAGAAACATTTAATTCCTCTCCCAGTTCTCACAATACCCTCACCATAGATTCTGGGCTGTGTGCGTTGTGCACATCACATCTATGACGACCACTTAATCTTTGCATGCTTGCTATAGTCACTGGATATGACTGTACATATGATCTGTATACACACATATGTGTTACATATAATATACCATCTATCTAACTATTTGTATTATATATATGTGCATATGCGGTGGATTCCAGTTAATTGGGACACATTGGGACCAGTACTTTTTGCCTAATTGAGCAACTGCCCAAATTAGCCAAAGTTTCATGGAAATAGTTAAAAAAGTATAAAAAATTCAAACTACCATGTAACTGAGTTAAAATGCAGTTAAATGAAATAGAGAATAAATTGGAATACTACCAATATTACTACAGGATTTCATTCATTCCTAATTGTTATTGACAGAGGAATTAATCTAGTGTACACTGCCATGTTCTTTTAGTTGACTGTAAATTAACAAAATCAGCACAGGCACTTAGTGCAAATAATGGACAGCCTTTATACAATGTTATCAATAATTGCATCCTCCAAATCTTCATTTTTATTGTAACATTCAAGATGATTGCTGATACCTTCAAATTCTTCATTCTAACTTGTTGAAGTAGTGATATCATTCCATTTTCACTCCCAGCTGTTTCTGGCATCTCCAAGCCTTAATGCTTGAAACTGCAGTGAGCAAAACAGTTTTGAATTGTCTTACTGCTTACTTCTTGCTAACTATTGTGATGAAAGTCACTACTTTTTGAACACAAGCATGCAACTGATGCCTTTTAAAAACTATTCGCTCTGCGTATGGTGCAGTGTCTAATGCCACAAAAGTACATGTGACTGATGCTAGTTAGATACTGTTCAGCAACGGAATCCTGTCCCAATTAAGCAGCATAATGTCCCAAATAAGTGAAGAGAATCTCGACCATTTTTAAATTAATTTTTGTTCCTTAAGAGTTGTCCTAAATAAACAGCTGCCCCAATTAACTGATGGCCCATTTAACTATATGCACTGTATATGTATATGTCTGTTCTGATTCTGATATGGGTCTCTTTTCTGGATTGAGAGTAGGAAGGGGGTTAGGGAGAGGGGAATCATGCTTGGGAAAAGGGGAAAGGAGAGGGGAGGGTGCTGGCAGCACCAGAGAGACATTTTGGAATGATCAATAAACTAATTGTTTGGAATCTTGCCTGGTGTCTCAGGGCTGGGTGTTTCTGCAACCATGCCACCTCCCGACCTCGGCCCTCGCCATTCCAACATCCTTTACTCCCTAAGGCTTTTGCACAGTACTGTATATATACACAGTGCATATATAAAAGACCTGATTAAGTCAAAGCAAAAATTAATTTGGCAATAAAAACTGATTGAAAAGGTTCATGGTTTGCCATCAGCTTTTACCCAAAGCCCATTTGGTGTGATGCATTGGAAGCCACAGTTATCACCTGGCTGCATAGTCTTTCAATTGGATCCAAAGGAACGCTCATAAGTCATAGATTTAGTGATTTGTATGAAATTTATAACAGGTGAAGGAGTAGACAGGATGGGACAGGTCCTTAGCAACATGGGCATAAGTTTAAGATTATTGATAAAATGCTGAGAGGGAGTAGAGGGTATTTTTCTCTCTCCAGAGGACGGTGGCAGGCTGGAATAGTTTATAAAGACAACAGAAGAGGAAACATTCCAAACATATAAACAGTGCCGAGATGTGCATCTGATATGCAACGTCTACAAACCTATGGGCCAAGTTGTGGCAAAATGCCTCCTGTGTTTTAAATTTCTGGCTCTGCAATTTTTACTTGCACTCCTTGTGTCGTACCCGATGCTCTTGAGTTGGTGAGGAGAGGAGCTGATGTGGTATCAGAGTGTTGATATGGAATCTTAATTGGTGACTAATTTTGCCAGTAGGTTGGTGATAGTATTCAACAGGCTTTGAAGTTACCAAGTTTATTCCTTGTACTTCTGAATTTTGGCAAAACATTTGTTTTTAAGATTTTGCTATAAAAGAATGCTTTTAGTTTTGCAAAGCATTTTGGGGGCTGGTGTTTTTGAGCGTAGTACTGCATTAATTGATGCTAGGATGCATGCTACATAGCACACCAAACTGCAGTTAGGTTTTGTCTTTCTCGATTTAACTGTGTTTCATTTGTTAAAGGTTTCGGAAGAAGCCAGTATAACTAGACCTTCCCAGCTCACGTATTTTCCTCTGAAGCAGTTGTACACATTCACCTTTCCTGTTCTTTTATGGATAGTTTTAGTTTCATTTGAGGACTTCAAAAAAAATTATCAGCTAACAATTAAAACTGATTAAAATTTATTTACTGTTACCCTCTCCACCAAAGTTTGGAGGAAGGATTAAATCCTCACAGCTTGGAAGTTTATGTACAGTCAGTGGCCACTTTATTGGGCATCTCTTCTACCTAATAAAGGGGCCACTGAATGTATGTTTGTGGTCTTTTGCAAGGTTTGACATTTTGTGCATTCTGAGATGCTCTTCTTGCACACATGTTGTAATATGTGGTTATTAGAGTTCCTGTTGCCTTCCTGTCAGCTTGAACCAGTCTGGCCATTCTCTTCTGACCCCTCTCATTAAGAAGGCATTTTTGCCCACAGGACTGCTGCTCACTGCATGTTTTGTTTGCTTTTCGCACCATTCTCTGTAAACTCTAAAGACGGTTGTGCATGAGAATCCCAGGAGATCAGAAGTTTCTGAGATACTCAAATCACCCTGTCTGGCATCAACAATCATTCCACAGTCAAAGTCACTTAGATCGTATTTCTTCCCCATTCTGATGCCTGATCTGAACAACAACTGCATCTCTTGACCACGCCTGCATGCTTTCATGCATTGCATTGTTCCCACATGATCGACTAATTAGAAATTTGCATTAATGAGCAGCTGAGCAAGTGTACCTACTAAAATGGCTACTGAGCATAAACTCAGTTCTGAAACAAATCCTCTATTTTTCAAGCAACATACATCAAAGTTGCTGGTGAACGCAGCAGGCCAAGCAGCATCTATAGGAAGAGGCGCAGTCGACGTTTCAGGCCGAGACCCTTCATCAGGACTAACTGAAGGAAGAGTGAGTAAGGGATTTGAAAGTTGGAGGGGGAGGGGGAGATGCAAAATGATAGGAGAAGACAGGAGGGGGAGGGATAGAGCCGAGAGCTGGACAGGTGATAGGCAAAAGGGGATACGAGAGGATCATGGGACAGGAGGTCCGGGAAGAAAGACAAGGGGGGGGTGACCCAGAGGATGGGCAAGGGGTATATTCAGAGGGACAGAGGGAGAAAAAGGAGAGTGAGAGAAAGAATATGTGCATAAAAATGAGTAACAGATGGGGTACGGGGGGAGGTGGGGCCTTAGCGGAAATTAGAGAAGTCGCTGTTCATGCCATCAGGTTGGAGGCTACCCAGACGGAATATAAGGTGTTGTTCCTCCAACCTGAGTGTGGCTTCATCTTTACAGTAGAGGAGGCCATGGATAGACATGTCAGAATGGGAATGGGATGTGGAATTAAAATGTGTGGCCACTGGGAGATCCTGCTTTCTCTGGCGGACAGAGCGTAGATGTTCAGCAAAGCGGTCTCCCAGTCTGCGTCGGGTCTCACCAATATATAAAAGGCCACATCGGGAGCACCGGACGCAGTATATCACCCCAGTCGACTCACAGGTGAAGTGATGCCTCACCTGGAAGGACTGTTTGGGGCCCTGAATGGTGGTAAGGGAGGAAGTGTAAGGGCATGTGTAGCACTTGTTCCGCTTACACGGATAAGTGCCAGGAGGGAGATCAGTGGGGAGGGATGGGGGGGACGAATGGACAAGGGAGTTGTGTAGGGAGCAATCCCTGCGGAATGCAGAGAGAGGGGGGGAGGGAAAGATGTGCTTAGTGGTGGGATCCCGTTGGAGGTGGCGGAAGTTACGGAGAATAATATGTTGGACCCGGAGGCTGGTGGGGTGGTAGGTGAGGACCAGGGGAACCCTATTCCTAGTGGGGTGGTGGGAGGATGGAGTGAGAGCAGATGTACGTGAAATGGGGGAGATGCGTTTAAGAGCAGAGTTGATAGTGGAGGAAGGGAAGCCCCTTTCTTTAAAAAAGGAAGACATCTCCCTCGTCCTAGAATGAAAAGCCTCATCCTGAGAGCAGATGCGGCGGAGACGGAGGAATTGCGAGAAGGGGATGGCGTTTTTGCAAGAGACAGGGTGAGAAGAGGAATAGTCCAGATAGCTGTGAGAGTCAGTAGGCTTATAGTAGACATCAGTGGATAAGCTGTCTCCAGAGACAGAGACAGAAAGATCTAGAAAGAGGAGGGAGGTGTCGGAAATGGACCAGGTAAACTTGAGGGCAGGGTGAAAGTTGGAGGCAAAGTTAACAAAGTCAACGAGTTCTGCATACGTGCAGGAAGCAGCGCCAATGCAGTCGTCGATGTAGCGAAGGAAAAGTGGGGGACAGATACCAGAATAGGCACGGAACATAGATTGTTCCACAAACCCAACAAAAAGGCAGGCACAGCTAGGACCCATACGGGTGCCCATAGCTACACCTTTAGTTTGGAGGAAGTGGGAGGAGCCAAAGGAGAAATTATTAAGAGTATTTTTATTTTTATTTTTCAGAGTTTTTGGGAAAACGTTTCCCTGAGAAGTAAAGTATTAGCAGTGTTTTATAAATTTTAATCCGTTATATGTTTATATAAAATTTTATTTGTTAACTTCTTTGGATTTTTCGAGGATAGGTTCTTAGGCCACAGTTACTGCCTGAATCATCAACTTAAGATTGGCAGAAAACATTATTTCAGTTGACAATTCACATTGTAGAAGGGAAATTGTAGATCTAAACACACCATTCCTTTAACTTTAAGTGTCATGCTGAATTGGTAATTCCTTGTCAAAGTAGTTCCTTGTGCTTAAGCATTTAAATTATGTGTTTGAGGTGTGCCCAGCATAGCCAGCAATGCCCAGATTACTGTTTGGATGAGGAATGTTTGTTCTTCAAATATATGTCCTTTTAAAATTTAAATATTAAAATTGCTACAGCTTACAGCACAAAATATTTCCTTCCAAAGTCTAGCCTTTATTGTTGGATGTTGTCATTTTGACACATATAATCTCATGTGCATTTGTTCTTTATCATTAGTTCCAGCATGAGTAACTTAAA
Organism: Mobula hypostoma; assembly: GCF_963921235.1. Lineage (NCBI taxonomy): Eukaryota > Metazoa > Chordata > Chondrichthyes > Myliobatiformes > Myliobatidae > Mobula > Mobula hypostoma. The sequence goes on from NC_086107.1 coordinate 60,750,750, forward strand.
CTACTTGCTCAGCTACAACTTTATCTACCATAAACCTCTCTTTCTTTGTTTTGAATGTATTTGCTGATTCAGCCTCACCAAGCATCCAGGTTAGGGAATTCCCAAAATTCCTCTGAATGGGGGAAAAATCCTCCTCAGTGTACTTCAAAGTGAAAAATCTCTTATTCTGGAACCATGTCCTTCCTTCTGCATTTCCAGATGAGGTGAAACTACTTTCAGCATCCATCCTGCTGAACCTCCTCAGAATATTTCTATGAGTCATATGGCATGGAAACCAGCCAGTCAGCCCAAGATGTCCATGAGGACCAGTGGGCACCCGTCCTTACTAAACCTTTCTTCCAAAATCCAGTGGGTGACACAAAGGTGCAATCTGTTCTTCATTCCAGCCTCTTCACACTGGGAATCAATTTAATAAACCCTTTTTGAATTCAGTTCAAGCAAATCCCTCCTTATATAGAGAGAGCAAGATTGCACACCACATTTCAGATGTGGTCTCATCAATTTTGTGTAACCAAGGTTCCCATTTAAACACCCACTCCATTTTCAGTTAAGACTAATATTTGCCTTTCTAACTATTTGCTAACTCTCTGCTTCATGTATAAGGACACCAGCTCCCTTGGGATAACAGTGTGTTGTAGTCTTCCTTCACTAAAGCAATGTTCTTCTGCCTTTTTCTTCTTCTTACCAAAGGGCATTTCTTCACACTTTTGCCCAGCATACTTTGCTGAACTTTTGCCAACTTATTTAACTTGTCCATGCCCTTTTTCAGCCTTTTCACATGCTCACAACTTGCTCATACTTTACCGAGTCACTGAGACATACAGCATGCAACTGGCCTCTTTAGCTCACTGCTAACATGCTGATCATCCGGCCATTTACACCAATGTTACATTCATCCCATTTATTTTTATTCCCCCCACTTACACTGCTTACACTGGCCAATTAACCCACCAATCTGCACATTTTCTGGACATGGTAGAACTTTGGAGTACCTAGAGGCAACTCACACAGTCTCGGGAAAAAGAAACAAACTCCACAGAAATGGCACCCAAGGACAGGATTGAATCTGGGTCTCTGGCACTGACAGAGAGAGGCTCCACCAGTTACACCATTACAATTTCCATATTACCACCAACTCATGTGGCCACAATAAACGTAGTCCCTTCATTTAAGTTATTCATGTCAATTGTGAGCAGTCGATTTCCCAGCACTAATTCTTTGCCAAACTGAAAGTAATGCATTAGTCCAAACTCTCTGTTTTCTTTCTTTTGGCCAGTCGCAGTCCATGCTAATATTTTGCCCTAGTATCTCAAACTATTAAGTGCAGGCACTCTAAAATATTGTGGCCTTATAGACAATTTGTGGTAAAGTAATTAGCTCTGCAGCTTCAGATGTTTAAAATACATATTAATTATATGGTACACAACATAAAAGGTTATTAATTTCTAAACATGTTCAAATTAAGTGGATTATTTTTCACTTGATTTAAATGCCAAGTCATTTCAAAGGTCTGCACAGCATGTATGAACAATTTAATGAAGGGTTTGTAAAGCTACATGTGTAAAATTATGTGAGGTTAACTCCGAGTAAGCTGAGCTTTAAATAATAAATATTTTTGATATGAACAAACATTGCAATATTTGTTTTGATTTGCCCCATATGTAACACATTCTCCACGTGGTACTTTTAAGCCTGCTTTGTTTTCAAAAACAATAAACAAAAGCATAAGGACAGAAAATATGAAATATGAGGGCATTTAGCTCATTATATCAGAGAGGATACCAAGAGTTTGGTTCAGATACTTAAAGAGTAAAATGGAGGTGAGAGTAGATATAGGACCACTGGAAAGTGATGCTGGAACAGTAGTAATGGGAGCCAATGCAGTAGGACTTGGGGAGACTGGGAGAATGGACTTGGGAGTTCTTGTGCAGGATTCGCTAAAGGTTATTTTGCAGGCTGAGTTAGTGGTGAGGAAGGCAAATGCAATGTTAGCATTCATTTTGTGAGGACTAGAATATAAGAACAAGGATGTAACACTGAGGCCTTATATAGCATCGGTCAGACCGCACCTAGAGTATTGTGGGCAATTTTGGGACTCATCTCAGAAAAGATGTGCTGGCATTGGCGAGGGTCCAGAGGAGTTTTTCAAGAATGATTCCATGAATGAGAGGGTTAATGTATGAGGAGCATCAGATGGCTCTGGGCCTGCACTTGCTGGAGTTTAGAAGAATGAGGGGGGAATCTTATTGAAACCTAATGAATATTGAAAGGCCTGGACAGAGTGGATGTGGAGGGGATGTTTCCTATAGTGAGTAAGTCTAGGATCAGAGGGCACATCCCCAGAATAGATTGAAGTTCAAAAGTAAATTTACTATCAAAGTACATATATGTCACCATATACAGCTCTGAGATTCATTTTCTTGCAGGCATACTCAATAAATTTATAACCATAAAAGAATCAATGAAAGAGCACACCAACTTGGGCATACAACGGTGTGCAGAAGGCAACAAACTGTGCAAACACAAAGGAAAGAAATAATAATAATCGTACATAAATAACAATTGAGAGCATGAGATGAAGAGTCCTTGAAAGTGAGTCCACTGTTTGTGGGAATATTTCAATGATGGGGCAAGTGAAGTTGAGTGAAGTTTGGTTCAAGAGGCTGATGGTTGATGGGTAGTAATTGGTCTTCAATCTGCTAGTGTGAGTCCTGAGGCTCTTGTACCACCTCCCTGATGCCAGCAGCAAGAAGAGAGCAGGTCCTGGGTGGTGGGGACCCTGTTGATGGATGCTGCGACAGGATTCATGTGGATGTGCTCACTTATGTGATGGGCCCAGGACAGACCCTCTGAAATGATAACAGTGAAGAATTTAAAGTTGCTGACCCTCTCTACCTCTGACTCTCTAATGAGAACTGGCTCATGGACCTCTGGTTTCCTCCTTCTAAAGTCAATAATCAGCTCCTTGGTCTTGCTGACATTGAGAGAGTTTGTTGTCATAGCACCACTCAGCCATATTTTTATTTTCTCTTCTATATGCTGATTTGTCTTCACCTTTGATTCAGCTTATGACGATGGTGTTGTCAGCAAACTTAACTATGGCATTGGAGCCGTGCTTAGCCTCACAGTCATAAGTGTAAAGTGAGCAGAGCAGCCCTGTGGTGCACCTGTATTAATGGTGATTGTGGAGGAGATGCTGTTGCCAATCCAAACTGTCTGAGGTCTGCAAGTGAGGAAGTCAAGGATTCAATTGCACAAGGAGGTAATGAGGCCAAGGTCTAGGAGCTTATTGATTAGTTTTGAGGGGATGACAGTATTGAATGCTGAGCTGTAGTTGATAAAGAGCACCCTGATGTGTGCATCTTTGCTGTCCAGATGTTCCAGGGCAGGGTTTAGTGAGGGCCAATGAGATGGCATCTGCTGTGGACTTGTTTCTCCTGTCGGCAGATTGGAGCAGATCTAAATTCATATCGAACAGAGATGAGAAGGAATTTCTTTAGCCAGAGAGTGGTGAATCTGTGAAATTCATTGCCATGGATGGCTGGGGAGGCCAAGTCATTGAGTATATTTAAAGAGGAGGTTGATAGGATCTTGGTTAGTTAGGGCATCAAAGTTTTTTTTGGGAAGAAGGCAGGAGAATGGGGTTGAGAGAGATAATGTCAGCCATGATGGAATGTCAGAGCAGACTCGATGGGCTGAATGGCCTGATTCTGATCCTATATCTTATGGTCTAATAGCTGTGTATTTATATAGCAGCATTACTGCAGTAAAATGCCCCAAGGGCTCCAGTAAGGGCTTGCAAGCACAGTTTAATCCAGGCCACATATGGTAAGGTTCAAATGATTTAGAAAATCATTTGCTGATTTTGGTCAAGGAGTCTATGACAAGATGTCTGATCTTAGTTGTTATAGATTAGAATCTATTTAAAAGTTGAACTTTTTTTTCTGAGTTAGTTAGTGGCTTTGTTTTTCTTGCCATTTAAGATAGAGTTTGGTATTTATTGTGTGCAGCTCATTGGAAAATTCTGAGTTACGTTTTTTTATAGAAAAAGTTTTCTGTAGTCTAGATACACTATATTCAGTACATGATGGATACCTAAAGACAGAGCAGGGAATGCGACCGATGATTCAGAATATTGCCATATATGAGTACAGAATTTCATGACAGAGTTCGAATTATAATCTAATAAATGCTGTAAACAGAACCACAGTTTAAAACCAAGCATATGACGTCTTGAGAAGTGATAACCAGATTATGTGTTAGGAATGGTCATTGTTTCCTTAGATGCACATTAAAGTTTGATGGACTGAAAAGCATAACTGATACAGAATTAACATTTCCCAACTGGGGCTTCAGTATACATAAGAAAAAAAAAGGCTCTTTCCAATGCCCTATTTATAAAGTGGACAAGCCTGATTTAAACTTTATACTCATAACTGCTGCCTTCTACAGATTTTTATCAGCATTTTGGAATTTAATTCTTTGAAATGTTTATGTTGCACTGCTTATGGTCTGCTATGGTTTGCATCCAGTGTTGCATTGTGATCCGACACAGTCTAACCACTCTGATGTCATTTGGTGAATTTCATTCAAAGTCATTTTTTAAAAAAAGAAAATCTTCACATTTTTCAAAGAAATTTGCTTACCTAATCAAATCAATCAAAAGAAACCATTCTAATAAAATGGCTGTTTTGATCTGATGTTAAAGACCCCTTGTTCTAACTTGTCGGTGAATGTTTCTTTTCATGAGCTGGCCACTACAATTGTGCTGAGTGCAGAAGTACTTCAGTTGTCTCAGTAGCAGGAGTCCTCAAGGTGTGGGTTTGTCTTATGCAGTAATCCACTATTAAATGTGGACTGTGGTAAATGCAAAATTAATCTCAGGACAAACCATTTTTATTATTATTTACTCTTCCCATTCCTCAGCTTCGTCCTGGCAAATTCTGATTTGAGGTCTTCGTCATCTCCGCAAAATGCAGTGCTGTCCCATGTCGAGGCACAGAGACTGAGTTAAAAATAGTCCTTTGCAGTGTGCTCGTCAGTTGGAAATCTAGCTGAATAAATGAAGAATGAATGGTTGCCACATGCATCAGCAAACTGAGGAGGCTCTCTCTCCTGTGCTCCTGCCTTTGTTTGAAGAGCAGCCAAGCTTCATGATGAGTGCAACATGATGGACAGATTTTATCTGGAATTATTTAGCTGTATTTCCAGGCGGGTTCATAAGGTCCTTTTTGAATGATGTAACATTACCTATAGGTCAATGCACTTTCTTACAATAAGCCACTGTGTATCAAATGAGTGTAAAATAAGTAAAACTTGCACAGAGAAAAGACTTGAGACTTTTTCTTTTATGTAAGTGTACTTTTGACTATTGAGTATTATTACAATTATCTCTCCTTCACAGATTCACATGAATTAACTTGTCTGACCATTTTTGATTTTCAGAGCTCCCCCAGAAAAAAGCTTCTGTTGAAGAGAGGTTCAGTGATAGGGAATTACCTGGTGGAAGACAAACCAGTCAAACGGTTAGCCACGTGCCAATGCAATTTAAGTGCATGCAATGTATTGTGAGATCACCTTTTAATGCAAGTACTTTGCTGTTCACTTGTCATGGTACTGAGTGAGATGTTTGTGTATTTATCCATGACCTTTTCTTTGTGGAGGTTTGCTGCGTCAAGGCTGTCCGTTTGCAGATCCACCTGATCAAGATGTAGAAATTGTAAAAACACTCCAGGTGTACATTCCACATTTTACAGGCGAGGAAGCTTGTTCTCTGTAATATCAGCTACTGCACCATCTCCAGTGTTCTGCCTCTGTAAATAGAATAGGCTCACAAAGGGTGCGAACCCAGTCAGTGAGCTCCCAAAATAAGCAAAGTTATTAAGTGAAAATGTAAAGGGAAGGAAATCAAAGACAGTGACCTTGCTTTCTTCCTGGGTGGCTTCTTGAAGCTGGCTCTTGGTACAAGCTTGGTAAATAAATTGGGAAGTGATACAGCACCACAAGAAATTCTTCGATGCAAATAAGAGATACACACCTTCTGAGGAAATGTGATAGAAAGATAACGATAATGTATTTTTCATCTCGTTAAATATACCACTGTGTGTTCATGTAGAAGCATGGGAGAGGAGGAAAATCATTTACCCCTCTGAGCCTTGTAATATTCAATTAGATCATGGCCAGTGTATATCAACTTTGGTTCTATATCCCTTGATTTTCTTCCTTAAAACTCTCAGTCTCAGTTTTGAAAGGTCCAATTGTACAATCATCAGAGCCATTTGGTGGGAGAAGATAAACATTGGCTAATCTTTGTTTGGGGAGTGTGTGAAATGTGCATCCTTTTAATACCCTATTAAATTGCTTTGTGCTGATTTTAAGATCCTATACATCTTTCTCGAATTCCACCCCCCCCCCACCCCCAGCAGAAAAAATACTTGGGCAACCATATCAGTAACACTCTCAAAATTAAACTAGATTAATCAGGCATAATTCAGCTTTCATAAAGTCATGTTGAGTCTCTTCGGTAAACTTTATTTTTTGCTCAGGTACTCATTTATTTCCTTCTTTGGAAAAGGGCTGAACATATTGGAAAGTTAGATACAGTAAGGTAAGAAAAGGTTGGTTATATTTGCAGGTGAAATTCCTTGTCAAGATTTTGTGCTAGGCTTGAGAATAGCTGTTATAATTCATACATTGGACGTATTGTTTTGAATCAAAGCCAGATCAGGCTCCCATATCAAGTGGTCCAAAGTGAAACTAGAATGGGAATCATTTTAGCATAATCTTGCTTGTAATCAGGAAAAAGAATTACGTTAATTTGGCCGCCAGGCTCTAAGCAGAATAGAGGTGCACTAACTACACTTGCTCTTGTGCAGTCAGAAATAATTTATTGTTTGTAACTCCAAAACCTAAAACTTAACTGAATGGAAAATACGGGGAGTCCGTAATGTATGTCTAACTTTGTTTTTACTTTAAGCAAGCTTGATGTGCTGGCATGATGATGGATCTCATTTATGTACTTTTACATATAACCCGTAATAAGTTATTTAAGCAAACAGCACTTAATCAAACACTATATTCACAATATTACTCAAAATTACTGAAATATTAAATACACAGCACTCTTCCCTGCTTAGCTATAAACTCCAAAGCAATATAAGATGCATCTCAACTATATACTCAATGTACTATTTAATACAACTACTATACAGACATGCACAGCAGAGTAAATTTTAAATTGTCCCTTTCAGGCCTAATGAATTACCCACTGTGGAGAATTTCTTACTCTTGTGGGATACTGTCTTTCCTGATAAGCGGGAGTCACTCTGCTTGGTAGGTGAGACTTGTGGCTGTAAAACAAACTCAGGTTCTGAGGCCTTCTCCATGGTGATTGTAGGAGCAAACTCTGGGACTGCAGGAAGTGGTTGTGACAGCTCTGAACAACTTTCTTCTGGACATGTTGGTACCTGAACAGTACATGGCAACCTTCACTGGATGATGTGAATCATAATAGTTCACAGTCTGCCATCAACATTTCCTTTGCCTTTTGGCAAGCCATCTCATACTGCTGTGCCTATTGCTATTTCTTCCCAATCTGTAGTAATGAGTTCAAGAGGTGGAGCACAATAGACAGGTTTGGCAGGTACCTGCTATAATAATTGGCAAATCCTAAAAATGACCACAACTGCAACACATTTTTTGGCCTTGGGGTATCCATACTGACTGCATTTTCTCAGCACACTTGTGTAATTCTTGTGTGTCAATAGTATGACCACAGTAAGTGATGCTTCATTTAAAGAATTCACACTTGTTACTTTGTATTTTTTTAATACTGTCTTGAGTTTTTGGAGATGTTCCTTGTCATCCTTACCATAACAATGGTGTCACTCAGGTAACACTGAGTGCCTGGATAGCCTTGCATTACCTGGGTCCATAGATTTCTGCCAGAGTGCAGGTGCAGATGCTACTCTGAAAATAAGCTTTTATAGTGATAAAGCCCTTTGTGTATGTTTATGATGAGAAACACTTTGGACTCCTCTTACATCTCAATCTGTAGGTAAGCCTCACCTAAGTCACCTTTGCTGAAGTGTTTCTCTCCAGAAAGGTTTACAAAGGTATCCTTTATCCTGAGCAGATGGTATTGATCTACTTTCAGTACTGGGTTGACAGTGACCATAAGATCACCACAGATGCTGACAGCCCCGTTCTTCTTGGCTATTGGGACCACTGGTATTGCCCTTGGGCTCCACTCAAGAATTTCTTCAGCCTGCATGCGATCTAGCTCACTGGCTACTTTATCAGTGATGATATAAGGAACCAGACAGGCTTTGCAAAACTTGGGTGCAGCAATTTAATTTAGCACTATTTTACCTGTCATATGCTTGAGTTTTCCAGTGCCATTCTTGAACAATGCTGTGGCATCATCCAGTAGCTTTCTTAATTCACATTCGGTTGACTATCTTGCAGGGGATGTGGCATGAAAATGGTGGATGGATCTCCAATCAAGTTGTAGTTGTCTCATTCAATCACAACCCCATGATGGTGGTCATCCTGTTTTTACCACTTACAAGCCTAATACGGCTTGTTGGTTGTTGTATTTCACTGTTCTGAATGTCAAATCCCACAGGAGTTATATTTTCTCCAGTGTAAATTCTTTGTTGAATATCAGCAGGCTTCAGTTCAATATCTTTGAAATGCCATTCAAACTCATGTTGTGGAATGATGGTAACAGCCAAGCCAGTATCCAGTTCCATTTTAATTACTTCTGGTGTAAGCCATATTGCTTGTCTATTGTTAGTTTTCATATTTAAAATCTCAAGGCCACACAGTTCTGTGTCACTCTCATCATTATCAGATTTTTCATCAACAGCATGCAGATTAGTGTTCTTTTTGAAACTGCTACATGACTTTTTATCTTTTTCTCTTCCATGTGAAGATCATTTATTTTTGTCTGCCTGACATGCTCTTTGTACATATGTGTCCTACTTTGTTGCATTTTCTGCAAGTTTCACTTTTGAACCTGCATTGGTCTGGTTTATGCGAGCCCCTGCCACAATGGTTACGTGATTTATTTGGCCAAGCAGCCCTCCATTTAGAGGCTGCAAATTTGCTCATGCTCATTTTCATTCCTCAGTTGCATCTCTGTCTGCTGTTTCCATTGATGCAGCTGTTTCAACTGTACTTTTAAATGTGAGTTGTGCCCCCTAGGCCTGAGTCGGCGTAGCAGTAGTAGTAGTGTGTTTCAGTTATATTTGAATGTTTTCTTGTAAGCTTCCACAAACTAAACAATCTCTCATTGCATCATTAATCCCATCGTTGAACTGACAATGCTCAGAAATCTCTTCCATTTAGCCACATATATTGAAATGGGGTCTCCCTCCTTTTATTCTTTTTATGAAACCTAAAGTGTTCTCCAATCAACAATCCTTTCAGTTATAAATGTTCCTGTTTTACTTTCATGATATCTGCAATGCTCATTTCAGCTGCAGATGAAACCTCTAAGCAAAGTGTATGTTTTTCCACCCATTGCACTCAGCAAAACTGTCCTTCGCTTTTCATTGGCTATTTCATTTGCTTTAAAATACTGCTCAATTTGTCCAGTATACAATATCTAGTTATCTCTTCTGCAATCAAACACATCTATCTTTCTGATGTCACCAAGCATTTCTGCTTTTAATTTACTTGGTACTCACTGTGAATTAACATCATCACTTGGTACTCACTATTTATCAACCTGTGAATTTTTCCATTTTCTGCCTTTTTAAAAATTCTACCATCTTTCCTTTTGTGAAGGAGACATGCTGAGCTTTTTTTAAAACTCAACTGTTTCTCACTGTGCTTTTTTTTAAAAACTTGAACATCTCGCTGCACTTCAACAGGTAAGTAGTCGTCTTTGGTGCATCTAAAACTTCCTTGTCTCCACTGTTACGTTTTGTAACTCCAAAACATAAAACTACTTGAAAGGAAATCACGGAGAGTCCATAATGCATGTGCAACTTCATTTTTACTTGCCATTTATGTACTTTTACACACAACAAGTAAAGAATATTTAAATGAGCAACAATGCTTAATTAAACAATACATTTACAATATTACTAGAATATTAAATGCACAACAGTTGACTCTAGGGTGCAGCTGTTCTGTGGCACATTCCTGGCGTACCTGACTTGGGTGCTTCATCAAGACTTCAGAATCCAAGACGGAATCCTATTTCCCATTATAGAAAATAGGTGCAGGAGTAGGCCATTCGGCCCTTCGAGCCTGCACCGCCATTTATTATGATCATGGCTGATCATCCAACTCAGAACCCCGCCCCAGCCTCCCCTCTATACCCCCTGATCCCCGTAGCCACAAGGGCCATATCTAACTTCCTCTTAAATATAGCCAATGAACTGGCCTCATCTGTTTCCTGTGGCAGAGAATTCCACAGATTCACCACTCTCTGTGTGAAGAAGTTTTTTCTAATCTTGGTCCTGAAACTCTGTCTGCAACCTGACCACTGCAGGGCAGTCACTATGTTGTAGTTTAACCCCCATGGAGCACTGCAGTGTTATCAAATCTCTATCAAAACAGATTTGAAGATCTTTGACTCTGCTAATTGGAGTTTCTTTAAAACTCTTATAAGTAACAAGATTCTCAAATGTGTTTTCATGTCCACTGTACTGTGTGAACAACTGCTAGATATCTCTCTCTGATTTATAAGCAGAATTGAAGCACTCTTTACCCTCCCTTCTGACAAATACTGGGTGGATGTTCTAACTCCACCTCTTTACAATTTCAGAATGACATCTACAAGTTTTCTCACCAGCAGATTCTTAAAACAAACGATGAGATGATTTGCACTAAATTAGACCCACCAGCAGTTGGCTGAATGTGGTAAAATGAGAAAATCCATACACATGGATGGTACTCAGTAGTAATTAATGTCCTTGATCTCCTCTTCACATCCACTGAGGCCACAATTATAGTAACTGTGCTTACATTTGAAGTCAAATAACTTCATGAAGGCTAAGAATTGACACTGAGAATTTCCTTACCATTGACACCTCTGTCAAAATAGTGGGGTAATGTAACATCTTACTTATTGCAAAAGCTGCACCTGTATGAACTTGCCCCATCATCTAACTCTAGCCAATGTTGACTGGAGTTTGATAGCACAGTCTTTGTGGTAATCATACCACCCCTAAAAAGTCCCTTTCCACAGCTTTGCATAGGGAGAATCAGTACAGGAAGTATAAGTGCATTTGTTCTAGAGCAGGGTATTATATATTGATTAACATTAAGTCTCAAATGAGTACCTTATAGTTGAGGTTGAAAATTGTCATTCCAGTTTTGGATGTAGTGCATCACATCTTGTGCAATAAAAAATTAGCTGCATCTCCAGTGTGGTAGATTTCTGCCTAGCACATACTCCTGACTAAATATGAGCTTCTATCCTTGGTGATATCAGTGTCCCTAGGACATCCAGCCAAGACGGTAACAAAATAATGTTGGTGTAAGCCTTCGAAGTTATTTGAATGTCTCATCACTGCAGTGACAGAGGACAAACAGGCTTCCTTTTTTCTCATTCTGCTAAGAATGTACTTGATACATCTATAATGCTTGCACATAAACATAGAAACATAGAAAATAGATGCAGGAGTAGGCCAGGATGCAGATTGAAAATCTTTAATGTCAAATTCATTATGTAACTCCTGATTTCCTGGTACCCAGTCAGTGTTGTTTTAATTAATCTATGAGCGTATCCTTCCCTTTAGTTTTCCATTAGCTTTGTTAGCAATATCATGATCTGATCATCGTTAATGTGGGGCACATTGTTTGTAGAACAGAAATGAATTTATTTGACATTAGCAAAGAGATATTCAGTAATGGGGCAATTTTAACCAAATGTGATTGAATATGATACTAATTTTGCACCAAGCCAGATTTTGGCCTTCATTTAATTTAGGGAATCGTGATATTAGTTTTTTTTTGTCAAATCAATTTGGTTAAAATTACTTCCTCTTGTGTACCTTGTGTACTGCTTTACTTGTATGGAGTGGCTTTGGATGAAGCTGATACTCTGAATTATCAATAGTTGGTTTTGATTTTTCTGTATCTGTGACAAATGACTCTTTGCACAGGCAGCTTGTCACTGCAGATCTGTCCGTCACCAGAGAAGTGACATCAGAGCCCAGCAAGAAGAACTGTAAATATGTACCAAATGCGATGGGTGCAAGCAAAGCTGGTGATGAAGGTCTGTGCAGTCCAAAGTCAACAGAAGATGAAAGGCTGTCAGTTGAGGATGCAGGCTGTGAGATAGCTGGGCTATCTGTACAGACCTCGGGAGAGGAAGATGAAGCTCCGCTTTCACCCCGAGGCCAGCCAATTGGCACTGAAACAATGGTGAGTATAACCATTTGCAGGTTCTTCCTGAAGTTATTGATCATGGGATCCTTGAGATCCTTAAGACAATAGTTTTTCTTGTTTGAGCTCTTGCTTCATCATAGAATTATTTCAGGGCTGCATGTAAAGAACCATTCAATTCATCATGCCTGCTAACCCCCTGCTAGGTTTATTCAGTCATCCCACTTTTCAGCTTCTTACACACAGCTTTCCTTCAAGAGTCTATCCAAATCTTTTGAGAGTGATGATTTATGCTGCTTCACCCAATCAGACAATGAATTCCCAATAATGATGACTAACTATGCGATATCCCCCACCCCCCACCCATAGTTGTTTAGCTGATTACTCATTTAACTTCTTCCACAATTTCTCTTTATTCATGTGTCCTGGCTCTTCATGGTTTTGGTCACTTTTAGCAAATCACTTCTGAACTTTCCCTAGCCTAAAGGGAACACTTCAGCTTCTTTATTCTATGTTGTAGTGAAAACCTCTCAACCCCGGGGTCAGTGAGGCAACCAGAATTTCCACATTTCCATACAACATAGAAAAAGGCCATTCAACCCATCAAGTCTATGCCAGTTCAGAGAGTAATCCCATTCCCCCACCAATTTTTCCTGAAGTCAATTCTCCTTACAATCCAAATAATTCTACCACTCATCTGCACAGTAGGAGCAATTGGTAGTGGCCTATTAATTTATAAACCTGCACATTTTTGGGATGTTGGGGGGAAATGGACCAGCCATGCAGCCACAAGGAGAATCTTTCAATTCCACACGTGCAGTGCCAGAGATCAGGATTGGATCTACGTAGCTGCAGTTACAAGGGAGCAACTTTGCTTGCTATGCCACTGTGCTACCAAACAAATGCAAATTTCTTGTTGTACTTAAACCAACTTCTTCCCGAGGTTCAGCATAATCTCCTTGTTTATCAGTATATAAATCCCAAGATCCTGAAAGTTGTCTTAATCATTTTCTTCTTTCTTATCTGCCATCTTCAAAAATACTGCACCTGTGTATCCAGATCCCTGTTCTTGAATTCCCTTCATATTGCACCCAATATATCACCTTTCATCAGTCTTCTGCCAAAATATATCACCTTACACTTCCTTGTATAAGTTTACCTTCTCCTTCTACTGGTCTGTCTACGATCATGAAATGATGAAACAATTTTCCCTGCAACCAAGTTCACAGAATGAAGTCTGAACCCTCCCACTGACAGAAGGGAAAACCAGTTCAGTATGATAAGGAACATTTTAGTTCTCAGGTTGTATTTATTGTACTTTTTTTCCCTGGTAAGTTTATGGTATTGTATGAAAAGTTTAATTAATACTGATGTAAATCATATTGCCTGAAGTTTATAATTATGCAATAAACAAAGCCTGGAAAAATATTGAATTTTTGCGTCTTACCAAGAATGCATACTCTCCTCACATATCCCCTGTGCCATGCCTGCTGTTTGAAAATTTAATGTTGTACATCTAAATATACCACTTGATATCTTGTGTTTAGATTCAATAAACATTATAAAATATGGTCTAGTATTTTTTCCGAGTTTTCCTTTATTGAGATCAATTCAGATGTCTTTAGAAAATAACACATTCGTAAAAAACTGCTGTTTTTTGTGAGACTTCATTAATAATCAGATTGTGAATTAATGTTTGGCTGCATTCTGGCAATCCATCTTCCATCCATCCATGTCCACACCAGGCCTTTCCTGTATCTCCACATCTCTTTTCTGGGCTAACGCTCACCTGGCTTTTCCATTATATGTCTTCTCTCTGCCTGGCCATTCACTCTCGTATCTCTCCTCTCTATTCTTCACAGACTAGAGTGCCAGGCGGATGTTTGAATTCAGCTTCCTTACTAAACAAGGATAATAGATTTCAACTGATTTATTTCATGAAATGATTGAGCGAGCTGGATATACTTAGAGACACTTGCACCAACAACTTTCTGGCTGTACTGTTAAAGCCTACTCTGCAGAATATTCTGTGTTCCTCAAGCCAAGTAGTTTGACGCAACAGTTGCCATCCAATCAAAAAAGTGGGAAATTATCTAGGAATGTCCTGTTTACAAAAAAATCAAGATAAATCTAATCTTATCTACTGTTAGAAATTGTACTCTCATTTGTCAGCATCGTGATGGAAGGTACCATTGAAATGGCTATCAAATATTACTTACCACAAGAAACCTGATCACCAATACCAGGATAACACCAGAACTTTTAAAGACTATTGGCCCAATTATTGCCAAAATAATTCCAGAAGTAAGGTGACTAGAAATGGCTTTGGAACAAAGATACTATTGGTGGCATCAACAGGCAAAACAAATTAATTGTGATTGGAGGAAGGGGATTACAAACAGGAATTTCACCACTCTTTGGATGGAAGCAGGGAATTCACAACATTTTTTAGATTAGATTAGATTCAACTTTATGTCATTGTGCCAAGTACAGATACAAAGCCAATGAAATGCAGTTAGCATCTAACCAGAAATGCAAGGAATAGTGTTATTTACAAAATAACTGTGAATAAAAAGTACAATATGGGTGCAATACTGCTCAGCGCTGTGATGTGAGGTTCAGCAGCGTCACAGCCTCAGGGAAGAAGCTCTTCCTGTGCCTGCTGGTGCGGGAGCGGAGGCTCCTGTAGCGCCTACCGGATAGGAGGAGTGTAAAAAGTCCATGGTTAGGGTGAGATGCATCCTTGATAATGCTTTTCACCCTGCCCAGGCAGCGTTTATGGTAGATGTTCTCAATGGTGGGCAATTGGGTGCCGATAATCTACTGGGCAGTTTTCACCACACGCTGGAGTGCTTTGCGGTCCGATACAGGACAATTGCCATACCACACTGAGATGCAGTTGGTGAGTATGCTCTCAATGGTACAGTGGTAAAAGTCCGTCAGTATCCTGGGACAGAGGTGAGCTTTCTTGATGCTCTGCAGATGGAATTAGGGATTTCACCGCTCTTTAGATGGAGGTAGAGATTTCACCACTCTTTTGCGTTGCACCCAGTACAGTGGAAGGTAGTTGTGTTTGTTGGAGGCCAATCCTTTCAGCCCAAGGGCTTCAGACCTGGAGTTTACCAAGTCAGTGCTTCAACTGCTGAGCCCTCGAAGTGGGAATATTCAGTACTGAGTGCATTTCCATTCATAACATTCCTGATAATGAAATAATTGGTGCTCATGTGCAACAGTGGCTGGAGTACATTCAGCAGTGGGCAGATAAGTGGCAGTTATTTGTTGTATCACATATACTGAATAATGTTAGCCTTCACAATGGTCTTCCTAACCACTTGTCCTTCAATAATCTTGCTACTGTCAACACATCCAGTTACATCCTTGGAATTGCCACTGGCGAGAAATTTAAGTGGATCAGCAACATAATTACAATGTTTATCGGAGCAAGTCAGAGAGTAGTTGACTCATCTCAAAAGTACATCTGGAATGTAATAGAATTCTCTTTATTTGCTGCATGAGAAAAGCTCCACGTGAAAGCTGTTCACTCCATTGAACATGGAAATATTTGCTCCTGTTGTCAGCTGCATTCTTTAATGATTGCAAATTGCCCTGCAGCATTGTAATGGGAATTCCTGAAATTTACACCTATTATCACACCAAAATGCAAGATAAATTTCTCCATGAGTCATTCAATGTCATTCCTTCATCCTTGGGTCAAAAACTTGCTCAATCATCTATTGTTGCTCCTATGTTTGTATTTGAACATCATTGTGGGTGTGCTTTTTGGACATCAGTGACAGCTCAAGGAAATGGGACACACAGGAATGCCCGTAATTCTATTTTCCATCAACTAAATTCAAAGCCAGCATCTTTTCCTGTCCTTCTCTCTTAATTTCTATGCCTTCATTCAAGGATGCATCTAATTTCTCACTCCTTTTTATTAACTCTCATCTCCATTCATTTCAACTCTTGACCAAGGGTTTAGATGGGGCAGAATTTCTTAAGTGTGTCCAGGACAGATTCCTGTCACAGTATGTGGACAGTCCAACTAGGGAGAATGCCATACTAGATCTAGTACTAGGTAATGAACCGGGTCAGGTCACAGATCTCTCAGTGGGTGAGCATATGGGGGACAGTGAGCACCGCTCCCTGGCCTTTAGCATTATCATGGAAAAGGATAGAATCAGAGAGGACAGGAAAATTTTAATTAGGGAAGGGCAAATTATGAGGCTATAAGGCTAGAACTTGCGGGTGTGAATTGGGATGATGTTTTTGCAGGGAAATGTACTATGGACATGTGGTCGATGTTTCGAGATCTCTGGCAGGATGTTAGGGATAAATTTGTCCCAGTGAGGAAGATAAAGAATGGTAGGGTGAAGGAACCATGGGTGACAAGTGAGGTGGAAAATCTAGTCAAGTGGAAGAAAGCAGCATACATGAGGTTTAGGAAGCAGGGATCAGTTGGGTCTATTGAGGAATATAGGGAAGCAAGAAAGAAGCTTAAGAAGGGGCTGAGAAGAGCAAGAAGGGGGCATGAGAAGGCCTTGGTGAGTAGGATAAAGGAAAACCCCAAGGCATTCTTCAATTATGTGAAGAAAAAAAGGATGACAGGAGTGAAGGTGGGACCGATTAGAGATAAAGGTGGGAAGATGTGTCTGGAGGCTGGGGAAGTGAGCGAGGTCCTCAATGAATACTTCTCTTTGGTATTAACCAATGAGAGGGAACCTGATGAGGGTGAGGACAATATGAGTGAGGTTGATGTTCTGGAGTATGTTGATATTAAGGGAGAGGAGGTGTTGGAGTTGTTAAAATACATTAGGACAGATAAGTCCCTGGGGCCTGATGGAATATTCCCTAGGCTGCTCCACGAGGCGAGGGAAGAGATTGCTGAGCCTCTGGCTAGGATCTTTATGTCCTCGTTGTCCACGGGAATGGTACTGGAGGATTGGAGGGAGGCCAATGTTGTCCCCTTATCCAAAAAAGGTAGTGGGGATAGTCTGGGTAATTATAGACAGGTGAGCCTTATGTCTGTGGTGGGAAAGCTGTTGGAAAAGATTTTTAGAGATAGGATCTATAGGCATTTAGAGAATCATGGTCTGTTCAGGGACAGTCAGCATGGCTTTGTGCAGGGCAGATCATGTCTAACAGGCCTGATAGAGTTCTTTGAGGAGGTGACCAGGCAAATAGATGAAGGTAGTGCAGTGGATGTGATCTATATGGATTTTAGTAAGGCATTTGACAAGGTTCCACACGGTAGGCTTATTCAGAAAGTCAGAAGGCATGGGATCCGGGGAAGTTTGGCCAGGTGGATTCAGAATTGGCTTGCCTGCAGAAGGCAGAGGGTCGTGGTGGAGGGAGTACATTCAGACTGGAGGATTGTGACTAGTGGTGTCCCACAAGGGTCTGTTCTGGGACCTCTACTTTTCGTGATTTTTATTAACGGCCTGGATATGGGGGTAGAAGGATGGGTTGGCAAGTTTGCAGACGACACAAAGGTTGGTGGTATTGTAGATAGTGTAGAGGATTTGTCAAAGATTGCAGAGAGACATTGATAGGATGCAGAAGTGGGCTGAGAAAATGGCAGGATACTTGGTAGTGTGGAGGAGCAGAGGGATCTCGGGGTACATGTCCACAGATCCCTGAAAGTTGCCTCACAGGTGGATAGGATAGTTAAGAAAGCTTATGGGGTGTTAGCTTTCATAAGTCGAGGGATAGAGTTTAAGAGTCGCAATGTAGTGATGCAGCTCTATAAAACTCTGGTTAGGCCACACTTGGAGTACTGTGTCCAGTTCTGGTCGCCTCACTATAGGAAGGATGTGGAAGCATAGGAATGGGTACAGAGGAAGTTTACCAGGATGCTGCCTGGTTTAGAGAGTATGCATTATGATCAGAGATTAAGGGAGCTAGGGCTTTACTCTTTGGAGAGAAGGAGGATGAGAGGAGACATGATAGAGGTGTACAAGATAATAAAAGGAATAGATAGAGTGGATAGCCAGCGCCTCTTCCCCAGGGCACCACTGCTCAATACAAGAGGACGTGGCTTTAAGGTAAGGGGTGGGAAGTTCAAGGGGGATTTTAGAGGAAGGTTTTTTACTCAGAGAGTGGTTGGTGCGTAGAATACACTGCCTGAGTCAGTGGTGGAGGCAGATACACTAGTGAAGTTTAAGAGACTACTAGACAGGTATATGGAGGAATTTAAGTTGGGGGCTTATATGGGAGGCAGGGTTTGAGGGTCGGCACAACATTGTCGGCTGAAGGGCATGTACTGTGCTGTACTATTCTATGTTCTATGACTAATTTCTCCATTTCTCCTTAAATATTCATTCCTCTTATCACTTCCTCCATTAATTTCCTTGCATTTGACTTCACTCCACATCTCTCCATTTATCTTTACTCCCCACACATCTCTCTTCTTTCTGCACTTTGCTCCACTAAGCATTCACCTTCTTTCTCTCTTCCACTCCTCCCGGTTCATCTTCTCTCCTTTTATTCCACCTCATCTCAACCCTTCTTTCCAATGTGGAATGTGACAGTGAGGTGTTGCAGCAAAACAGCGCATCTGATTCCAGCTCCATTATGGTGGAGTTCACCATTCCCAAGTGTTTTCTAATTGGGATGCTGCGCAATAACAACATCTGGTCAAGATAAAAATATATATTACTGTCCTCATTTAGTTCTATGCACGTTAGGGGCATTAGAAAAATGTATGGTTTTTCCCTCTTCACATGCAAGTACTCGAAGGATATGGTGTTCGTTAACTACAATGAAACAATTCTCAGGCTCAGAACATTAAATTTATTAAGTGTAAAATTTAATTTATTTTGGAGATTTACAAAAGATATTTTTCTTTTTGTTTTCTTTTTGCCTTCTTTATATTGCTTTTATCTAATCATAATCTTGTCCTGTTTCACTTTCTGTGCTTAATTTCACATATGTTAAACATTCTAGCTGCCACCTCTTGGTTCAGGGCCTGTGCTGCTCAGTAGGAACTCTGGTTGGTTGTTAAGATCCACAGCATCATTCTTTTGTTAAGACATCCCCGATACCCTTGTGGCTTTGTCTAACTGCCTGACAAGAGCTTCCTATATAAAAGCCCATTATGTATTCTGGGGATAAAACCAATTGTTCATTGCGGCTTGGGAAATCAAGATTTTTTATGTAGTTTAGCAATTGCTTTTTGTTGTTTGATTTCTTAGATATTTGATTTTTCTTTTCCTTCCTATAAAAGCATTAACCCAACAGGATTTTGACCATTTCTAACGTGAAAAATTTCACATAAGTAGTAAAGCTACTTGGACTTGATGTTTCAATCCCTATGGTAAGTCGGCATGCTCGATGTTGGCAGTGGGCTTGGAGTGGTGACAAGGAGGGAGGGTAGGTACGTCATTGGGGTCATCAGGTGGGCACCCTCCTTCTTTGACGTTTTGTTGATTAAGCCCACAACGCCTCCAGAGAGCTCAACGGTGCTACCTGGTATCCCAGATACACCCCCCTCAGTCCCATACCCCCCTGTCTTCATCTTGCAGCCCATTTGTTGTCTTTCCTTTTAATCCAAATCCAGTTGCTGCTTTCTTCTGCTGTATTTGACAAGGACTTGATTGCTTGTTGGAGGGAGTGACCCCTCACCCCCATCTTCTTCAATAGACTGGTCGTAGATGTAGCAACGAATCCCCTGCATCCCACATCTACAGGTAAAATCTTGGTCTTCCAGCCATTCTGAGCAGCTTCAGTTGCCAGTTCAGAGTACTTGGTAAGCATATTAATTTGACACAGAATATTTTAATGTGGATATTTTTCATTTTACTTAGGTATTTGATAACAGCATTTAGAACAATTGCATTGCAATAATGACTATCGCAAAGTATTTTGATATATTTGATTGTGTATCTTGCGTTCACTTCATAAAAGCTCAATATATTTCCTTCACCATCAGTTGGTGTTGTAAATTATGACATTTCTACTCACCAATAGCACATCCTGTTGGACAAGACTGGCACTGCATTTCTAAAATCGATTTCAATAATAAATGCTGACCAAAACAGTGAAACTTAAATGTTACTACAGATCAGAAATGTGGGTCCATGAAAAAGTGTAGATCACTTGGGACTGATTCTCATTGGTCTAGGAAGGAAGTAAACTGATCCTCCTTTCATCCTTTTATCTAGGAGTCTGAGCCAATGAGATCGTCCCCTGATAGAATGTTTAAAGTGGTGTTTATCGGGAACTCTGGTGTTGGGAAGAGCTCGTTCATTCATCGATACTGCTATGACCGATTTCTCACTGAAACTAATGCAACAATTGGTAACTATGAAATTTTGAACTGCACTAATAATAAATGACATAATCTTCTGTATACATAATAAAACAAGCTGAGTTTCTTTACAAACTTGCACACAGACATGTGTAGTGGAACTTGGTGTAAACAGCATGGAGGGGGCATTGTCTTCATTCCTATTGTATTCACTCTTGGATTGATGTGAAATCACCAGGAATTAATAACTAATTGCCAGATTACTGCTGAGAGCAAGTTGGGAGAAAAATAATAGGGGGCGGTAAAAAAAATTATTTGAGTTCTCTCGTTTACCTGTTCTAAAAATATTGAATATGATTCAAGATTGCTAGATGTTTAGGGATTATCTGACTGCTGTCTGAATTGCTAGGAATCTAATTGCTCGGAATATAGGCATATTGGATAACCAGTAGTAGATATGTGGAGGTGAATCAATTGGAAGTAGGAAGTAATGCAATATATTTCCTGGAAATTTAGCTGGAAACTTTATGCTATGCCTTTGACACTTTTCTGAATGTGCTGGTATTCTGCGATTCAGCAGAAAGCCAGCAATTCCAAACAATTTATAAAGACTTTAGTATAACGTGTTGGGAACATGGCCAAGTGGTTAAGGCTAGTTACCTCAAGGTCGCTAGTTCAAGCCTCAGCTGTGGCAGCGTGTTTGTGCCCTTGAGCAAGGCACTTAATCACACATTGCTCTAGTCTATGCGAGGAATGGTGCCCCACGCAGACTTCCAATCTGCACCTTGTAAGGCATGAAAATGCCCAACACAGGCCTCTCATGGTCTGAGTCGACGTTCCCTCCCTTAATATAATCAAGTCACTTCATAACTTGGATTCCCCAGAACAACAGATGTATTTAAAATCCAGGACTCCATTTACTGTACGTGCTTATTTATTGGATGCTGTAAAACCTGACCAGCATGTTGTACAAGATGCTTTGACATTGGAATTACTGAGGTGATCTTAACCTAACGTTATCACCCACATCTCCACCTGGAGGATTCTGGTTGAAAGTGTTATGTTTTGTGAGACTTGCGAGTTCAAAATGTGCACCCAACTTCGTGTTTTACTTGAAGTGAGGTGCACACTTATCATGTGGTAATGTGATGACGTATGCAATTCATGTATTCATAACATATAATCTGCAAAAAATTATCTAAACGAACAAGAATGCATAATTAACCAATATATATACAAGGTTAATCAAATATTACTGATATATTAAATACACAACACTCCTTGCTCAGCTATAAACTCCAACTCAGTCTCAAAGGTTTCAAAGGTACATTTAATGTCAGAGAGATGTATACAATATACATCCCGAATTCTCTTTCTTCACAACCATCCACGAAAACAGAGTGCCCCAAAGAATGAATGACAGTTAAATGTTAGAACCCCAAATCCCCCCCAGCTCCCCCAACCACGCATAAGTAGCAGCAAAGTAATGACCCCCCCCAACCAGCAAAGAAAGAATCAGCACCTCCCTCCACCGAACACTCAAGCGTTCAGCAAAGAATCAATAAAGACACAGACTTGCAGTACCCCAAAGACTACTCGTTCACCTGGTAATTTGACATACCACAGGCTCTCTCTTGCTCCCTAATAAGGGAAATGTCTTGTCTCTCTTTCTCTTCACCATTTACACCTCGGACTTCAACTACTGCACAGAGTCTTGTCATCTTCAGAAGTTTTCGGATGACTCTGCCATAGTTGGATGCATCAGCAAGGTAGATGAGGCTGAGTACAGGGCTACGGTAGAAAACTTTGTCACATGGTGTGAGCAGAATTATCTGCAGCTTAATGTGAAAAAGACTAAGGAGCTGGTGGTAGACCTGAGGAGACCTAAGGTACCAGTGACCCCTGTTTCCATCCAGGGGGATCAATGTGGACATGGTGGAGGATTACAAATACCTGGGGATACAAATTGACAATAAACTGGACTGGTCAAAGAACACTCAGGCTGTCTACAAGAAGGGTCAGAGCCATCTCTATTTCCTGAAGAGACTGAGGTCCTTTAACATCTGCCCGACGATGCTGAGGATGTTCTACGAGTCTGTGGTGGCCAGTGCTATCATGTTTGCTGTTGTGTGCTGGGGCAGCAGGCTGAGGGTGGCAGACACCAACAGAATCAACAAACTCATTCATAAGGCCAGTGATGTTGTGGGGATGGAACTGGACTCTCTCACGGTGGTGTCTGAAAAGAGGATGCTGTCTAAGTTGCATGCCATCTTGGTCAATGTCTCCCATCCACTACATAATGTACTGAGTGGGCACAGGAATACATTCAGCCAGAGACTCATTCCACCGAGATGCAGCACTGAGCGTCATAGAAAGTCATTCCTGCCTGCGGCCATCAAACT
This sequence comes from Mobula hypostoma, assembly GCF_963921235.1. Classification (NCBI taxonomy): domain Eukaryota; kingdom Metazoa; phylum Chordata; class Chondrichthyes; order Myliobatiformes; family Myliobatidae; genus Mobula; species Mobula hypostoma. Next base: position 60,773,745 of record NC_086107.1, read on the forward strand.
TTACAACTCCTCCCTTGGAGGGGCAGACATCCTGAGCCAATAGGCTGGTCCTGGGCTTATTTCATAATTTACTGGCATAATTTACATATTACTATTTAACTATTTATGTTTCTATTACTATTTATTATTTATGGAGCAACTGTAAGGAAAACCAATTTCCCCCGGGATTAATAAAGTATGACAATGACTATAAAAAAGTTGTCTGCGTTTCACGGCGAGAGGGGAGAAATAACAAACAAACCACTGATTTATAATGTTAAAAGTCGTTGTGTCGTTTTTTCCGAGTTCTGTGCCCAAAGAACTCAGGTCTCTGGGCACACAGCCAGAGATCTTTCTCCCACAACACACCGAATTCCTGCAGAGGCACCGACCTCGGGTCCATTTGTCTCCAGAGCAGCGAAATCCCAAAACTCCGAAGGTGAGCTAATCTTCTAGGCCGAGTCCTTGGTATATCGAATACCAGCCAGTCATGAGACCCCGAGAGCAGGTCCCATTCCCGTAAAGAACCGATGTCAGTGTGTAACTCCAGGTAAGGGTCTTCAAAAGAACGCTGAAGGGAAGAATAGAGATATCAAAGATGGAAATAGAGCTGTTTCCAAAGACGCAAGCAAAGGAGTCACCATTAGGTGCCATTGTCTCCGAAGCTCCACCTGATTCTAGAATACATCTCAACTATTTGTACAGTATACTATATAATACGTACAACTACTGTATACAGACATCCACAGCATAGTAATTTTCAAATTGTCCCATTCAGGCCTAAAATTTAACTGCTGTGGAGGATTTGTTACTCTTGTGGGATAATGTCTTTCCTGGTAAGGGGGAATCACTCTGTTTGGCAGGTGACAGCCATGGCTGTCAAACAATCTTAGGTTCAGCTGGCTGCAGGAGTCAACTCTGAGATTGCAGGAAGCAGCCCTGACAGCTGTAGCCACCTTTCTTCTTCTAGTTTGTGCATCCTGATCTTGGGTAGGCCCATTTCATTCAATGGAGTATACTCTTATTAATCCTTCCCGAGACTATCACTCCCATGTGGGACTCTACAGCCACAACAGACGTTGCTCTAACACAGACTGAAGCAAGACTTTCCAGGTGCAGATCCATGGTCTCGCGAGACTAACGGATACCACCACCACAATTCATTTATGATATGATCTCTCCTCTTAGTTTCCTTGTCCACAACATTATCTGACGAATCCTGTGTTTTCACATCTCCATTGACTCCTTCGTTTTTGGCCTTCCATTCATCCAGCTGGGCTTTAGTCCTTGCATCTACATTTACAAGCAGCTTTTTGTCTCCTATTTGAAGATCATACAATAACTTTAATGCATGCAGAGTAGATTCTAGTTCTTTACACTCACAAAAGCTGAACACTTGCAACTTTCCAGAAGCTCCTTGAGCTCTCTCCCAGCCTAAAACCAAGCCACATTCTGCAAGTAACTGCCAATTAACATATCTAAAGCTTTTGTTGCCTTCAAAAACTGTTGTAGTCAGACCACTGCTTTTGTCACTTTCACGTTTCCTTTGAGCTGCATGGTCCTTCCTTGGTCCTATATACTTTCCAACCAGAGACACAGAGGCTGGCATCAACACCTGCACGGGAATGGTTCATGGGGTTCAGCATACAGACAACTGTGGCATCATCTTGTACCTTTCTTAATTCACTTGCAGTTGGCTTCATTGCAGGGGATCTGGCATGCAAATGGTGGATGCATCTCCTATCAAGTTGTTTCAGCCAATCACACCCCCACAATGCTGGTCTTACTGTTTTTACCACATACAAGCTCACCGTAGCATGTTGGTTGTTGTGTTTCACAGTTATGAATGTCTTTCCCACAGGAGTTATATTTCCTCCAGCATAGGATCAAGGTTGGATATCTGTAGGCTTCAGTTTGGTATCTTTGAAATGCTGATTCACACTGTAAATCTTAAGGTTACACAGTCCTGAGTCACTCTCATCATTATTAGATTTTTCATTAACAGCATGCCGGTTAGTTCTGATGAAGGGTCTCGGCCCAAAATGTCGACTACACACTTTTCCATAGATACGGCCTGTTCCTGCAGCATTTTGTGTACGATGCAGATTAGTGCTCTTTTTGAAACTGCAAGTTGACTTTTATCTTTTCCTTCCTCCGTGCAGACCATTTATTTTTGTCTGCCCGACATGCTCTTTGTATATATCCTGCTTTGTTGCATTTTCTGGAAAGTCTGTCTTTACACAATTTATTCAGCCAGGTCAGTTTCTGTTTAGATGTTGCATTTTTTTCATGCTCACTTTCATTCCTGACTGCAACTCAATGGTGTCCCTGTCTGTGGTTTCCATTGAAACAGCAATTTCAATTGCTCTTTTAAATATAAGTTGTGCTTCAGTTAGTAGCCTTTTAAATGGTTTCTTTTAAGATTCTACAAATTAAACAATCTCTCAATGCATCATTAAGTCCATCTTTGGACTGACAATGCTCAGGCAATCTCTTCAATTCAGCCATGTATGCTGAAATGGACTCTCCTTCTTTTTTGATTCTACTTATGAAACCTAAAGCATTCTGCAATCAACAGAAGCTTCAGTTCTAAATGTTCCTGCATTACTTTGACAATATCAGCAAAGCTAATTTCTGCTGGTATGTTTTGAGCAGTCAAACATCAAAACAAACTGTATGCCTTTGAACCCAATACTCTCAGCAAAATTGGCACTTGTTTTACATTGGCTATTTCATTTGCTTCAAATACTGTTCATTTACCTCTGAAATAAAAGTCATTAATCTTTCTGATGTATCCTGCCATTTCTGCTTTTTTATGATTTATTATCACTGTTTATGAACCCGTGCATTTTTCGGATAACTGTCTTTTTAAAAAAATTGACAGTCTCTGTATGTGCTAGACTGAGATTTTTACTCTCCATTCCTTGTTTCATTTTGTTTTAGCTCAAATGTTTCGCTGCACTTCAACAAATCGGTAGCTGTCTCGGGTTTGCTTTAAAAATCCCTTGACACCAATGTTACATTTTGTAACTTCAAAACCTTAAACTAATTCAAAGGAAGACACTGGAGTCCAAAATATTATTCTAACTTTGTGTTTTACTTTAAGCCAAGTATGCACATATCACATGATGGTTTACGCAATTCACATATTCATACAGATAACACACAATGAATGAATCAAATGAACAAAAATGCTTAATCAACCAATATATATACAATATTACTCAAACATTACTGAAATGTTAAATACACAACAGAAAGATGGACAGCTTCTCTCGTGTGGAATAAAACTGTGTGTACTGGTGTAAGTTACATTATTATCTATTGTTGTCTCTAAAGAACCTGGTAAATAAAATTTAATACAGGGAGAAATAAGAGTCACCATATTGACTCGATGCATGGTGAGAAAGATAATGCAAATGCTAGAAAACTGAAATAAAAATGTTGGGCTGGGAACTGCTGTTTCTGTTCACTTATCAATTTCTTTTCTGTCTGTCCTTAGGCATTGACTTCCAAGTGAAGAGTTTGGTTTTGGATAATACACGAGTAGCTCTCCAACTGTGGGATACTGCAGGCCAGGAACGGTAATTGGCCACAAATCTACCCATCCGCTCAAGTAGCATTTTATTAATAATGAACATATATTTCATCACAATCAGCCCTAAAACTGAACATGACTCATTTTTAATTGAAGTTAAATCTATGTCTCTATTGTTAGGAGTTGTAGGAGACAAATTCTATAGAAAGGGAAAGGGAGCAGTCCAAAGTTATCCTTTGTGGGTCTCACTTCCTCTTCTATGCTTGTTCCCATAACCGCCAATTCCCTGATCTTTCAAATAATTATGTATCTCTACTTAAGCACTTCCTCTGATTGAGTAAGAGTTCCAGGGATTCCTAACCAATTGTGGTGCTCTTGTTCAAACTATCTAGAATTAGTTAGTAAGAAACTTAGTGTGCTAACAAAGAAACCATACACTTGACTGCACTTTTTGTTGAGAAAACAATATGGTTGATTTTTGTTCAATTGTCTCCTTGTACTCATTTTAAAGATTTCGTAGCATTTCCAAGCAGTATTTCCGCAAAGCAGATGGTGTGGTGGTGATGTATGATGTTACGTCTGAGGCGTCCTTCACAGCTGTCAGGAACTGGATGGCCGATGTCCAGGTAGGAGACTGTTGAGGGCGCCAAGTTTGACTCAAATACTCCCTTTGAAAGCAAGTTCCATATTCTCGCAAATTTTTCCCAAATACCCCCCATAATTTATTAGTAACTGTCTTGTATTGTTATTCCTCTGCACACCTTACGGTGCATCAGGTGTCAACTTTGACACTTCCTTAGCATTTTTGTCTGTTTTTTATGAAGCTGAGTTGCTAGCTTGACAATCAACCCAGTACAGATGGAAAGCGTGCAATAAGTCAGCTGGATTTGAACCTGGGATCGCTCACCTCATAATCTGGTACTGATGGCACTACACTCCTAGCCAGCTTGCCTTGTATTTATGACCCCTTATTTTGGTCTTGTCAACAAATGGAAGCCTCTCCTCCACATTTATCCATCGAGTCTTCCATCATCTTAAAGCTGTCAGATTACCCTCCAGTTAATTTTTTTAGAGTGAAGAGTATTGGCCTGTTTAATCTTTCAGTACACAACTATGATTCACCCACACTGAAGTTACAGAAAGGCCATATGGAGCAATGATGGTAGAGGCATTTTCTTTAAAAAGGGTTAGTGAACCAAATAGGCAATTATGCTGAAGTTCATTGTGGATCAACAACAAAACAAATGGGTACACTCTGCAAACAAGGTAAAGTCTGCAGATGCTGGAAATCGAGGGAACACACACAAAATGCTGGAAGAACTCAGCAGGCCAGGCACCATCTATGAAAAGAGCACAGTCAAAGTTTCAGGCCTAGACCCTTTGGCAGGACTGTAGAAAAAAAGATGAGGAGTAGATTTACAAGGTGGGGGAGGGGAGAGAGAAGTACAAGGTGGTAGCTGAAACCGGGAGGTGGAGGGATGAAGTAAAGAGCTGGGAGGTTGATTGGTGAAAGAGATGCAGGGCTGGAGAAGGAGGAATCTGATAGGAGAGGACAAAAGGCCATGGATAAAAGAAAAGGGGGTAGGAGCACCAGGGGGAGCTGATGGACAGGCAAGGAGATATGGTGAGAGAGGGAAAAGGGGATGGGGAATAGTGAAGGAGAGGACACGGGTGGAGGGGCATTACCAGAAGTTTGAGAAATCAATGCTCATGCTATCAGGTTGGAAGCTACCCAGACCGAATACAAGGTGTTGTACCTCCAACCTGAGTGTAGCCTCATTGCGACAGTAGAGGATGCCATGGATTGACATATCGGAATGAGAATGGGAAGTGGAATTAGAATGGGTATCCACTGGGAGATCTGGCTTGTTTTGGTGGATGGAGCATAGGTGCTCGGCGAAATGGTCTTCCAATCTACTTCGGGTCTCAGCAATACACAGGAGGCCACACTATGCGCACAGGATATCATATGATCTCAGCAGACTTACAGGTGAAATGTTGCCTCACCTGGAAGGACTGTTTGGGGCCCCGAATGGTAGTGAGGGAGGAAATGTAGGAGCAGGTGTAGCATTTGTTCTGCTTTCAAGGATAAGTGCTAGGAGGGAGATTAGTGGGGTGGGATGAATGGACAAGGGAGTTGCATAGGGAGTGATCCCTGCAGAAAGCTGAAAGGGAGGGGGGTTGAGGTGGGAGGGAAAGATGTGTTTGGTGGTGGGTTCCTGTTTGGGATGGCGGAAGTTCTGGAGAATTATGTACTTGACATGGAGGCTGGTAGGGTGTTAGGTGAGAACAAGAGGAACCCTTTCCTTGGTAGGGTGGCAAGAGGATGAAGTAAGAGCAGAGGTGCGTTAAATAGAATAGATGCGGTTGAGGGAAACATCGATGGTGTAGGAAGAAAAGACCATTTCTTTGCGGAGGACATCTCCTTCGTTCTAAAATGAAAAGCCTCATCCCAAGAGCAGATGCAGCAGAGATGGAGGAATTGAGAGAGGGGATGGCATTTTTACAAGCAACAGGGTGGGAAGAAGTATAGTCCAGGTAGCTGTGAGAGTCCGTGGGTTTATAATAGACATCAGTAGATAAGCTGTCTCCAGAGAGAGAGACAGTGAGATCAGTAAAGAGGACGGAGGATGACCAGGTAAATTTGAGGGCAGGGTGGAAGTTGGGGAAAGTGGGGAACGGACGCCTCTGTAGGCCTGGAACATGGACTGTTCCATGTAGCCGACAAAAAGGCAGGCATAGCTGGGACCCATGCGAGTGCCCATGGCTACACCTTTTGTTTGAAGGATTTGAGAGGAGCCAAAGGAGAAATTATTGAGAGTGACTCTGCCTAACTCTGCTTAACCTCATTTGGGATATAACACATTAGCGCTGATCTTAGAGTTGAAAGGATAAGTAGTAACCTAAATAGGCTTATAATGTTCAGATGGAATAATTCGAATTAAATAGCACATCAACTAAATGCTCACATGTATATTTTGTTCTTCTCATCACTACCACTACCAAACAATTAGATGAAGTTCCTCTAAAGGTTCATTTGATGCATGGAAATTTTTGAAACAGAAGCTCAAGTAAATGGCTGCATTGTAGTACCCTGACATAATTGTTAATACAGCTACTGTGGTTTGAAAATCCATTTTTTCCCTCTATTCAATTGACCGTACATCTAGGTTTGAGCAGTGGAAATAAAAGAGATCATATTATTTTGCTTCCTTACAAAATAAAGCTTGTTACTATTCTGATAAAACAGGAAGGAATTGATGAAAGAGCAGTTATTTGTCTACTTGCCAACAAAATAGATGTTCTGAACTCTGGAACACAAAGGGTGTCAAAAGCAGAAGGTGAACGGCTAGCAAAGGTGAGTGATTTTAAGTCCATTAATATTTTTGACTATATTTTCTACTTTGATTTATGGAGTAATAAAAAATGTAGAGCAGCAATTTGCAAAGATGAATGCCAAGAATAGAAGCTGAATTTTCATTTGTAATGATACTAAGTGTGCCTATGTTCAACCTTAATGTATAAAACAGAAACCAATTTCTGGCACATTGGAATGAAAAGCTGGTGTTAGTAGTAGTCCACTCATCTCAATGATGTGCCGTAGTTTTTTCAAATCGAAGCAATGCAAAATCTGTGAGTTGATGTAAAGTTGTAACTCACTATTTTGTGCATAAAGCAGGCTTAAAATTTAAAAATAATGACTAAGGTGTGAATGGGGTTTCAGTAGCACAATCTGTTGTAATTACAACTAAAAAAAACTTCTATGGAAATATATCTCTGGATTTAAAAAATATTTTCATTTTTCTTTTTCAAGCTTTGTTCGCAGCTTTTTAACCATTAAATCCTATGTACCAATCTTCATTTAATATTCTGCAAAAAAACTGATGGCAATTCCTACCTTATATTTCCTAATTTATTGTCTGTGAGAAATCTTCAGTCAGGTTGCTAAGTCTGCCTGATGTGTTCACAGAATGCCCCAAGTTGAAAATCATTTAAAGTAAAGGTGAGAGACATCATGGGAACCCAGAAGAGCGATTTTCCTTGTGTTTTGTGGACACTACTATTTCTTAACTACTAAGCAAATTTATCAAGGGCATTCATTGACTGCTTGCACTTTGTTTGATAGTGAATCATTCATTCTAATGGCTTTTGTATATGTTGCTAATGAATTGACTGTAGAGTATGTAAACTGACAACCAGACATGAACTAACTTTCTCTGGGAGTGGCAAGGTTACCACTGCGTTCAATATAGAGCATGGTAATCTCAGATGGAAAATAGATACAAATATGTGTATGGCTCTACTAACAGAAATGCACTGAATGTGCCATATCAGTTCAATCATTGTACAGTGCTTGTATGACTATGTAGTATTAAAATAGTCACAAACTATTGGTGCCAGAAGCATGGTGACACTTGTCAGCTACCCCCAACAGATCCTCTGACTGTGTTGTTCGTTGACACAAATGACACCTTTTAATATATGCTTCCATGTACATATGACAAATAAAGCTAATCTTTAAGAAACTAGTACTATATCCAGTTAGATATTCAGATTGAACTCAATAAGTATTTTACATTAGACTTCACCGTGGAAGACACCAGCAGTATTAGATTAGATTAGATTATGAGGACACTCAGTCCTCGTTTATTGTCATTTAGAAATGCATGCATTAAGAAGTGATACAATGTTCCTCCAGAAAGATATCACAGAAACACAGGACAAACCAAGACTAAAACTTACAAAACCACATAATTATAACATAGCAAAGCAATACCGTAATATGATAAAGAGCAGACCATGGGCACGGTAAAAAAAGTCTCAAGTCCCGATACCCCCATCATCTCATGCAGATGGTAGAAGGGAGAAACTCTCCCTGCCATGAACCTCCAAGCGCCACAAACTTGCCGATGCATTGGAAGCACCCGACCGCAGTCGACCCTGAGTCCGTCGGCAGCCGACTCTGAGTCCGTCCGAAAGCTTTGAGCCTCTGACCAGCCCTCCAACACCGAGCATCGAGCACCATCTCTGCTGAGCGCTTCGACCCCGCTCCGACCGCTGAACAAGCAAAGCCGAGGACTTGGGGCCTTCCCCTCTGGAGATTCTGGATCACGCAGTAACAGCAGCAGCGAAACAGACATTTCAGAAGTTTCACCAGATGTTCCTCCGTGCTATCATGTCTGTCTCCATCAAATCAGGATTGTGCACGGCACCCTACTTGACAGATAACAGATATCATTCACTGGAGTGGCCGCTGCAAGCTGTGTCGCGCCGCCATCTTCTTCTCTAGTATGTTAGAAATTTAAGAATCAGGTTTATTATCACTGACATGTGTCGTGCAATTTGTACAGGGGCAGAAGTGAGTGCAGTTGCTAATACTAAGGAGAAGGAGCTTGGAATGCTGAAAGGTCTGAAGGTGGATATGTCATCTGGACCAGATGGACTACACTACAAGGTTCTAAAAGGGGTAGCTGAGAGATTGTGGAAGCATTAGTAGTGAACTTTTTTCTGGAGGACTGGAAAATTGCAAATGTCACTACACTCTCTAAGAAGGGAAGGAGGGAAAAGGATAGGGAATTATAGGCCAGTTAACCTGATTCAGTCCTTAGTAAGATGTTTGAGTCCATTACTAAGGATGAGGTTTCAGGTTACTTGGAGGCACGTGATAAAACAGGTGAAGGTCATGGTTTCCTTCGGGGAAGTTTCGGCTGGCAAATACGTTAGAATTCTTTGAGGAAATAGCAGGTAGGATAGACTAAGGAGAGTCGGTGTATGCTGTTTACTTGGATTTTCAGAAGGCATTTGACAAGGTGCTCCATGTGAGGTTGCTACGCAAGATAAGGGCCCAAAGTATTGCATGAAAGATACTAGCATGGACAGAAGATTGACCGACTGGCAGGAGGCAAACAGTGGGAAGAAAGAGAGGCCTTTTCTGGTTGGCTGCTGGTGACTAGTAGTGTTCCACAGGGATCAGTATTGGATCTGCTGTTTTTCCTGTTATATGTTAACGATTAGAATGACCGTACACAGTACATATTTCAAACCACATCATCAGTATTTTTAAAAATGATTTTTAGAAGTGGGTAATGAGGCTAAGGCTGCATTTATTGCTCAAGCTAGGGCAAGTGATTGTGGATATTCCCCTTTTACGTATAGGCCCTCCATTGCTCAGTGTCGACCATGGATGTAGCATCCTAGTTGACTACATTGTTGATGTAGCACTGTCAATCAATTTGCAACCCAGTACGATATGGAGAGTAAGTTGTTGCCAATGCAGCAGGCTCCCCATCTCAAATGTAGCTCATGAATCCAAAAGGAATGGCAGAAGCTGATGCAGTCTGGTGCCAGCGGTGTTGCAGGACTGCCTTAGGGGTTCCAGCTCCAGATTTTACCTTGGGGTTTATTCCTGAAGCCTTTCCCATGAATGGATATAACAGTGGAGGTTTGAGATCAGAGTTTCCTTCTCTTAGATGAACTGTGAACCGTGGCTGACGAGCCCCACCTGCCCGGACTGATTGGTTTTAAGGTGCCAGTAACTCGCCTAAGCCCTTTCTCTTTTCAGTAGAAGTTGTTCCGCAAGGTTTAGTAGCTAAGCCACTCGTTAAGGCCAGGCTATTTGAGACACAAGCCTTTGGGAACATTTAATATTAGTGGGAGCTTATCCCCACTACACCCACCCCGCAGCTATGACTACCTTAACCCCTTTTTTAAATGTAATGCCACTTGATGTTTGACTGGTAATGTGCTATTGTAGAACTTACTGGTGTAAAATATATCCCTGGGTGACTTGAAGATACGTGCAATATCTGTAAAATACTGATTGGTGAAATTGTATTTTTATTTTAGGAGTACAACACAGTTTTCTATGAATGCAGTGCCAGATCAGGATACAACATAATGGAACCACTATTGCAAGTGGCAAGGTAAATTGGGGTTTATATTCAGATCAGAAATAAGTTTGCCTGAAACAATAAAACTGCCTCAAATCTGTCTGTTTTTATCAGCTTTGCCATTGATAAAGGACGAATGAAGATTATTAAGCATATCATGCCCTCTAGGTGTTGGATCAATATGTCAAATATGTCCAGCATTTCATGACCTTTTCAAATTATTGAAAAATGTGAAATATCAAGATTGCTGTTCAATTATTTGCAAGCTCCTGAGAGGGCAGGCATAGCTGGGATGTAACATCTCATCTCAAAGATGAAACCTCTGACAATGCTGTGCTCTTTACTATCAGCACAGATTTTGTGCTTGGTCTCTGGAGTGAGTCTGAATCTGTAGATAAGAATACCATATCTCACCCAAAGCTGACATTTCAAATCATCAATACGGAGGAAAAAATTACCACCTGGTGATATGTGAAGATTTGAATCTTCTTGTGACAAACGAGTTTAGTTCAGTCATCCAGATCTTTTTATAAGTATTTCAACATTTTTATATGTATATGCACATGAAAATTGGTGCTGAAATTACTGTTTGACTCTTTAAACAATAACCAGTTATTTGTGAAATTCTTGTGGTATTTTACAAAATTTTCTAAAGTATACATGTAATATGTGGTAAAGCCACATATTAACTATAATTGTGCAGCAACTATGAGAGGAAGTTTTGCATGATTTAAGTATCGCAGCAAACTAGTAGGAATATTAAGCAGTTTGATTATGCTACAGAAATCACTAAACTTGTATCAACTTGGGTTCCTGGAGAATTACTTAAGTTTGGGGATAAGGAATGGGCAAGAAGGAATCCACCTAACCCAGTTGCCCAAGCTGTTAACAAAGTGGGTTAAAGATGGGAATTTTGACTAAGCCTCCAAACATTGGTTTGGAGAACTTGATTTATCTTTAGTTCCATGCAGAGCCATAACATTTGACTTATGAAGTTGATAATATATTCACCAAATACAGAATTCATTTTTAAAGCAATAAATGGCTGGATATGGAAAGTTTGTTCAAATTATTTACATGTGCAGTAGCCGTCCTTTGTGATTAAAACTATCTGAATTTATATGGCACCATTAGGATAGTAAAGCACCTGAGGCAACTTCATAAGAACATCATCAGCCAAAGTACATTTGGACAAAAGACAACAGCTTGATGAAAAGGCATAAATATTTAATATATTAGATGAGGTAAATTGGAGAGCTTTAGACTGCAGTGTATTGGATAATAGAATTCAAACTGCAGTGAAAATCTGAAATACAGTGCTACTGGACAAAATTCAAACTTAAAGTCAAATCTATTGTGATTCAAGCTACACTACATTAAACTGTAATTTAAATAATCTGAAAGTAATGGAACATGTTCAGCAAAGGCCTAAGGATCTTTTTTTCAACATACAAATTAACCAGTTGGCATGTCTTGTGAAACATATTCTATCACAATAAGGTGTACAGAGAGGACTCATAAAAAATTAACATTTTTAATTAAACACTTGTTAAAACAATTGTTTGCAGATTATTAAGTGAACAAGAAGACAGACAGAGAGAAGATGCCTTGCATTTAGATGTCTGTGACAAGAAAAAAGGCTGCTGCAAATGAAATTGAACAAAGAAGAACCACTACTCCTAGATAAATTAGATGCTTGAATGCTTTTATGATCTCATTAGACATTTCTGAGCTACAGGACTTGCTCTCAATGTTTTACATTTTCCTTTCTCTCTAATCATTGTTTTTGTTTCTAGTGTCTCATAAATTGCTATTTCATGAAATAAAACCTGACAATAGATAAGAGATGGAGTTATAAGTAAACACTTAAGTTTAGAGCAAATGCATCTGTACATAGCCGAACTATGGCAGCATTAACAGAATGCATTGCCTGTTCTTGTAGATTATGTTTCCTGTAGCATTCACCCATTAATGAGCCAGATTCTGTACGCAGCAGATGCAATTTTGAGGTACACACTAAATGAGGATGCCAAGCAATCCTGTGGATAGGTTTGCTGAAACTTAAACTTTCTGCACAAATATATTGGTACAGGCTTCTTAAGATATCGAGATGGTTTTGCATAAGGCATGTAATGTGAGTACTGCAATCAGTACTCTGTTGGTCAAATAGAAAGTATATTTCTGAAAATAGTTTTAACGACAAAATCCATATAAAGTGAACAAAATGCAATATTTGTTCTACAAAACTATATTGAGCTCTGCTTAAAGCCTTGTAGACTCTAGAAAACCATGTCAGCTATAAGATTAACATCAAACTCTGCAATATGTTCGTCCCAACTTTAATGGTTAAGATCTGTCCACACTATAAGGGTACAGTTAAAATATCTTTGCAATTGAGATATTCATTGTACTTTACCTGGAAATTCTTTGCTATTATTTAGAATTGGCTGTGCCGAACATGAGTGAAATTGTAGGTGTGGGCAGAGTACTCAGAGGGAATTGGTATGTCCAAAGTAATCAGTTTGTTCTTTTTGAAAGATTTTAACAATTTTCAAGGTATCTCATTAATAAGTATTTAAAAGCAACAAAGTTAAAATAACTATACTATTTTAAACTGTTTTGTTACAGGGAGACTGAATATTTTTATAACATGTATTGTTTCTGGATTCTCTACCATGTATGTGAGGCATCCAAACAAATAGCCTATTGTGGACAAATGGGATTAATGTAGATGGGCAAAAAGTTTGGCAAGAGCATTGTGCTGTACAAGATATGACTATTATTTTTCTATTGCTTGGGAGGCTATTAAATCCAAGCCCATTTCCTCTACCTTCATGCTAGCAGGTTGTTTTTATTCAGTTGTTTTGAACCATGTTTAGAGTAAAATTTAAAGCAGACATTGGTTCCGCAACTGTAAAAAAAATGTTAACACAAAATACTCAGGATGTTTGAAATTATACATACAAACAGAACTTGCTGGAAATATTCAGATCAGGCAATGTTTTATAAGTGTTAAAGTTACATGTTTAAGGACCTTTCATCAGAAGTTAATTCTAAAATATGGGGGATGTTTTGTATGACTCAGTTACTGCCCAATCCAATGAATGGTTTTGAGTTTTAATCTTTTATATATGTCAATGTGTAGATGTCCAGAAGTTGTGTATAAAGTATTTATCACCCGTCAGAAATGTAATGTGAATTTGTGTTTTGACAGAAATTGAGCCATGATTACTATCCATCAAAGTATTTATTTCTGCTGACATGTATCTGGTGGACAGCCATGCATTTGTGCAACTTCAGATATATTGGCTGTAGCTGTCAGTGTATCCCCATCACTTACAAAGAACTTGCATTTATGTAGCAACTTATCAATCTTGAGGAACTCGCAAAAAAAGTTGCATTAAATGCAAAGAAAAACTTAATGTGGAATATCATAGGAAATTTTATAGGGAGATATTTTCATTTATTTTACAATTTATATTAAAATCTGAAATGGCTTGTAATATTTGAAAAAAAACATGATTTTAGGCCTATATATGTTATGAAAAAATTCATGAAATACTCTTTTGTTTCTTTCCCTCAGCTGTTAAAATTGCACAATGCATTCAATCAATTCTAGTGATCTCAGGCTAAGAGAAATGAAACAATAAATATCCTCTCCTCTTAGGTACCAAAGCTATTGACTTTAGCTGGGCCATATCCCATGCTTTTCCTTTTCATTCATTATTGATAAAGGCTATTCTTTAGATGCTTTAGAACTGGTGGTCGGTGCTTACCTGGACTGCAGCAATGATGCTGTGTAAGTTATTTAATATTACTGATTGATTTTTCAGACACTTCAGGCCTGAGGATTGAATTGCTGTTATAATACTAGAGTGACATAAAGATCAGATTAGAAAAGAAATGTAGTTAATGGCTTGGAAGTACTTGTAATGACAGCTTTGCGATGACTTCTAATGAACTAAGTTTCCAATTTCCAAATTTCTTTTAAAAACAAAGATTGAATTAATTATATAACAGACTACATGTGTCTCGGGAACTCCAATTATTAACTGCAGACACAATCATAGGAACTGCTTTTATTTTCCTCATAATTATTGACGTAGCTTAATTACTAGTAGCCTTGCTTCTGAGCCAGTAGATGAACGAATAAATCATTAACTTACGTGGATGTCAGTAATAATGCTGACAAGCATTCACGATTGTACATTTCAATAGTGGTTTTGGGGGTTGCCATGGCTGGATCAGATAATAAAATAAACTAGAAAGATTTTTATTTATAAAAATACTGTCCTTTAATATAATCAATACTGTGATTAATTTCAGATTTAGATAATTAACTTGAATTTAAATTCTCCAGTTGTTATGATGGATTTGAACTAGCATCTCCTGATCAGGTTGGGAAACCTATTTGGAAATTTAACTACAGTGCTATCAACCCCCATGGCTAAGCTACTATTCCACACTGAAGGGTTTAATCTAAGCTGGTGAAGTAGAGGGACTGTGGTACTGCAATATAGAATTAAGTAAATATTACTCCTCTGTTGAGACATATCTTCAAGATTGCTTTATAATATGAACCAGTCACTGACCAACACTTTCCTTAATCAATAACAAAAACAGATATATTGTTTCATAATGTTATTGGACATACTGTTCATTAATCTCCTTTGGTGTTTGTTTCTCGTGAGCTTCATACAGATGCATCATGGTCTAAGTAAATGCAAGTTCTTTTATTTTCAATAGTATTTGTTAGACTGGGGTACTAGTAAAGATATTGCCAATGGATTCTTGTTTATTTTAGTACAGTTTGTCTAGGAATTTGATCATGTTAAAATAGATTTATTTTAAAAATAGCAAATAAAAGGAATTACTTAAAACATTGTCTCAAAACGGCTATTTTAATCCTTGAAACTTGCCCCATGCAGATTAATTTATTGATGAGAATTTCATTTGATTTTGTCTATAGTACATTAGTAATTCATTTCTTCCTAACCCCCCATCCTCAACTTCCTTTATACAAGCTGAGTTACATTTGTGTCTGCGAAAACCAAAACATCCTAGTTACTGAAAATCAAAAAGCTGCAGATGCTGAAATCTGAAGTTAAAAATAAACACAAATAAAAATACAAATAAAAATAAGAAAATGCTGAAGGGGCTGCAAGCAGAAATGTTAACTATTTTGCTTTCTACAGCTGTTGCCTGACCTGCTGAGATTTTCCACAGCATTCTCCGTCTTTATCTCAGATACAATTTGAAATATTAAGTAACTAATCAACAGATCTCCAGTTCAAATTTATTTTTCATAGAATGGGATTTTCCAATTGCTTTTCCAGTCATCAGAGGACTGTTTTTCAGTTTTCCTCTCAAATTTTCTTTTATGAAAGCCATCAAGTATTTTTGTTCTGCCTGCAGTAATGTTGACACAATGAACAAAGCACACTGCTACTTGGACACAAGGGGAAAAATATCAAATTGAAATGACAGAGTGAGAAATTATGTAAAGCATGGCTGTGTATGAACTGCTCGTTGATATTTACCTATTCAGATTCACACTGAAAATTACTGGCCCTGTCAGTTAATTTCAATGTAATATAACAAATATTCTATTATTACCAATGATGGTTTGCATGTCTATCAACAAGTAAACTTGTATTGCAGCATGATCACTTATAGAGAACATTGACTTTATAGTCTACTAGCCCAGTCTCATTGACCTATGATGCAGATCTCCCTGTGTTGGGTCAAATTCCTAACAACATTTAAAGAGGACTTCAGGAATCAGATTCAATAAAAATATTTATTTTCACATGTTGCAGTACTTTAGTAGAGGTAACTGAGAAAAGAACGTGTAAAGGACTTCAAGCAACAGAAATTTAAATTCAGTATGGAAACAACTTAAACGATAATGCATACAAATGATTGCAAGGTACTGGAAATGCAGTTCATGTATCTGGATCTCTAGGTTTATACAATGCCCTCTTTCTTTTAGCCTTGGGGACTCAAAATTGCCAGTACTCTCAGTCCAGAGCTGGAGCAACCTCAATTGTGTTGATTCTGAGAATAGTCTGAGGTTGCACATTTACTGCAAAAAAAAAGCAACAAATGAAAAATTAGATTTAAATGAAACGTTATACAGAGAATTTAAAAAAAAATGAAGTTGAAAAAAAATCTGGATAGAATCTGGAAAGATTCTATTGCTACTCAATAGCAATGTGAATTACGGTATCGGTATTAAGACTTTGGTTTAGCAAGTTCATAACATAAAAGAAAAATACTTCACTGACGCAATCACGAAGACTGACACATAGATTTAAAATGGATTATAAATGATGTTTCGGATTGTTATACCAGAACATTGCTAAGTGCTGACGTGGGCTGCCTCATTTGCTGAGGAGTTGCAAATGGAATAGAACAATGTGCAATCATCAGTGAACACCTCCACACGTCCTTGATAAAGCAACTAGTAAACTAATAATGATTGGGACTAAGTTTTAGGACATTGTTTTCAGCCACCTGCAGCTGAGATCTCTGCAATCCAATGATCTTAAATAATCTTCCTTTGTGCTATTTTTCCTTTGAGTTCAGTTTTACCAAAGCTCCTTGATGCCACACTTGGTCAAATGCCCAGTTATCATCAGTAACTGTGACCTCACCTACGGATTTCAGATTGTTTTGACCATGCTTAAACCAAGGTTATGACAAAGTATGGAGCTGAGTCGTTAAAGTGTGTGCATAGGTATATAAAATTATGAGGGCTATAGATAGGGCAAATGCAAGCAGGCTTTTTCTAGTGAGGTTGAATGAGACTAGAACTAAGGTCATGGGTTAAGGGTGGAAGTTGAATTTTTAAGGGGAACATGAGGGAGAACTTTTTCACTCAGAGGGTGAAGAGAATGTGGAATGAACTGTTAGCGGAAGTGGTGAATGTGGGTTTGATTTCATCAATTAAGAGAAGCTAGGATAAGTATCTGGATGGGAGGGGCATGGAGAGTTATGATGCAGGTGCAAGCCGGGGAACTAGGCAGAATGGTAGTTTGGCACAGACTAGATGGGCTGAAGGGCCTGTTTCTGAGCTGTAGCTCTCTATGACTCTATTATCGTGTACAGATAACTGCAAAAACAAACTCTGTGGGAGGCTACTTTGTGAAACACACACAGCAGGTCAGGTAGCATCTATGCAAACAAATAAACAGTCAACATTTTGGGCCGAGACTCTTCTTCAGGACTGTAAAGGAAAGGGGAAGACACCAGAATAAAAGATGGAGGGAGGGGAAGGAAGATTAGCTAGGTGATAGGTGAAGCCATGTGGGTAGGAAAGGTAAAGGGCCGGAGAAGAAGGCGTCTGATAGGAGAGGAGAGTGTGAAGGCCTTTGTGGAATTATCAGAATTTTCATACTTTCAAATTCAGAAGTGATACAAGCAGAAAATCTGAATTGGACACTAACATTTGCTGTTTAACTTAGAAAGAACACCAAATTTAGTTACAATGCATAACTAAATAGCCTGTTCACATTGCTAAAATGCTGATGATCTAACTTACTTTTTGTCCTCCGGTAACGCTTCCTACGTTTAAATCTGAAGTGTATTCTAGGCCAAGATTCTGTCTTCTCAATGACTGTCGCTTCCACTCGTACAAGGTCTCGCCTGTGAACAACAACTTGCTTTTATATAATACGTCCAATATACCAAAACATCATCTAGGCCTTTATAACTATGAAACAGACACCCCATTTTGGTTCTCAACATGCCATTAAATTAAAAAAAAATCACATCATATATTGTATTGGTATGACTTCAATAAATTACTTTTAAAGCACATTGACACTAATTGTCAGCGATCTCGACTCAATGATTAATTTGAAAGCAACCATGCATAGGAAGCCTCCATCAGTCACGCTTGATAATTAAACATGAAGTGATTTAAAATTCAAGACTTCAGATATTTGCTATCCGTCATAAATTTATGGGTGCAAATCTCATTACCAATGCATAAAAATTCTCCATTGATTTGTGTTATAAACTGAAGATATTCTCCTGTCATTAAGATAATGGCTAATGCAAACTACCATATTCCATGAACCAGAAAATAGTAAAAAAAAAAGTCATCTCCACTGCAAAGATTACACAAGCTGCTCTCAAGTAAATCACCAAGTACATGAAAAGATAGTTCTGATTGAAGAACAAGTAATCATCATGTCCATCTGCAAAACAGTACAGATTGACCACCACAAATTCAAAATGATTGGGACTATGTAGTGCTGGATTAATGATTTTGCTGAATCACAGGTGGTTAGGTTAGGATGAAATAAACAAACAAACATTGTAATCCACCCTTGTTTGTTGATATGGTAAATTACTGGAAACTGCTTCATACCTTTGAAAGCTCTGAGATGTAAACTTTTGCTGAACACTAACATCTTACACCTGTGGGTTTCTGCAGCATTAGAGCAGTGAAGAGTGATACGATCTTTTGATGCTTTATAACCTGTTGGTGATTCTACATTCCCTGTAGTCAGTGTTCACGCTGGAGTACAACAGCAATATAAGGTAGTTTTGTTTGCTTTGTAGGCCTGCATGGGACTTAAATGTTCATCAGAAACTAACTTAACAAACTCAGCATCTCCTTTGCTGACAATTTTTCACCATACTGCACAAAGTTTTATGCCCTATCACTGCTTGAAACGCTGAAGCCACCCTTCAGTGTAATCACACTCATAATCCAGTCCTAATTCTTCATGAAATAATCTTGCTTGTTCCTTCACCATCTCCCCTGACTGTTCTCCAGCTTCACTGACGTGGAGTTTAAACCACTTTATGAGAACTACATCTAGTTGTGAACATTTTCCACCTTTCATTGTTTTTTTACGCACATCTGTTTTTTGATTCATTGTCAACAAAGAACTTGAGCAACTTTTCTTTTTGTTCTTTATATCATAAACTGTGGAAGAGCCAATGTCATACGAGTTGCATATGCTTTTCGCAGACACACCACTGTCGAGATTTTTCAGAACTTCCAGCTTATCATGTATAGATAACACATGGTGCTTGCACTTTACACTACGAGAAGCACGTCCTTTATTCAATGAAGACACGACGAACCTTATAAGGAATGGTTATAAAAATAAATGCAGAATAACACAGAAGAACAACTTGCTTCTTTTAAAGTTTGTGCTAACAGCTGATTCTGCTAATGGCGCTATGAAAACACCGGCAATGGTTTGGTGCTATGACAAAGGAAATTTGAAATTAAGGTGGTGAAAATTATGTTCAAACCAGCGGTGGAACCGGATAACTGATTGCTGGATTCGAGGTAGTCAAGCTGTATATCAATTGTGGAATGAGAAAAGCAACTACAATTTGATTACTTTTTAAATGCAATTACAGTGCAAGTGAAATTGTCACAATAAAGCTTATTTTATAATTCAATCTTGCTGGTATATTTCAAAAGCTATTGCATATGCATAGCATAAATAAGATTAACTTTGGACAACTAGGCTATCTCACTGATTTATAAACTAAACCTTACCCAAGAAGTGGTCTTCCGATAAGTGTGAAATTATCCCCGCCAACTAACAGAACCTGTGCAAAGAAAATGATAAGTTGGTGTATTATTTTCACGTTTAAAAAAAAATCTTGCACTTTGTTCATACTCAATTCATTATTGCAGTGCACTGAGGTAGCACAAGTTAAAAGAATAACAGAATGCAGAATAAAATGTTACAGTTACAGAGAAAGTGCAGTGTAGACAAAGGATAAGGTGAAGGTCATAACGAGATAGATTGAGATATCAGGAGTTTATCTCATTGTACAGGGGAACTGTCTTATAGCTGAAATAGGAGTTGTCATGGAACCTTAGTAGCATGTGCTTTCAGGCTTTTGTATCTTTAGGGCAATGGGGAAGAGAAGAGAGAAGAGAGAAGAGAGAGAGAGAGAGAGAGAGAGAGAGAGACGGACGAAGGGAGGGAGGGAGGAATGTGCAGGGTGGTTGGGGTCTTTGATTATGCTACAGCTGCTTTACTGAGGCAGAGAGAAGTGAGACAGAGTCCACGTAAGGATGGCTGATTTCTGTGACATGCTCAGCTGTGTCCACAACTCCCTGCAGTTTCTTGTGGTCACGGTCAGAGCAGCTGCCATACCAAGCCACGGTGCATCTGAATAGGATGATACATTGACTGAAATTGGTGGAGGGGGGAGGGGGGGTCAAAGGAGACATGTCACATCTCTTTTGTCTTCTGAGGAAGTACAGACACTGGTGAGGTTTCTTAGATATAGTGGTGATCGGACCAGAGCATGCTAGTGGTGACATTGACTCCTAGGAACTTGAAGCTCTCAACTGTCCTGCCTCAGCACAGTCGATGTTAACAGGAGAATGTGTACCGCTCCCATGCCTTGCCCCCTTCCTGAAATCAATATATAGTTGTTTGGATTTGCTGAGGTTAGGGTAAAGGCTGTTGTCATGACAGCATGACAACTTGTCCAACAGATCTAAGATTCCTGTGCAAATGAGAGTGGGGGCTGCAGGAAGGATGAGCAATCTAACCATGATACTTTGGTTTGGGAGCCATTCAATTGGCGAGAGAAGAAATGTATTTCTAATTGAAGACAATATATTTAGCGAAATAGAACAATTCTATGTTGCTACAACTGAGACTCCCAAAGACTGTCTTGCCAGCCTGGTGCCTAGGCTTCGGATTGGAATTTGGAGGAGGAGGAAGATCCAGTTGTTGTGGTTCATGTGGGTACCAATGAAATAGATATGACAAGGAAAGAGAGTATTTGAGCAAAATCTGCAAGAACGATCATGGCTTGAAGATCCACCAAGCGAGGATGAAGTGTTTGGCGGGAGCAGGAGCAGCACAACGCGCAGGTGTCCGACCTGGTGAGACGAAGGAGGGGCCAGGCTCGGAGTCACCCCATAGTGCCCGGAACCTCCAAGTGTTGCAAACTAATCCCTCAAACATGAAGTCTAACAGGAGGTGGATCAAGTGGCCTGCAGCTAACATGACTTCACTGTGGAAGCAGTTTGATGAAGATGTTAACCAAATTCTGGAGGCAATGGCGAAGGGAGGGGTTGATAGGAAGCTGCAAGCCATGACAACAATTATTGTCAGTATCGCAGCTGAACGGTTCGGAGAAGAGGAGAAGGAAGGCTCCAAAACATCTTACTCGAAGAACCAAAGAGCATTGAGGATCTACAACATCAGGCAGGAGATGAAAGCGCTGAAGTCCCAATACAAGGAGCGCATTGGCTTGGCCCAGCTGATGTGCATACTACGAAAGAAGATTAGGGTCCTCCGCCGGGCAGAGTGGTATCGGAGGCATCGTCATGAAAGGGCCCGAAAACGTGCTGCCTTTATCGTCAACCCCTTCAAGTTCACCAAGGAGTTGCTGGGGGAGAAGCGCAGTGGGAAACTGGCCTGTTCGCAGGAAGACATAGACCAACATCTGAAGAAGATATATAATGATCCTGAAAGAGTGCAGGAGTTGGGAGAGTGTGACATCCTAATAGACCCACCTGAACCAGACGTGCAGTTCGACGTGTCAGAGCTGCAACTAAAGGAAGTCAGAGAGGTCGTCCGCAAAGCAAGGACAAGCTCGGCTCCAGGACCAAGCAGCACCTCGTACAAAGTGTACAAGAATTGCCCCAAACTCCTGCTGTGTCTGTGGAAGATCCTGAAAACCTTTTGGAGAAGGAGGAAAATCCCAGAACAGTGGAGAGTGGCTGAAGGGGTGTGGATCCCGAAGGAGGAAACTGCCACCCAGATAGATCAGTTTCGCATCATCTCTCTGCTGTGTGTTGAGGCGAAGATCTTCTTCAGTGCAGTTTCTAACCGGCTGTGCACCTACTTAGCAAAGAACACCTATATTGATACATCAGTCCAGAAGGGTGGCATTTCAGGGATGCTGGGCTGTCTGGAGCACATCGGTGTGGTGACACAGCTCATCAGGGAGGCCAGAGAGAACAAGGGCAACCTGTCAGTGTTGTGGCTCGACCTGGCAAATGCATATGGCTCCATTCTGCACAAGCTGGCGCAGCTCACACTGACCAAATGTCATGTCCCCAGCAGAATCAGAGAACTTATCGCTGATTATTACAGCAACTTCAGGATGAGGGTCTCTTCAGGAGCAATTACATCAACCTGGCACAAGGTGGAGGTCGGCATCATCACAGGGTGCGCTATCTCAGTGACACTGTTCTCCCTAGCCATGAACCTGCTCACTAAATCTGCCGAACCAGAGTGCAGAGGGCCCAGAATGAATTCTGCTCAACGGCAACCACTTATCAGGGCATTCATGGATGACCTCACAGTCACCACAGAATCAGTCCCAGGCTACCGGAGGATTCTAGAAGGGCTCGAAAAGCTGGTGGAGTGGGCCCGGATGCATTTCAAACCTGCCAAATCAAGATCGATGGTGCTGAGGAAAGGGAAGGTGGAGAACAAGTTCCGGTTCAGCATCGCAGGCACAGCCATCCCAACCATCACAGAAAAGCCAGTCAAGAGATTAGGCAAAGTTTTTGACAGCTCTTTAAGTGACACAACATCCATTCAAGCAACCCGCACTGAGTTGGATGGCTGACTGAAATCTGTGGACAAGTCTGGCCTACCTGGGAAGTTTAAAGCCTGGGTGCATCAGCATGGCATTCTTCCCAGAATCCTGTGGCCCCTCCTCGTCTATGCAGTTCCGATCTTGACAGTCGAAACCTTAGAGAGGAGTGTTAGCAAGCACCTCAGGAGATGGCTGGGGCTGCCAAAGAGCCTGAGCAGCATCGCACTCTATGGACACCACAACAAACTGCAACTGCCGTTCAAATCCTTGGAGGAAGAATTCAAGGTAACAAGAGCCAGAGAAGTGCTACAGTATAGGGATTCAAGTGACCCGAAGGTGGCTAGAGCAGGGATCCAAGTAAGTACTGGCAGGAAGTGGAGGGCAGAGGAAGCTGTTCAGGAGGCAGAGGCGAGGCTGCATCAGAGGATGCTGGTGGGAGTGGTCACACAAGGCCGAGCTGGGCTAGGATCCTTTCCAACTCCCCAAATGGACACCAGAGGGAAGGAAAGGCGTTGTCTAGTTCGGGAGGAGGTGAGAGCAATAGTGGAGGAGATGAGAGCCTGCAAGGCGGTGGGAATGAAGCAACAGGGAGCTTGGACAAGATGGGAGAATGTGGTTGAGAGGAAAGTGACCTGGGCTGATCTTTGGAAAGCCGAACCACAGCACATCCAATTTCTCATCCAGGCAGTGTACGATGTGCTTCCAAGCCCATCAAACCTGCACACATGGGGCAAGGCAGAGTCATCTGCGTGCCCACTGTGCTCCAAGCGAGGAGCCCTGGAGCGCATCCTCAGGGGCTGTGCAAGGGCACTTGGTGAGGGACGGTACAGGTGGAGGCATGATCAGGTCCTGAAGACCATCGCCGAAACCATCAGCGCAGGAATTGAGTGGGCGAAGCGGTCCCGACCCTCCAAGCAGACCATTGCCTTTGTCAGAGCTGGGGAGTAGCCAATACCTGCCAAAAGAACATCTGCAGGCATTCTGACCTCTGCAAGGGACTGGCAGCTGTTGGTGGACCTCAAAGGGCAGCTGAAGTTCCCCAACCATATTGCAGCCACCACCCTGCGACCAGACATTGTCCTAGTGTCTGAGTTGACTAAGAAAGTGGTGCTGCTGGAGCTGACAGTCCCATGGGAAGATAGCTTGGAAGAGGCCTTTGAAAGGAAGTTCTCCAAGTACGCAGGACTGGTCAGCAACTGTCAGCAGGCTGGATGGAGAGCGAGGTGTCTCCCAGTGGAGGTTGGTTGTAGGGGATTCGTAGCCCATTTTTTAGTGAGAGCCTTCAGCATTTTGGGCATCGAGGGACAGAGGAAGAGGAGAGCCATCCGCAGTACCACTGATGCGGCAGAGAGGGCCTCAAGATGGCTGTGGCTCAAAAGAGGGGAGCCATGGAGTCATAAGTAGCTAGCCATCTGGACACAAGCTGGGGTCTGATCAGCCCCGGCTGGGTCACCTGGAGGAGGGTGTATGATGTTGAAAGACCCGAAACACCTGATGATTCCAGGAACATCACTGAAGATGTGTCCAGAAGCATCAATAGATGTATGTACACAGCGAGCAGCTAGGAACTAACTATGAAGGCAGAACCAAAAAGGTAATTTCTGGATTGCTACTTGAGTCATGGGCAAATTGGCACAGGGTCAATTAGATCAGAGATTTAAATTTCTGGCTCAAAGATTGACGTGGGAGAAGCGTTCGAATATGTGGGACACTGGCATGACTATTGGGGGAGGGAGCTGTTCTGATGAGACAGGATCCACCTGAACCATACATCTACCAGGGCTCTGGCAAATCACATAATGAAGTGTTGTGCACAGGGCTTAAATTAAATAGTAGGAGGGTTCACTAGATCAGAAAAGTGTGGATAGAGGGACAGAGAGTGCAGGAGAGGTGACGGAAATCTCCAGAATAAAAATTAAGACAAAATTTAGAAAGGGATAACTATTTAGCTTTAGGCAACATGGATGCAAATTTGAGAAGCAGGATGGTGAATATAGGATTGAACAGGCTATAACTGAATGTACACAGTATATAAAACAATGTGGATAATATAGTGTAGAAAGATTGACAGATATGATGTTGTGGGTAATACTGAATCACTGCTGAAAGAAGATCACAGCTGAACGTCCAAGGACACACGTCGTAACAAAAGGACAGGTAGCTGGGCAAAAGGGCAGTGTGGCTCTGTTGGTAAAAACTGAAATCAAATCCTTAGCAAGAAGTAACAAAGGATCAGAGAATGTAGAATCATTTAGGCCGAGTTAAGAAACAACAAGGGTAAAAAAATTCCTGATGGCAGTTATCTGCAGGCCTCCAAATAATAGCTAGGATGTGGGGTACAAATTACAACAGGAAAAAGAAATGACAAGTAAGAAAGGCGGTTTTGAGGGACTTCATTATTCAGGTAGTCTGGCAAAATCAGGTTGGCTATGGATTCCAACTTACTGGATTTGTAGAATGCCTATGAGGTGGCTTTTTACAGCAGCTTGTGGTTGAACCCATTTGTGTAAAAGCAGTTTTTATGTTGGGAAATAAGTCAGACTTCACGAAGGATCTGAAGATAAAAGAACCTTTAGGTGCCATTGATCATATGACAGAATTCACACCGAGTTTGAGAGGAGGAAGCTAAAATTGCACGTGTCAGTATAAAATGCAATAAAGGTAACTGCAGAGGTATGAGAGAAGCAGGCCGAAGGAAGGCCTGGGAAAGGCGACCCTAGCAGAGATGATGTTAGGGTGATGTAGAAAGAGTAAAAGCAAGTCAAGAATGGTCATCAAACAGGCAGACACCCCACCCTGCAAAAACTCATTTCAGGGAGGTAGCACCCCCATATTCCCACCCCATCAACCTCCAAACGTGCATGTAATACTTTGTTTAGTGATTTTGTCTAATCTGTAAACTAAGTTGGGTATATGCAGCAAATGTGACATTAAAATATGTACTTATATTATATTATCATGTTTATTATTCTATTACAACTTTAAGCAAGTCTACAGGGAGTTTGGCCTCATCGCGTAGGACATCAATAGCGTAGCTCCTTAGCAGCCAGCCAGCTAGTTCAAATCAGGGGTCCCCAACCTGTTTTGCATGGCGGACCGGTTTAATATTGACAATATTCTTGCAGACCGGCTGACCCGGTGGGGGGGAAGGGGGGGGGGTGTTAAACGTGACCGGAATATAGGTGATAAGTCACTTGTAAGTGGCTAATACACTCAATTTTGTTTCTAAAGGGGGTTTATCTAACGAATTTAATATTAAACACACAGCGCATATTTTCCTCGCATGAATGTAGTGATAAGTCAATTATAACAGTGGTCCCAAACCTCCGGGCCGCGAAGCCAGAACGGTACAGCAGTGGCCAGAACGCACCTAGCACATCTTTAAGAAAAAAGCTGAAATAAACAAGCTAATTAATTAGGTGCTGCCCGGCACGTAAACGTCGGCCCAGATCAGAGGCGACGCAATCGGCAATCGCTCTGATCTGGGCTGACATTTACGTGCCGGACGGCACCTAATTAATTAGCTTGTTTATTTCGGCTTTTTTCGTAAAGATGTGCTGGGTGCATTCCGGCCACCACTGTATTCTTCGCAGCCTGGAAGTTCGGGACCACTGAATTATAAGTCACTTATACGTCAATAGCATCATAACATTATAAGTAACTTTTACATATTAAACACATAGCGCATATTTTCCTCGTATGAACATATAAAATCATTGCAACACACCAATATTGCTGCATCAGTGGGAAAACTGGGCTTGTTTTCCTGCAACAACACGGTCCTATCGAGGGGCGATGGGAGACAGTGATACTCGAAGGGGGTTCCTTATGTCCAGTCTATTCCGCAATTTAGTTTTCGTTGCATTCGTTGCAGAAAACGCCGCTTCGCAGAGATATGTTGGAAATGGAAGCAACGTTTTCAGTGCTTTCGTGGCTATCTCAGGACATTCAACCTTGACTTTGATCCAGAATGCCGGCAGAGATGTTATGTCAAACATACTTTTCAGCCCACCATCATTTGCAAGCTCGAGGAGTTGATCTTTTTCCCGCGCTGACATGGATGATTCACCGGGGACATTCGCAAATGGGCCACCGACCCCACTCCTTTACACGTCTTGGGTCACTGATGACCTCGCGTGCGTTAAAATTCAACAGTGCATAACAAGGAATGAGGAAAGGTGCAGCTGACTCATATCGTTTCATATCGCTAAATCATATCGTTTCCTCGTGGCCCGGTGGTTGGGGACCACTCTTAGCACGAAGAGAGACCAATCAGGATGCTCGCTCTCCCTCTCCCTCTCCCTCTCAAAAAAATCTATTTCCGGGATATTGTATATAATTTCCGGGCATCGGGGAGCCACTATCGATATGCGGGAGACTCCCGGAACTTCCGGGAGAGGTGGGATGTCTGGACAGGTGAAAAACAATGCTGGAGAATGAGTAATGGGGAACAAAAAAATGATGGCTGAATGACATAAGCAGTTTGCATCATTCTTTTGTGTGGAAGACATGAGCAATCTGCCAGAAGTTCCAGAGAGTTAGGAGGGAGAAATGAGCGTAATCACTATTATTAAATAAGTACTTGGGAAGCTGAAAGATCTGCAGATAGGTAAGTCACCTGGATCACACTGAAGGTTCTGAGAGAGCTGCAGAGATTATGGAGACAGTAGTAGTGATCTTTCAAAAATCACCAGAGTCAGGAACCTGACTTCGTGGTTGGTAAAATTTTAAAGACCATTGTAAAGATGAAATTTCAGGATACTTGGTAAAATAGGCTAAAGTCAACATTGTTTTCCTTAATGGGAGACCTTGCCTGACAAATTAGTTTTAATATTTTGAGGATAAAACAAGCAGGATAGACAAAGATGAGACAAAAGATGTTAAACATAAAATATTCTGCAGATGCTGGAAATCCAGAGCAACACACACAAAATGCATGAGGAACTCAGCAGGTCTACAATTTGAACAGATACAAATAAACTGTCTTGGTAGAAAGAATAAAGGTGTAAACTATTTTCCAAATGAGAAGAGAATTCAGAAATCGGAATTACAAAGGGACTTGGGGGTCCTAGTGCAGGATTCCCAAAAGATTAATTTGCAGGTTGAGTCAATAGGAAAGGTGAATGCAATGTTAGCATTCTTTTCTCGACAACTAGAATAGAAAAAGGAAGGGTGTAATCCTGAGGCTTTATAAGACATTGGTCAGATTACATTTGGAGTATTCTGAGCAGTTTTGGGCCCAGATGTGTTGGCTTTGGAGAAGGCCCAGTGGTGTTTTATAAGAATGACTCCAGGGATGAAAGGGTTAACACACGAGGAATGCTTGATGGCTCTGGGTCTGGAGTGTAGAAGTATGTGGGGGTATCTCATTGAAACTCTGCATAGTATTATGGGCAGAGGATATTTCCAGTAGTGGGAGAGTCTGGGACCAGAAGATACAGCCTCAGGATTAAGGACACCCCTTCAAAACAGAGATGAGGAAAAAATGTCTTCAGTCAGAAAGCGCTGAATCTGTGGAATTCATTGCTACAGATAGCTACGGAGAAGGTATTTAGTATATTTAAAGCAGAGGTTGATAGGTTCTCGATTAGTAGGAGCGTCAAAGGTTATGGGGAGAAGGCAGGAGAATAGGGCTGACAGGGTAAAGTAAACAGTGATGTAGCAGGGAAACAGGATCTTCAGCCTAACTGGTCCATGCCAACCATAGCATCCTCCCTGCCCGTCACAGTCGTCCGTGTTTGACCAATAACCCGCCAAGCCCATCCCTTCAATGTACCTTTCCAAGTACCTTTCAAATGTTGCAAATGTACCAACCTTGACCACTTCCTCCAGCAGTTCATTCCAAGTACTCACTACCCTCTGTGTAAAGAAGTTATCTCTCAGGTCTCTTAAATCTTTCCCCTTATCTTGTATCTGTGCCTTCTAGTTTTGGACTCCCCGACCCTGGGGAATAGATTATGACTGTCCATATTATCCATGTTCTTCTTGATTTTATAAATTTCCATGAGGTCACTTCTCATTCTCCTATGCTCCAGAGAATAAAGATCCAGCATAGCCAACCTCTCCCTATACCTCAGGCCTTCTAATTAGCCATGATTGAAAGAAGGAGCAAACCAAATGGGTTGAATGGGATAATTCCCCTCCTATGTTTTATAGTCTTATGTGACTAGTTATCTGTCTCCTTCCTGTAATATGAATCAATGTTATTTTGAGATCTGGCTCACCTGTAAATTTGTCACGCAGAATCTGGCCATGCAGTCGTGAATGTATATGGAGTAGAGTAGGGAGCTAAGGACGTAGTCATGTGGAGCACCATTGTTGAGAATTATCGTGGTGGAAGTGTCACTGCCTATCCTATCTGGCTGTAGTCTGTTGGTCAGGAAGTCAAGAATCCATTTGCTAATGAAGACATTGAGTGCCAGGTCTAGGAGTTTGGAGATGAGTTTACTTGGAAAGTACTGAAGGCAGAACTGTAGTCAATAAACAATAATCTAACATAGATGTCTTTACTGTCCAGATGCTCCAGAGATGAGTTGGGCCAGTGAGATGATGTGTGCCATAGACCTGTTTCAGTTGTAGACAAAGGGTTAATGCTGGGAGCTGAAGTTAACATATGCCATGAACATTCTCTTGAAGTGCTTCATGATGCTGAATCTCCAAGCCACCATGCAGTAGTGATTTAGACATATTACCTTGGTTTTCTCAGTTATCAGAATGATAGTCATCTTGTTAAAGTAGGTGGGAACCTCAGGTTGAAGCAGGGAGAGAAAAACATGTCTGCAAATATCCCCGCTTAGATCTCTGATGGATCAAAGGACACAGTCAGAGACACCATCAGGCCCTGTTTTCTGTGGGTCCAATCTCCAAAGAGCAAAAAAACACATCACCAGGGCTATGTCAGCATTTCTCAGGATGTATTTGTTTCTCACATGTTAAATATCAAAGCCCCTATCTAAAATGGTAATATTGATGGACCACAAACTCCGCCATGGATGGGCAAGCCCAGCTGCAAGAGGAGGGTTAGGCATGAGACCAGCAACTCCATTCCGTAAAAACCCAGTGCTACAGAAACACTAACAGGAGCTCCAAAGACCTCATCCCTGGGAGGAGGACACACCAAGCAAATGGGCTACTAGAGACCACATTAAAGACTGGCCCAGGACAGAGGACTCTGGTGATCTACTGTCAGTGGCCTATGCCCCATTAGGGGTCATGGGCTTACAAAAAGGTCTCTTACCTTTTCTAGTCTGATCCTGTCTCCACAGTCCGCTTCAATATGATTTTCTATCAGAATTAAGTCTTCATTGGTTACTTTCCATTGTCTACTTGCAAAGTGTACAACTGCAAACAGTCTGCCATACGCTCCTGTGGCGATCAATGCCTTTACATTTTGTACAACCTCTGCAAACAAAATACATCTAATTGACTCAACTGGCCTCTTGGCACCAGACTGGATAGGACTTTCAAAAATCTTGTTTAACAACAGTCACACCAGATCTACAATAGCATAATGGTCAAAATCAGTTTTATTTTTTGTTATTCAATAGGAATACATTTAAAATTATAATTTAGTCTAGCTCTGACAAAAACATACAGTACAGAATTTAAACCTTAAGTTCTTCATGGAAATGATGACCAGATTCCAGAATCATAGAAATTTGATTTAATGAAATCATGCTGGTAAGATCATTCAGGGTATGAAAGGTTACGGGAAGAAGGCTGGAGAATGGGGTTAGGAGGGAAAGTGGATCAGCCATGTTGAAATGCTGGAGCAGACTCTATGAGCCAAATGGTCTAATTCTCATCCTATGTCTTAAGTTCAAGCCAATGTATGTATCTCAAATCTTACCCAAGTGATGTTTTGCTTCTTCCACGGGATCGGGTAACTTAATCTCAGGCCATGGTGGTTTTGATAACGATGTTACTGCTTCTTTTCTGTCAAATTTGATTCAAAGTGAAATAATATTAAATCACATTCTTTGTTATAATCACACATAAAATTTTGGTTGGGTACTGAAACTGTATTCCGAAGCTTTTAAAATGACTTTCAAATTGACAAATACATTTAAAGCCATTTTTCAATTAAAAATATTGTGCAGTTAAATCCATAAGGATAATAATTCCAATTTCACAAATGACCTCCTTAGATTCACTATTTAAATAATGCTGTTCCATAAATTTTATCTTGAAGATGTCATATTGACAAAAAAAAAGAACAGTACAACACAAGAGCAGGCCCTTTGGTCCATGATATTGTGCCAAACTAATTAAATGATAGACAAAAATAATCCCTTTTATACAATATTAAAAAATTGCTCAAAATAAATACTAAAAGTTAGAG
This sequence comes from Mobula hypostoma, assembly GCF_963921235.1. Lineage (NCBI taxonomy): Eukaryota > Metazoa > Chordata > Chondrichthyes > Myliobatiformes > Myliobatidae > Mobula > Mobula hypostoma. The sequence continues at coordinate 60,805,045 of NC_086107.1, forward strand.
TCCAATAGATTTCTGTCTGACTCCAGAAATACCTCTGCATCCAAATAGATTCTTTCAATCTTTTTCATTCATTCCCTCTACTTGTTAGTTTTCATTTACATAAGGGAAATTTATTTCTCTCTTTTGAAAAATGGCACTGGGTTTGAGATTTTTGGATCAGTTACAACCTAACTCCTGTTGTCCTGTGAAAAATGTTCTGAAACTAAACAATTAACAAAAAGTACATAGGAGAATGGTGAAACTTGTGACAAATGACAACCATAACCACAGAGGCCTTGGCTTTTGAATATGTATGCATTGTATTACTGTCATGTGAGGTTACATCCTGTTCACGTCTAGCAGGGATCACATAAAGTAATGTCTGTCAATCTTAATACTTCCAGAATGCTGGGCAGGAAAACTGAAGATGCCAGTAAGCATGTAAAAATCCCTAAAAATTCTAAATATGTTTTTTTGTGCAGCTGCTTTGAAAATGAGAGGGCCCATGTTAGTATATTTCAGAGCAGGAGTTCCCTAGGGGGGAATAGCTAAGGGACTGCTGGCTTAACTTAAGAAATGAATTACTTATTCTAAGCACTTGATCCTCAGTATCTTGTAATTGATTACAATGATCATGTTATCACCTCATCTCCTACTAACACACCGTTATTTTAGACTTCGTTCAAAGCATGTTATAGTTGTTGAAAGGCAATGTGACACTTCTGCATTTGGCATATCATGAGAAATCTGGACTGAAGAAATAGTGCTATTTCCAGGCCTACCTGCTGCGCATTATTACCGTTCACTACTGTAGCAGTGTTAGCTAGTACGATTCCTATACGCTAAGCACACAATGACAGTTCCTGTGAATTAGACTCCAGGCTACCTGTACATTTGAAGATAACAACACCTCTCACTCACTGTCAGTAAGACCAAGGAACTGGTTATAGACTTCAGGAGAGGGAAACCAGAGGTCCATGAGCCAGTCCTCATCGGAGGATCAGAGATGGAGAAATTCCTGCATGTTACTTTCTCAGAGTATCTGTCCAGGACTCAGCACAAAGTGCAATTACGAAGAAAGCATGACAGCATTTCTGTTTCCTTAGGAGGCTGGAGATTCCGCATGACATCTAAAACGCTGACAAACTTCCACAGATGTGTAGTAGAGAGTGTAATCACTGGCTGTATCAGGGCCAAGTATGGAAACACCAATGCCTTTGAATGGAAAATCCTATGAAAGGTAGTGGATTTGGCCCAGTCCATCATGGGTGAAGCCCTCCCAACCATTGTGCACATCTACATGAAATGTTGTCATTGTAAAGCAGCATCCATCAGATTCCCACCACCCAGGGCATGCTCTCTCCTCGCTGCTGCCATTAGGAAAAAGGTACAAGAGCCTCAGCACTCGCACCATCAGTTTCAAGAACAGTCACTACCCCTTTAACCATCAGGCTCTTGAATAAAACGGGATAACTACATTCACTTGCCCAGTCATTGAAATGTTCCCACAACCAGGTCCTGACGAAGGGTCTCGGCCTGAAACGTCGACTGCGCCTCTTCCTACAGATGCTGCTTGGCCTGCTGCGTTCACCAGCAACTTTGATGTGTGTTGCCACAACCAATGATCTCACTTTTAAGAACTCTTTATCTTATGTTATCTTTATTTAATGCTATTTATTTATATTTGCATATGCACAGTTTGTTGTCTTCTGCATGCTGGTTGATTTTTCATTGATCCCGTAATAGTTACTATTCTATAGATTTGCTGTGTATCCCCACCAGAAAATGAACCTCAGGATTGTATATGATAACATATATGTAGTTTAATAATAAAATTTACATTGAACTTTGAACACTCTTGATAAAAGTAAAAAATTTTTGTCACTTATTCTTTGTCACTTTGTGAAAAGTCTGAAAATATGTTTGCCAAGACTTCACAACAAAACAGAGATGGCTTGCGTGCTTCATACAACTTTTCATTGCTCATTGCCAAATCTGGAAAGCCTCATACAATTGGAGAACTGATTCTGCCAGCAGGAAGGGAGGTTCAGAGGACGGTTTTGAATAAATCATGAGACCAAGTAGTTAAAGTAATTTCACCCAGTGACAAATACAAATAGATTCAATGTTCAAAGACGAATAGATGTAATGTCTGAGAATGTGGAAGACACACTGTGCAACATAGGTAGGACAACAGAATTTGATCTGCAGTTGGATAAATCAACGTTGTCAGGCAATGAATCTTTGCTTCTTGGTTATATTTGCTTCATAAAAGATGAAAGTATGGTTCAAGAGTTGTAATTTGCAAGGGGACTAGAAACAGATACAAAGGGAGAGTCAATATTTCGGGTCGTTAAGCAATTTTTCAAAGAGAAGGACATTTTGCTCACCAATCCTCTTGCTTGTGGAACAGATGGAGTACTACCAATGACAGGACACCACCATGGGGTTATTACTTTCTTGAAAAAAGCTGTTCCAAACATATTTACCATTCACAGTGAAATTCACGGACAACATTTTGTTGCAAAAACCCTAAGTCACTGGCTGGACAAATTATTAAATACTGCTAACACAGTGATAAAGAAAATTAAGCTCCATGCTTTTAATTCTTGGCTACTTTGAGAGCTTTGTATTGAGAATGATAAACAGTTTGAATGTTTGCTGTTCCAACAGAAATCAGATGGCTTTCAAAAGGAAACTGCCTGAGATGGTTTTATGTGCTCTTTGAAACTGTGGTAACATTTTTTCATGATTCGAATGTTTTATTCAGTAATCAACTCAAGAATCTTAGACATGATATTGCTTATTTGTCAGAATTATTTGCAAAGTTTAGTAAAATCAATCTTCAATTGCAAGGAAATGATGTGAATCTTAGCAAAGTCAAAACAGTCGTCTCCACATTTTTGTCCAAGTTAACCCTATTTAAATCTAACATTGACTGTCACGACCTTTTCCAATTTCTGAGTCCCTCTGAGTTGCAAGAGAAAGATACAATACCAGATGATGATCTTCAAGTATACTGTGCCCACCTGGGTAAGCTGCATAAAGAGATGTCAGAGAGATTTCACGATCTTCTCTCGATCCAAATTCCATATTGGGTAATAAATCCATTCTTGAACAATTGTAATGAGGATTTAAAAGGAAGGATGGAGGAAGGACTGATCTGGCTACAAATGACTTTTAGCAGAAGCTGAGGCTAAAAAAATCATATCAAGACTTTTGGTTGCATAAAGAAATTTCTGAATGCTATCCTGCGCTCTGGAAAAAGGTCAAGATGTTCTCTATTGCCTTTTCAACATCATATTTAGTGGAACACAGTTTCAGTGCAGTCTCCCAAATTCTTTCACAGCAATGAAAGAGACTGCAAATTACTGAACTTGGGGACTCCATCTGAGTTGAGAAGCTGAGATCATTGCACCAAGCCCATCCATCTCATTAAAAGGAGAAAAAGCAATGAAGTAGTGAATAGTTGGACTACTAATCTACACTCTACAATTGCTGATGGAAATTGTTCTTACTGTAATTAAATAATTTACTTGTAGCTTTAAATTGAAATAATTTTTGCAATTATTTGTCACTGCTTTGAATTTGCAATTCCTATTTTCTTTCATTGTGAATCGTAGATCAACTTTCTTTAGTTTTTATGTAATGGCCAGAAAGGCGGTGGGGGGATGTGGTTTGAAAGCCAAGAGGGCGGTAACCCAAAAAAATTTGGGAACCACTGTTTTAGAGGTTATCATTAGAGGACTCTGAGTGGTGCAAATTCTTAAGAAATTATGAACTTGCAACACCAATACTGCATGTTCCTCAAACTTGAATGCTGGAAAAATGCCTCATAGCTCTCCAGTAAATGTTAGGACATAATCTTTCTGAATTTGGGCCTTGCTACATAGATTTTTTGTAAAATTGAAAAGCAATCTAAAGCTAGTGGAGAAGGTTTCTCCTGCTATTGCCTGTGTTATATGATTGCACGTGCTTAAGTATTGATGACATTTGACAACTTTATGTTAATCCCTAATTACCTTGGTTGCAGTGCCTTATTTTGAGAACTCTGATATCTTGCTGTGAATGCCAGAGAAGACACTATGAAAAGACAACATTATTTAATACATATCACACACGTCACAAAAAATACTTCTTGTAAACATTTTGAATAAACCATGATTATTCCATGTACTTCACTGTCAAAATCTCTATGACAAGGCATTGCAAGGTCCTAGGTCTTACTTCCTGGAAAAAAAAAGTAAAAATTTGCTTTGTTCATCTCTCTCTTCATTCAGTGTTAAAGTCAGAAAGATGACCCTCATTCTACAGTATGGAACAGGTTACTTTACATCAACAAATATGGGCTTAGTACTGACACAATTCAAAACAAATTTCAGGGTTCTAAACATGTGACATATATGTACTTCAAGAATTCTGTACATTAAAATCCATGATTGTGTGTATAAGGCAAGCTGTTATACAGTTTACAAACAATATGAAATCATTGGCTTTCTGGCAAAATAGCATACAAAAGGAATTTAAAACATGCCGATTCTTAATAAAAACATACATCAGGTCTCAGCAGCACAACTATATTAAAGAATACAAAAACAACTTTTAAAATTTGTGGATAATTACAATTTTGCTTGGGGGGTGATGGAGTTCAGCAAACTTTTTAAAATTGAGTTCCGAAACAAATTAGAAGACAATTTTAGTAAATGTCTAGAATGGGACACATTTGACAGGTGAGGCTCAATACAAAGAAATCTATGGGAATACAGTCTGGTAGAAAGACCAAACTCATTCTTGTAAGGTAGTAATCTAGGCTGGGTAGAAAAAATAAATTTCAAAGTACAATTTCGCAAATTGCTATAGATTATGTCACAGTTAAGCACAGCCACAAGGGAAATCTACACTCAATCTTTATAACTTTGGATAGACTAAGGCACACTTCAACACTTTCCCTCACCCCACCCCCGCCCCTCAGCTCCAATACCCTCATTCCACCAAAATCCATCACCTGCTAGTTGACAGCTCCACCTCTCCACCTAGCACTGCGGCCCTATCACCATCCACAACCGACCAGTCACTCCACTTCTGCCCCAGCTGTTGCTTTCTGTCCCTCACTCTCCATGCCGCGAGTTTTTCCATCAGTCCCTCCACCCCTGACCCTATCTGCCAGCTCAACTCCCTATCATCCCCCTCCAGTCCTTGCATGTCACCATCAACACATCCCATTAACCTTCCCTCATCTCACATCCAGTTACCGCCTCCACCTCTAGACCCTCGGAATCCTCCATCATCTCCCCCTAACCCATCACCTCTCCATGAACTTGTCCCGACCCCTCCTCAGGACATACTGCCCTTACCAGCAGTCCGGATCCGACACCAATTCCAGTTACCAACCAGCCTCATACAATTCGCGGCCGCCATCTCCGCGGCGGAAAACGTCACTGGTCCGCCTGGAAATAGATTCCGCGGCTTCGTCGGAACGGTGGTTGAGGACTGGAGAGGGGGCAGGTTATTAGACGGACTGCAGCGAGGGACGGGTAAGTGGGTTTCTGGACAGTGGGGTGTTGTGGATTGGTGACAGCTCAGCAGACGATATTCTGGATATTACTGTGTGATGTGTGATAATGTGCAAGGTGTAGGATGTTGGTGTACTCTTTATAATCAATGATATCCTTCACTATCTGCCCTCAGCCAGTGGGTTCACGCCCCACGCTAGGGTCTTGACCACACACAAGTCGGCTGGTACTCTTGTTACAGGACCGACGGTCTACTGCACTGCACTCTCAGAGATGTCACCTTCGGGAAAACATTCATCAGCCCATCTATCTATCTAGCCCGCGGGATCAGCAGTGGAATGGATAGACAACTTCTAGTGCCTGGCTGTCAACATCTTCAAGAATCTACCCTGGGCCCAACACATTGATGCAAACACTAAGAAAGCACGTCAGCGGTTCTACTTCATTGGAAGTTTGAGGAGATTTGGTATGTCACTAAAGACCCTTGTAAATTTCTGTAGATATACATTGGAGAGTATTCTGACTCATTGCATCATAGCCCGTACAAAACTGCAGTGTACGGGATCATAAGAGGTTCTAATAGGTTGTAGACTCAGCCAGCTCAGCCATGGGCAGAACCCTCCCACTATCAAGGGCATTTTCAGAAGGTGCCTTAAAGAAGGTGGTGGATATCATTAAGGGGACTCATGATCTTGGCATGCTCTTTTCTCGTTACGACCGTGAGGGAGGAAGTAAAGAAGCCATCAGATTTCTGAATGGTCCATGATCCACAACCTCATTATTCCTTTTTTTCCTCTATTTATCTAATTTATAATAATCATAAGTTTTTGCACTGTACTGTCCCTGTGAAACAACAAATTTCACGTTATAATCAATCAAAATCTATTCTAAATGGAAATCTCCTTTCTTCCTTGTGAATGTTAAAAGCCCTATGGAAAGGTAACAAAACATACTTCTTTCTTTTCAAATCTGTTTATTATTATATTATTCAAAAATAACACAAATACATCGAAGTAAGCAACACTTACAATGTCTCAAGGAAAAAAACATTATTTTAAAGATTGAAAAATTTTGGTGATAATAAAAAAACCTACTAAGCAGAAGTGGGGGAAAAACCCCATTAGGTGTACAGCCCCGGAGCCATGCATTATACAAAAAGCTTCTGAAGATAAACATCAAACCGCCAGCAAGAAAAAAAATCAAAAATTTACAATTAGATCGTGGAGGAAATCTATCAATTAACTCAAATGATAATAACGAGCAAATGAACCCCATCTTTTCTCAAAATCAAATAAAGGTTCAAAGGTTCAACTTCTAATTTTCTCCAAACTAAGACATAGCATCATTTGAGAGAACCATTGTGACAAAGTGGGAGCTGATGTATCCTTCCACTTCAACAAAATGGCACTCCTAGCTATCAATGTAACAAATGCAATAACATGTTGGTCAGACACAGAGATACCATGGATATTTTGAGGAATTATTCCAAAAAGCACAGTTAATTTGTTAGGTTGTAAATTAATTTTAAGTGCTTTAGAAATTGTAAAAAAAAACTGACTTCCAGAACTGTTCCAGTATAGAACAAGACCAAAACATGTGTGTCAGTATAGCTGTCTCAGTTTTACATCTATCACAATAACGATCAACATTAGGAAATATTTTAGACAGTCTGTCCTTCGTCAAATGGTAACGATGTACAATTTTAAGTTGAATCAGTGAATGACTAGCACAGATCGAAGAAGAGTTAACCAGCTTCAGAATCCACGTCCAATCCTCCATCATAAAAGTCAAATTGAGTTCCTTTTCAAGATTCAAGATTCAAGATTCAAAAAACTTCATTGTCATTCTAACCGTACATCAGCTCTGCAGGGCAGAATGAGACAGCGTTTCTCAGGAGCAGTGCAATCATAACATAACAAACGCAACACTAAATAATAAACATAACAATAAGTAGTAAAACACAACAGCCACATGTCAGTTAAAATCAAGTTCTAAGTGTCCAGTGCAAGTTAAAAGTGTCCAAAGCAGAGTCAGGTAGAGCAGCTATTTTGCGGTCTGACTGCCTGTGGGAGGAAGCTGTTTAGTAGCCTTGTGGTTTTAGTTTTGATGCTCCTGTAACGTTTGCCTGATGGCAGAAGAACAAACAGTTCATGGAGAGGGTGTGAGGGGTCTTTAATGATGTACTGTGTCTTCTGGAGGCATCGACTCTGAAAGAGGTCGTGGACAGAAGGTAGGGAGACCCCAATAATCTTCTCTGCTCCCCTAACCACCCTCTGCAAGGCTTTTTTGTCGACAGCACTGCAGCTGGATTACGAGGTTGTGATGAAAAAGGTCAGCACACTCTCAACTACGCCTCTGTAGAATGTAGTTACGATGTTAGTGGGGAGTGATGCTTGTTTAAGCTTCCTCAGAAAGTACAATCTCTGCTGGGCCCGTTTCACAATCCCAGTGGTGTTCCTGGACCAGGTGAGATTGTCTGAGATCTGCACCCCAAGGAACTTGATGTTTTCCACTCTCTCCACTGTGGAGCCGCTGTTGCTGAGGGGTGTGTGCTCAGGCTGAGACCGTCTGAAATCGACGATCATCTCCTTGGTTTTGGTGACATTAAGCATCAAGTTGTTATCCCTGCACCAGCTGTCTAGGTGTTTGACCTCCTCCTTGTACATTGTTTCATCAATTTTGCTGATGAGCCCCACCACTGTGGTATCATCTGCAAATTTAATGATCAGGTTCTCCTTGAATCTGGCTGCACAGTCATGTGTTAGCAGTGTAAACAGCAATGGGCTAAGCACACAGCCTTGTGGGGATCCAGTGCTCAGTGTGATGGAGTCAGAGATGTTCCTGCCAACACGGACTGACTGTGGTCTCTCTGTCAAGAAATCCAGAATCCCAATCGTGTTTAATCTTAAATAAAGGACGCTTATCCCATTGTAATGATAAATACTCATAATAATATCTAATAGGTCAGCCTCCAAAATGTAAGGAAAATTACTTAAATGTTTTTGTAAGAAATGTCTAACTTCAAGGTATTGTAAAAAGTGTGAGTATGAAACAGAATATTTATCAACTAATTGTTCAAAAGACATCAATCTATCTTCTTTAAATAAATCCAAAAAAGAATTAATACCTTTATTTTTCCACAGTAAAAAAAAATTGGATCACTCAAAAAGGCTTAAGAAAGTAATTTTGATAAACTAAACTACAAAGTTTAAATTTTTTAAGATTAAAAAAATGGTGGAACTGGAGCCAAATTTGTAAAGAATGCTTAATCACAGGGTATAGCTTTAAATTAGCAACTTTAGCTAATTGTATAGGTAAAGCAACTCCCAATAATGAGGTTAAATAAATCTGTTTCACAGCTTTCAATTCCAGGTCTACCTAAATTGGCCGATCGTTCTTATCAACCCAATATAACCAAAAGGACATGTATCGCACATTAACAGCCCAGTAATACATTCTTAAATTAGGCAAAGCGAGATCTCCATCCTTATTCAACTTTTGTAAGTGACATTTACGAGTTCTTGTTCTTTTATTATTCCAAATAAAAGATAAAATAATAGAACCAATCCGATCAAAAAACTTCCTCGTCAAAAAAACAGGGATATTCTGAAATAAATATAAAAATTTTGGTAAAATCATCATTTTAACTATATGGATACGACCGATAAGTGAAAATGTAAGTGGACTCCATCTACTAAATACATACTTCATAGAGTCTACCAAGGGAACGAAATTGGCTTTATAAGGATCCTTATTTTTTTTTAGTGATTATAACACCTAAATATCTATAAGAATCTGTGACCTTGAAATGAGTATTATCATATATAGAGACAGATTCATTTAAAGGAAACAATTCACTTTTACTAAAATTCATTTTATATCCTGAAAAATCTCCAAATTCATTGAATGATTTTAGCAAGGCAGGAATAGATTCTTCGGGATTAGATATATAAACCAATAAATTGTCAGCGTAAAGAGAAATTTTATGAATGGTCTCATTCACAAAAATCCCATGAATATTTTTAGCTTCACGAAGAGCAATAGCAAGGGATTCTAATATTAAATTAAATAACAAAGGACTTAATGGACAACCTTGTCTTGTCCCCCGTGAAAGCTGAAAAAAAGGAGACCTACAGCTGTTAGTGACAACAGTTGCAATAGGAGCTTTATATATCATTCTAATCCAATTATTAAAATTAACACCAAAGTCAAATTTCTCTAAAACATTAAATAAATATTTCCATTCAACTTTAAAATTGTGAATATGACACTATTGCTATATCTGATCATGCGCCTGTGAGTTTGTCTTTTGAATTTGATGATGTCATTCATGCCCGCCCACCATGGCGCATGTCTCAGTCATTATTGCAAAACTCTGACTTTGTCAGTTTTATTAAAACCCAGATAAAAGAAATTTTTCTTTTTAATGATATAGGGGTACATCCAAATTAATTATATTGGATACATTTAAAGCATTTTTACGTGATCAGATCATTTCTTATTCAGCTAAGTTTAAAAAACAGACTAAAGCAGAATTAGATAAGATTTCAGAACAAATTAAAGATTTAATATTAAAGACATAATATTTATGCAATTTCCTCTAATATTGATTTATTCAAACAAAGGGTGGAACTTCAATCACAATATAACCTATTACTAACTCATCCCCTTGAAGGCTATTTGCTTAAGTTAAAAGAGCCAATTTTATATGTTTGGAGATAAAAATAACAAACTGCTCGCATCTCAATTAAAAATGGCTACAGCCGAAAGGCAAATTTTGAAAATTCGTAGGAAAGATTCCCTGGCTTGGGAATATGAAGAAATTAATAAGATTTTTCAAGATTTTTCAAACTGAACTTTATAAATCTCAAGTGTCCAGTAGATTCTTCTGAAATGAATGCTTTCTTACGAAAGATTGCTTTTCCTGAAATTTCTGTTGAGGATCAAAAAACTCTTGATGCTCAAATTACTGAAGTCGAAATTCATAAAGCTATTTTTTCAATGCAATCTGGTAAGTCCCCTGGACTTGATGGCTATCCTGTAGGATTTTATAAAAAATTTGGAAAATTGCTTTCTCCGTATATGTTGGAAATGTTTAAGGATTCTTTTGTGAAAGGTGATTTACCCTCTACTTTCTATGAGGCTTCTATTTCTTTAATTCTTAAAAAGGATGAAGATCCTGCTGACTGTGCCTCATATAGACCTATTTCATTATTGAATGTTAATGCTAAGATTCTGTCAAAGGTAATGGCCAATTGGTTGGAGAATATTTTGGGTAAAATTATTTTTAAATATCAATCAGGCTTTATAAAGGGTTGTTATTCTTTTTCAAATGTTCGGAGACTATTTAACATTTGTCCTCTTTTAAAACTCCACAATGCATCGCCTCTTTGGATGCTGTAACAAAACATACTGATGAAGGTAGAGTAGTGGATGTAGTGTATATGGATTCCAGTAAGGCATTTGATAGGGTGCCCCATGCGAGACTAATTCAGAAAGTAATGAGACATGGGATCCAAGGAGACCTTGCTTTGAGGATCCAGAATTGGCTTTCCCATGGAAAGCAAAGGGTGGTTGTAGATGGTTCGTATTCTTCATAGAGGACAGTGACCAGTGGTGTTCCACAGGGATCTGTTCTGGGAGCCCTCCTCTTTGTGATTTTCAGAAATGACCTGGATGAGGAAGTAGAAGGGTAAGTTTGCTGATGATACAAAGGTTGTGGATAGTGTGGAGGGATGTTAGAGGTTACAGAGCGACATCGATAGGATGCAGAACTGGGCTGAGAAGTGGCAGAATGACTTCAACCCAGATGAGTGTGAAGTGGTTCATTTTGGTAGGTCCAATTTGAAGACAGAATATGATATTAACGGTAAGACTCTTGGCAGTGTAGGGGATCAGAGAGATCTTGGGATCTGTGTCCAGAGGACACTCAAGGCCGCTGCGCAGGTTGACTGTGTTGTTAAGGCATATGGTGTGTTGGCCTTCATCAACCATGGGATTGAGTTCGAGTTGTGAGGTAATGTTACAGCTATATAAGACCTTAGTTAGATCCCACTTGGAGTACTGTGTTCAGTTCTGGTCACCTCATTACAGGAAGGATGTGGATACTATAGAGAGAGTGCAGAGGAGATTTACAAGGATGTTAGCTGGATTGGAGAGCTTCCTTATGAGAATAGATTGATTGAACTTGGCCTTTTCTCTTTGAGGAGATGGGGGATGAGAGATGACCTAATAGAGGTGTATAAGATGATGAGAGGCATTGATGGTGTGGATAGAAACATAGAAACATAGAAAATAGGTGCAGGAGTAGGCCATTTGGCCCTTCGAGCCTGCACCGCCATTCAGTATAATCATGGCTGATCATCCAACTCAGAACCCTGTACCTGCCTTCTCTCCATACCCCCTGATCCCTTTAGCCACAAGGGCCATATCTAACTCCCTCTTAAATATAACCAATGAACTGGCCTCAACTGTTTCCTGTGGCCGAGAATTCCACAGATTCACCACTCTCTGTGTGAAAAAGTTTTTCCTCATCTCGGTCCTAAAAGGCTTCCCCTTTATTCTCAAACTGTGATCCCTCGTTCTGGACTTCCCCAACATCGGGAACAATCTTCCTACATCTAGCCTGTCCAATCCCTTTAGAATTTTATACGTTTCAATAAGATCCCCCCTCAATCTTCTAAATTCCAGCGAGTATAAGCCTAGTCGATTCAGCCTTTCATCATATGAAAGTCCTGCCAACCCAGGAATCAATCTGGTGAATCTTCTTTGTACTCCCTCTATGGCAAGAATGTCTTTCCTCAGATTAGGGGACCAAAACTGCACACAATACTCCAGGTGTGGCCTCACCAAGGCTTTGTACAACTGCAGTAGTACCTCCCTGCTCCTGTACTCGAATCCTCTTGCTATGAATGCCAGCATACCATTCGCCTTTTTCACCGCCTGCTGTACCTGCATGCCCACTTTCAATGACCGGTGTATAATGACACCCAGCTCTCGTTGCACCTCCCCTTTTCCTAATCGGCCACCATTCAGATAATAATCTGTTTTCCTGTTTTTGCCACCAAAGTGGATAACCTCACATTTATCCACATTAAATTGCATCTGCCATGAATTTGCCCACTCACCTGACCTATCCAAGTCACCCTGCATCCTGTTAGCATCCTCCTCACAGCTAACACTGCCGCCCAGCTTTGTGTCATCCGCAAACTTGGAGATGCTGCGTTTAATTCCCTCGTCTAAGTCATTAGTATATATTGTAAACAACTGGGGTCCCAGCACTGAGCCTTGCGGTACCCCACTAGTCACTGCCTGTCATTCTGAAAAGGTCCCATTTATTCCCACTCTTTGCTTCCTGTTGCCAACCAGTTCTCTATCCACATAAATACCATACCCCCATTACCGTGTGCTTTAAGTTTCCACACTAATCTCCTGTGTGGGATCTTGTCAAAAGCCTTTTGAAAATCCAAATATACCACATCCCCTGGTTCTCCCCTATCCACTCTACTAGTTACATTCTCAAAAAATTCTTTGAGATTCGTCAGACATGATTTTCCTTTCACAAATTCATGCTGACTTTGTCCGATGATTTCACCGCTTTCCAAATGTGCTGTTATCGCATCTTTGATAACGGACTTTAGCATTTTCCCCACCACAGATGCCAGGCTAACCGGTCTATAATTCCCTGATTTCTCTCTCCCTCTGTTTTGAAAAAGCGGGGTTACATTAGCCACCCTCCAATCCTCAGGAACTAATCTAGAATCTCAAGAGTTTTGAAAAATTATCACTAATGCATCCAGTATTTCTTAGCCAGAGGCTTATTCCCAGTGCTGAAATGGCTAACATGAGGGGGCATAGTTTTAAGATGCTTGATAATAGATACAAAGGAGATGTCAGTGGTAAGTTTTTCACACAGAGAGTGATGGGTGCATGGAATGCACTGTCAGCGAAGGTGGTAGAGGCAGATACAATAGGGTCTTTTAAGAGACTCTTAGATAAGTACATGGAGCTTAGAAAAATAGAGGACTGTGCGGTAGGGAAATTCTAGGTATTTTCTGGAGTAGGTTACATGGTCAGCACCACATTGTGGGCCGAAGGGCCTGTAATGTACTGTAGATTTCTATGCTTCAATGAGATATTTTGAGAACAGCAAAGCTATCCCTGGTGACCTATCTGATAATTATCACTGAATAGAGGAGGAAAAGAAACAATGTACTTCTGACTGAGTCAACAGCATTTGGGTGGGGAGGGAGCAGTGTTTGTTGGGGATAAGTAACCTGGCATTGCCTTATTATGGGATCTTTCTTACAATTTTAACTGCATCACTGTGTGCATTTTAGAAAAAACTTACTTCATTGGCTGCAAGTTCCTTTCAGGTGTAAAAGATGCTGAACAACCACAAGTCTTTTTCTGACTTGGTAGATGTATGGTTGTATCTTTGAGATTTTATTAAATTTTTTTTACATGGGTTTGTGATTGCCCTCATAAACCTTGAAATAATGAGCAGGCTATGGTGTATTTGTGGTAGAATAAGGCGGAGTGAATGAACATTTGAAGCCTTTCATAAGTAAATGATTTGACCATAAGACATAGGAGCAGAATTAGGCCATTCAGTCCATTGAGTCTGCTCCATTATTCTATCATAACTGATCTATTACCCCTGCCTTCTTCCCAAAACATTTGATACCCTGGCAATCAAGAACCTATCAAGCCTTAAATATGCCCAATGACTTGGCCTCTGCAATCATCTGGTAATGACTTATAAAGATTCACTTCCCTCCAGCCAGAGAAACAAAACTCCTCCTCATCTTTGTTCTAAAGGGATGTCCTTCTATTCTGAGGCTGTGCCCTCAGGTCCTAGACTCTCCCACTATTGACAACAACCTGTCCATGTCTCTTCTATATTTGGTAGGCTTCGTTCTTCTAAACTCCAGTGAGTACAGGCGCAGAGCCGTCAAGTGCTCCTCATATGTTAACCCTTAAATTTCTGTGATCATTCTTGTATGCCCCTTCTACACCATCTCCATTGCTAGCATATACTTTCTTAGATAAGGGGCCCAAAGCTGCTCGCAGTTCTCCAAATACAGTTTTATAAAGTTTTAGCGTTACATCCTCACTTTTATATTCTCGTCCACTTGAAATAAATGCTAACATTGTATTTTCCTTCCTTACTACTTACTCAACCTGCAAGTTAACATTTAGGGAATCCTGCAGTAGACTCCCAAGTCCCATTAGTACTTTTGATATCTGAGTTTGCTCCTTGTTTAGAAAGTAGTCTACCCTTACTCCTCTTACTGAAGTGCATGATGATGTACTTCCCTAAAATGTATTCCATCTGTCATTACTTTGCCCATTCTCCTAATCTGTACATGTCCTTCTGCAGACTTCCTGCTTCTTTAACACTACCTGCTCCTCCCCCTGTCTTTGTATTGTACGTGAACTTGGCCCCAAAGCTATAAATTCTGTCACCTATACTTATGACTGTGAAGCAAAGTGCAGCTTCAATGCCGGTCCTCATTGGGGGATCAGTGCTGGACAGGGTCAGCAACTTTCAGTTCCTCGGTATTATCATTTCAGTGGATCTGCCCTGGGATCAGCACATAAGTGCCATTACAAAGAAGGCACAGCAGCACCTCCACTTTCTTAGAAGTTTGCGCAGTTTTGGCATATCCTGTAAAATCTTGACAGACTTCTATAGGTGCACAGTGGAGAGTATCCTTATTGGTTGCATCACAGCCTGTTAAGAAAACACCAATCGCCAAGAATGAAAATACCTACAGAAGTGGTGGGTATTGCCCAGTCCATTACAGCAGGGATCCCCAACCTTTTTTGCACCGCGGACCGGTTTAATATTGACAATATTCTTGCGGACCGGCCGACCGGGGTGGAGGGGGGGTGGTGTTCAAGTTCAACAGTGCGTGACAGGGAATGAGGAAAGCTGCAGCTGACTCAAATTGTTTCATATCGCTAAATCATACCGTTTCCTCGCGGCACAGTAGCACATGCTTTGTGGCCCGGTGGTTGGGGACCACTGCATTAGAGGAGAAGCCCTTCACACCATGAAGCACAGCCAGAAGAAAGCAGCATCCACAATCAACAGCCCCTACCACCCAGGCTATGCCCTCTTCTCGCAGCTGTCATTGGGAAGGAGGTACAGGTGTCTTGTATCGCCAGGTATGCCTTCTTCTCGCTGCTGTCATTGGGAAGGAGGTACAGGTGTCTTGTACCACCAGGTATGCCCTCTTCTCGCTGCTGTCATTGGGAAGGAGGTACAGGCGTCTTCACCAGGTTCAGGAACAGTTATTACTTTTCAACCATCAAGTTTCTGAACCACCATAGATAACTTCAGTCAACACTGCAGTGATTCCACAACCTATAGACTCACTTTCAAGGTCTCCACACCTCATGTTCTCTGTGTTATTCATTTACTTCCTTATTTATTGATATTATTATTATTATTATTGTTTGTTTTATTCACAGTTTGTCTTCTTTTGCACATTGATTGTCAGTCTTTGTATGTAGTTTTTCATTGAGTCCGTTGTATTCCTTTGCTCTACTGTGAATGCCTGCAAGAAAATGAATCTCAAGGTAGTATATGTAATTCGATAATAAATTTACTTTGAACTTTGAATGAAGATATACAGTGAAAAACAGTGGATCCAAAAACAACCCTTGCAGGACATCACAGGCCACTGGCTGCCAACTAGAAAAAGCCCCTTTTAGTCCCAATCTTTGCCTTCTGGCAAGTCAACCAATCTTCTGTCCATGCTTGTATGTGACACCAACACAGCACATTAACTGACTGTACAATATTTATGTTGGTCTGTTTTTTATTGAATACCTTCAAGATGAAGTTGGACAGATACTTAAACCTCGGGAAGTCTATGGGAATGCAGAGAGAGCATGAAAGTGGAGTTGAGACCAGAATTAGGTCCTCATTGATCTTGCTGATCGACAAAACAAGTTCAAGCAGCTAGTTGCCCTAACTTGATTCTGTTTCTTATGTTCTGAGTTGTTTAATTTCATCTGTCAAGTGACCTTTAACTTTGCCTGTTGCCCAGTATATGTTATTGTATTGCCTGTATGCTATTGTTCCACATTGAGCAATATGTAGAACACTGAAATATTTACTGCTCCTGATTAACCAAAGGGATGGAAAAATTGGCAGTTAGATGGTGGTGCAAATGGGTACTTTGGTGTTAAAGAGATGGGGGAAGTTGGGAGTGCACTTCTAGAAATGAATCTCAAGGTAGTATATGTAATAAGGTAGTAATATGAAATATTGGCAGAGTAACCAGACCTTAAACTAGCTTTGGTAATTTTGCACTACCTTTGAGATTAAGCCTCATTTATATACTGCTGTTAAACTGCTCCTATTTGATGCCCTAATGCAGCTTACCTGAAGGACTCTTGAGTTGGTCAATGTTCTTTAAGTATTGGAGATTAAGCCACTAAATAGCCAGAAATGGAACATGTGGCACACTTGAAATCAGGATTTGTATATTTACGTTGCCTCCCACTACGTTTCACAGAGATATTATTGTTTGAAATTCTGTTTAGAAATGTGTCCATTCCTGTCAAGAGCAGCAATTAATGTCCATTTATTATTTCCCTTGAGACAGTAATGGTCTTGAGTGCTGCAGACAATGTCCAACAGTGCTGACTGATCATGGGCTTTTCAAGTCGCATTGCAGGCACGAATATGTCATACTTGAAAATGATTCAGCAGATTTTCTTCCTTAAAGCACTTTCTTAATCAAATGGAGACAGTCTGAAAATCGATCAGCTTTCTGTTGGCTATCTCCACTGATAGCAACTTTTATACACCAGACATACCATTAAATAAACTGTAATTCTGCAGATGCTGTGAAGGGATTTGAACTGGTTTTCTCATGGTTCACAGATCTGGAATACAACCTTGGTAACTTAGCCACTGTGAGGCCATTTCTGCAATTCCTTTGAGGAGAGATCATAATGGCACTGGCTTATACCTTTGTAATAACTTTGTAGCTTACTGTTATTCTGGGAGTTGAGAGAGAGAGATATGTACCTTTTGCAACACTCTTCACTAATGTAGTCTTCTGTTATTTAATCCATTTTTGTATTTTATCAAGAATCCCTTAAAAAACAATATCCTCCGGGGTGGGGAAACCTCTGAAGTTCTGTTGCTGTATGCATTTGGTGATTTCCACTTGTTACCTGCACAGTACCTCATGGGATTGGTATGCAGAACATCTATAGATGATGTTTCCAAACCAGGCCGTGATGCAACTAGTCAGTGCACTCTCCACCCCACATCGTTGACAAACTTCTATAGATGTATCATGGAGGGTATATTGACTGGCTGCATCACAGCCTAGAATGGAAACACCAATGCCTTTGAATGGAAAACCCACAAAAGGTAGTGGATTCGGCCCAGTACATCATGGGTAAAGCCCTGCCAACCATTGAACACATCTACATGAAGCTCTTTCGTAGGAAAGCGGCAACCATCGTCACAGATTCCCATCATCCAGGCCATGTTCTTTTCTCATTGCTGCCGTCAGATCAGGTAAAAGGTATAAGAACCTCAGGACTTGCACCACCAGGTTCAATAACAGTTACTATCTGACAACCATCAACTACACTCAATTGCCCATCCATTGAGATGTTCCCATAACTAATGATCTCACTTTAACAACTCTTTATCTTATTATCTAGTGTTCTTGTTATTTATTTATATTTACATTTGCATGGTTTGTTGTCTTTTGCACTAAGATGATCTTTCATTTATCCTTGTAATAGTTACTCTTTTTTAGACTTGCTGAGTATGTCTGCAGGAAAATGAATTTCAGGGTGAATATAGTGACATTCATGTACTTTGATAATAAAATTTACTTTGAACTTTATAGATGACTTGTTATTCACACTTACCAAGGGTGTTTTATTCACTTTTGGATTGAATAGAACAAATTTTACTACCCCCTTAAACACACAGCTTTAATCTATGCATCTTGGCTTTCTGTGTGCTCCTTGCCCTGTCATATCGTATCTCTTATATATGCATCCCCGATTTGGTTATCATTGATAAAATACTTTAAGACATTGTACTTTTGCATTAAGGATTCTCTATAAGTGCAAACCCTTGCATTAATGGCTCCTTGCTTTCCAACACAGATGTGGAGCCCTATTTATAATACATATTTTGCTTTTATTATTTTTTCTTTGCTTCATTTATAGATGCGGCATGGAGCTCTTTGTGTTTAAAAATTTAGAGTTACTACAAGAAGAAAGAGCAGCTGAAATTGAAGAAACCAGGTATGCTTTCTCAGAGCTCCCCTTTCATCTCTTTAAGCTTCATGAACTTGTGATACTCAAACACTCTACTTCAATCATTAATAATGTTCGATAAATAAATAACTTATGACTAACAGATTAGTTTCTCTAATACTTCTCAATTGATTGCTTCAGGAACCAAAAAAAGGGACTCCACATTAAGGATTTCTGATTCAAGTCAACTTGCAATGTTTAATATTCATGAGTTTATTTATCAAAGACTAGGTATTGCTTCCGGCTCCTATATCTGTAATTTATATAGGATTACTAAATGCTGGCAAGTACTATTGCACAACTTGATGGATGTAATAAATATTGATGGTCTGTCCTGGGAAAGCTCATGGTTTTAAGCACCCTAGCAGGAGACTTCTGACAGCAAATGTATGTTGAATGGAGCTCATTAGTTATGAACTGTTGGCTGTGGCCTTTTTAAGTTTTGCCATTTTGGAGGAATGTCAACAAGGAATAGGTGAAATCCTGCAAGTTCTAGCAATCTTAAATATGTATCTATATCTATCTATCTATCTATATATATATGCGTGCGTGTGTGTGTGTGTGTGTGTGTGTGTGTGTGTAAAGAGACAAAGCGCACAATATATTAAGTGCTTGCACCAACAAAAGGTCATGCATGTACATTAGGAATTTGGGTCCTTATTTTGATTGGAGGAAAATTGATTGCAACCTTCAAAAGGCTGAAAACCAGTTTAGAATTGAGCCCATTCTCTGCTGCAGATCATTCTGTGCAAGGTTCTGTGATCTTTGGTAGAACTTATAATGTTGCAACTTCAATTTATTCAAACATTCACTGTCCTCATCTGAGCATCTGTCAGTCCCACTTACCTAGCACTCTTTACTTGTTGATCTAAATTAATGCCTGGTTTACTACCACCTCTGATACTAAATTGACTATTTTGTTTTTAAATACCTCTGTACCTTCACCATGTCCGATCTCTGTAACTTTATTCAGCTCTGCAAATTCTTGAAATATCTGTTCGAACAGTCCTGCTTTCTTGTGCATCTATGATTTTTGAGTTGGGCCACTATCGTCAGCCATTCCTTCAGCAGTCTAGGCCATAGCTTTGGAATTTCTTCCCTTAATTCTTACCATCTGTCAGTCTCTTCTTCCTTCCCAAAACTTGCTTTTTACCAATTTTAACTGTGTGCCTCAGTGTCATACTTTATCTCAGGTGTAGCATTTTAAGATTTTTTTTCAAAGTTAGGAGGGCTGTGTAAATGCAAATTTTTGCTAATTATGTCATAGTGTTATTTTTATTTTTTTTTCAGGGAATGGCAGGAAAATATCTCTGTGAAAAAACTTCAACAGCGAGGAGTATGTCTGCTGAAGCTTCAGGTGGCAAGCCAGAGAACTGGACTGTATGGACGTTTTATTGTCAGCTTTGAACCTAGAAAGTATGAAGCCAGTGCATCGTTGCCCAGCAATAACTTTGGTCCTGGTGTGTTTCATTTCTTTAATGTTGTTATCTGAGTTGCATCAAAAGTGTACTGCAAAAACTAATTGTTATTCCATTCAGCTTTTCGTAATAAAGTCCTCAAGAGTTTGAAACAATAATTGTACAGCACAAAACAGACTCTTTGGTCCACCATGTCCATGTAGACAATCAAGTACTCCAGCAATGGGCCAACCAATGCTTTATAAAGTTGTACCATAGCCTTCCTACTCTAATATTCTAGGTCCCTGCTAATAAAGGTAAGTATCTATTTTGGCTTCTTCACCAACGTGTCTACTATGCTTCCATCTCAAAGATCCTTGGACTTGTATAGCGAGGTCCTCTGTTCCTTTATATTCACTAATGCTGTGCCATTCATTGTATATAACCTGCCCTTATTAGTTGTTCCAAGGTGCATAATTTTATACTTACTAGGATTACATTTCATTTGCAAGTTGCTCTTCCCATCATATTGACTGATCAATATCATTTTGCAGCCTTCAGTTATTCTCCTCAGTTTAACATCATCCATTTTCATAAATTCTGCACGCTTAACAATTGTACTTCCTATGTTCATACTCAAATTTTTAATGTATGCAATAACCAGTAAGGACCCCAGCACTGATCCCTGTAGTACACAACTGGACACAAACTTCCAATAACTTAAGGATACAAAATTTCTAGGTAATTTTTAAAATTAATTTTTGAGTTGTACAGTTAGCATTTATTCCCAACTATATTAATTTATGATCTTTGTAAGAAGGTTTTCTTTGCTTTTATTGGAATAAACTGGAATATTCAAAGTTGGTGACAAGCAGTTCCCACATCATTTTTTTTGTTGGTCCATATCTCCAATTAGGTTTCTGTTGTGTTTCTTGCCACACTGAGATCAGGTGATCAGTGGTATAGAAATTGATCCGGTTTCCCTTAAAGTCTGCATCCTGACAAAGGATTAGAAAATGCAAGAAGCTCCAATGTCCAGGATGTGCATTCTTTCTGGATCAGTCATTTGCTTCTTTTGCAAACAAAAATTAGAAATGATCTAGTTTTTTTTTTGCTTTTTGCATAGTGTATTTCTAATTGTAGCATAGAATACAACTTTGTGCCAGGTGGTATAATGCATCATTTAGCTGAAACCTGAACATTACTCGAGTGAAATGAGCATATCATGAAGTTTTATTTTGCCTTTGTTCAGGGGATATTGTAGGTTTATATGACAACCAAGGCTCCACTTCTTTGGACCAACTTGCATCTGGTGTTGTAACGCGCATCACACAAAAGTCAGTCACTGTGGCTTTTGACGAATCCAGTGATCAGCTAAACTTCGACAATGACTCTTCCTATAAGCTTTTAAAATTGGCTAATGATGTCACCTATAAAAGGCTGAAAAAGTAAGCATTATATATTTTATCTTAAAATCTTATGCTTTAATTAGAACCTGATTTGATTTTTGTAAGTGTAGGATTGTTGTTAGATGCATCTGGAGTATATGTCAGCTAGATGCTACTGCATTTGAACTGCCTGTTGCTATTACTTCTGTCTTAATAGATTTAAGAGTTCTGCGTCGTGAACTATTCTACTCAAGTGTGTTTGATCTACCACTCGATAATATCATAAGACATACGGGTAGAATTAGGCCATTTGGCCCATTGAGTCTGCTCCGCCATTCCATCATGGCTGATTAATTATTTCTCTCATTCCACTCTCCTGCCTTCTGCTTGTAACCTTTCACACCCTGATTAATCAAGAACCTATCAACCTCTGCCTAAAATATACCCAGTGACCTGCGTTGCACAGCAATCTGTGGTAAATGAAATCCATAGATTCACCACCCTCTGGTTAAAGAAATTCCTTCTCATCTCTGTCTAAATAGATGCCCCTCAATTCTGACTCTGCACTCTGCTCCTAGACTCTTCCACAATAGGAAACATCCTTCACATCCACTTTATCCAGACATTTCAATATGCGATAAGTTGCAATAAAATCCCCCTTCTTCTAAACTTAAGTGAGTACAGGCCCAGAGTTATCAAATGCTCCTCATATTTTAACCTTTTTGTTCCTAGGATCATTCTCCTGAGCCTCATCTGGACTCTCTCCAATGCCAGCACATCTTTTAGATAAGGGGCCCAAAATTAATCACAGTACTCCAAGTCATGTCTGACCAATGTGTTATAAGGCCTCAACATTATAGAACTATGTAAAAGTCTTAGGCACATGTAAAAAAAATCTAAAGCGAAGATGCTTTCAAAAATAATGAAATGAAAATTTTCTAAATGTCAAAAAACATACTATATAGAGCAGTAAACAGTTAAAAAAACTAAATCAGATTAATATTTAGTGTGACCACCCTTTGCCTCTTAGGTGCAGTCATGCAGTTTTATAAGAAAGTTGTCTGGTATGTTGTGCCAAGCATCTTGGAGAACTAGCTACAGTTCTGCAAACTTTGGCTGTCTCACTTGCCTTCTGTCTGTCCAGGTAATCCCAGACAGCCTCGATGGTGTTGATATCAGGACTTTGTGGAGGCCATTCCATCTGTTGCAGAACTCTTTGTTCTTCTTTTCACTGAAAGTAGTTCTTTATGACCTTGGTCGTGTGTTGGGGCTACTGTCCTGTTGCAGAATGAAGTTGGGCCTGATCAGACACCTCCCTGATGGTATTGCGTGATCGATGAAAATCTGCTTGTACTTCTCAGCATTGGGAAGTCCATTAATTCTATGGAGATCACCTCCTCCATTTGCAGAAATGTAGCTCAAGTTTGCAGGGAACCTCTGCTTTGCTTCACTGTCATCCATGTAGTACTCTCCAGCTCCACTATGGACAAACTGTCTCCTGTTGGACAGACTGTCTCCTGTTTGAGCCAAAAATCAGTCCAGAGCACTTGCTGCCATAGGTCAGTCCTTGAGTTTGTGCATAGATGAGTCTCTTGGCTTTGTTTCCACTTTGACAGAGTGGCTTTTTGGCAGGAACTCTTGCATGAAGACCACTTCTGACAAGACTTTGACTGTAGAGGGGTGTACTTGGGTTCCACTGGTTTCCGTGAGTTCAGAGCTGATAGCTGTGGTGGAATTCTTCCAGTTTAGAAGGGACATTAGTTTTGTGGATCTTTTGCCTGCTGCACTCAGTTTCTGTGGCTGAACACTGTGTTTCCGGTCCTCAACCTTTCCCGTTTCTTTGTGCTTCTTCAGAAGAACTTGGACCACGCATCTTGTGTGAGTATTGTGTGCAGTTTTGATCACCTAACTTCTGGAAAGATATAAACAAGGTTGAAAGAGTACAAAGAAAATTTACAAGGATGTTGCTGGGTCTGGAAGAAATGAGTTATAAAGAAAGATTGAATAGGTTAAGACTGTATTCTTTAAAACGTAGAAGATTGAGAAGATTTGATAGAGGTATACAAAGTTATGAGGGGTATAGGTAGAGTATGTTCAAGCAGGCTTTTTCAACTGAGGTTGGGTGGGTCTACAACCAGAGGTCATGGGTAAGGGTGAAAGGTGAGACATGAGGAGAAACTTCTTTGCTCAGAGGGCTGTGAGTGTGGAATGAGCTGCCAGTGCAAGTGGTGCATACGAGTTTGATTTCAACAATTAAGAGAAGTTTGAATAGGTACATGGATAGTAGGGATATGGAGGACTATGGTCCTGGTGCTGGTCGATGGGAGTAGGCAGCTTTAAATGGATTTGGCATGGACTAGATGGGCCAAAGGTTTTGTTTCTGTGTTGTACTTCTATATGTCTCTATGACTCTGTGGTCTATTACTTAACATGTTATTCTGTTTAACAAAATACAAACATTTCTCTAATATTTAATTTTTTTGGAAAATGAATGTTTGGAAATCTAAAAATTGCTCTTTCCTATTGACACACTAATGCAGAAGACAAAAATAAACATCTAAAGCAAAATTTATGTAAACAGTCTAGGATGCTTAAGACTTGTTCAAAATTGTACATCCGTGGCTTTTATATTCTAGTCATCTTGATGTGAATGCCAACATTGCATTTGCCTTCCACACCACTGATTCAACCTGCAATTTAACCTTTAG
Organism: Mobula hypostoma; assembly: GCF_963921235.1. Classification (NCBI taxonomy): domain Eukaryota; kingdom Metazoa; phylum Chordata; class Chondrichthyes; order Myliobatiformes; family Myliobatidae; genus Mobula; species Mobula hypostoma. The sequence goes on from NC_086107.1 coordinate 60,829,338, forward strand.
GGAATCCTGCACGAGGACCCTGCACCTCTGATTTAGGAATTTTCTTCCCATTTAGAAAATAGTCCAAGCCTTTATTCTTTCTGCCAAAGTGCATGTCCATGCCCTTCCCTATATTATATTCCATCTACCACTTCTTTGCCTTCCCCCAATCTGTCTAAGTCCTTCCACAGATACCCTGCTTCCTCAACACTTCCTGCCCCTCTACCTATCTTCTTATTGTCCATAAACTCAGCCACAAGGCCATCACTTCTGTCCCCTGACACTCTCACATTTCTGGCATTCTGCTAGTGTCTTCCATAGTGAAGACTGATGCAAATGACTTATTAAGTTCCTTTGCCATTTCTTTGTCCCTCATTACTACCTCTCCATCGTCATTTTTCAGTGGTCTGATATCCACTCACGTCTCTCTTTTCCTCTTTATATATCTGAAAAAAATTATTCATCCTCTTTTATATTGTTTGCTCGCTTACTTTTATATTTTATCTTTTTTCTCTTTATAGCTTTTTAGTTGGCTTCTGTTTTTAAAAGCTTCCCAATCCTCCCTATCTTCTCAATAATTTTTTTCTATATTATATGGCTTCTCTTTTGCTTTTATGCTGTCTTTGACTTCCCTTGTCAGCCAGAACTGCCTCATCCTCCCTTTAAAATACTTCTTTATCTTTGGGATGTATCTTTCCTATGCCTTCCAAATTTCCCCCATAAACACCAGCCTTTGCTGTTCTGCCATCATCCCTGCTAGTGTTCTCTTCCAGTCAACTTTGGCCAGCTGCTGTCTCATGCCTCTGTAATTCCTTTTACTCTGTAATATTGATACATTCAATTTTATCATCTTCTCAAACTGCAAGGTGAATTCTATCATATGATCACTGCCTCCCAAGATTTCCTTTTACAGTGGGCTCAACTACAAGCTGCTTTAAAAAACTATCTCATGAGCATTCTACATATTCCCACTCTTGGGATCCAGCAACAAATAGATTTTCCCAATCTTCCTGCATATTGAAATTATCCATGATTATTGCAACATTACCCTTTTAACTTGTCTTTTCTGTATCCCTTTGCAATTTGTAGTCCACCTGTCTATTGTTCGTAGGCTTGACCCCACCTGGGAAGCAGCTGCTTTCTACTTCTTTAATTATAGAATCCCCTATCACTGCTGTATTCTTCTTCTCTCACCCCCTTCCCTTCCCTTCTGAGCTTCAGAGCCAGACTCATGGCTAGTGACCTGGTCACTGCAGATACCCCGCTGGTAGGTCGAATTACCTCCCCCCTCAACAGTTTCCGAAGCGGTATACTTATTATTGAAGGGAACAGCCGCAGTGGTACCCTGTATTAGCTGCCTATTCACTTACTCTCTCCTGAAAGTTACCCAGGTACCTGCTTCTTGCAACATAAGGATGGCTACCTCCCTGTAACTCCTACCTATCACCTCCTTATTTTCCCTATATGAGCTGGAGGTCATCCAGCTGCCGCACCAGTTCCTTAATACAGTCTGTAAGGAGCTGCAGCTTGATGTTTTGTGCAGAAGTAGTTATCAGGGAGACTGAAGATCACCCAAATTTCCCACATCTCAAGCAAGGAAAATACCACTATCTGTGGATCCATTCTCAGTGAACTAGCTCTGTACTAATGGGAAAAAAAACTTTCTTGTTTACTTACTTAGAACCTCCACCTGTTCTTGTCTAAGCCTGTTGAACCAAAGCTGGACCATTCCAACACTGCCCCACTCCAAAAGTGGCTGCTCCGCTTACAGCTCATTTCTTTTCATTGGTCCTGTGCTGATTTCAGCTCGACAAAAACTAGAGGCTCCCGTCCTCTTTTTAAACTTTGTACTGCGGCACTAATGAAAGACCTCTCGAGCTTATTTCAGCCCGATGAAAGAATATAGATATCTACTCTGTTTCTGGTCTAAAGGACCAACGTTAACATAAAGTGTGTATTTTTCTCTTGAAACATAAAATCATTTTAGGCAATTGATTTTAATTAATTTCTTTGATGTTTTAGAGTCATGTTTAGAAAATTCTTGTTCTATTAGAGCTTCATTGCATTTGTTAACAATTGTTGTTTACTTTTAGTGCTTTAAACGCCTTAAGCCAATATCATGCTGGCCCTGCTTCTAACCTCATTGATGTCCTGTTTGGTGCTTCTGAGCCAAGTTCTCCATCAGAAATTCAAAGTAAGATCAATTTCTTAAACATAATTTCTTCTTTGCTTTTAAAGTCTTGAAGATGGAGCACTACATAATTTTACTGCAAGTGCATTGAGTTTATAAAAGATGTAAAAACAAAGGGTTGGGATCATGAAGTAGATCAGGCAATACTTATACAAAAAGCGAAGCATTTAACATTTCAGATTTGAGACTCTTCATCAGAACTAGGAAGGAGAAAAGGTGGTAGTTTCCAGAAGCAGAGAAATATTTTGAATGTTGAAAGACATGGACAGAGTGGATGTGGCAAAATTGTTTCCCATGGTGGGGGAGTCTAGTACGAGAGGGCATGACTTAAGGATTGAAGGGCGCCCATTCAGAACGTAGATGCGAAGAAATATTTTTAGCCAGAGGGTGGTGAATCTGTGGAATTTGTTGCCACGGGCGGCAGTGGAGGCCAAGTCATTGGGTGTATTTAAGGCAGAGATTGATAGGTGTCTGAGTAGCTAGGGCATCAAGGGTTATGGTGAGAGGGCGGGGGAGTGGGACTAAATGGGAGAATGGATCAGCCCACGATAAAATGGCGGAGCAGACTTGATGGGCTGAATGGCCGACTTCTGCTCCTTTGTCTTATGGTCTTATAGTCTTATGGATATTTGTGTGGAGTTCTGCATACGTACGTACCAATGAGACAGGGAAAGGATGGTATGGTACAGGAATCGTGGTGTACAAAGGCTGTTGTAAATCTTGTCAAAAAGAAAAAAGCTTACCAACGGTTCAAAAAATTAGGTAATGATAGAGATCTAGAAGATTATAAGGCTAGCAGGAAGGTGCTTAAGAAGGAAATTAGGAGAGCCAGAAGGGGCCATGAGAAGCACTTGGTGGACAGGATTAAGGAGAACCCCAAGGCATTCTACAAGTATGTGAAGAGCAAGAGGATAAGACGAGAGAGAATAGGACCAATCAAGTGTGACAATGGAAAAGTGTGTATGGAACCGGAGGAGATAGCGGAGGTAATTAATGAGTACTTTGCTTCAGTATTCACTACGGAGAAGGATCTTGGCGATTGTAGGGATGACTTACAGCGGACTGGAAAGCTTGTGCATGTAGATATTAAGAAAGAGGATGTGTAGAAGCATCAAGTTGGATAAGTCACCGGGACCAGACGGGATGTACCCCAGTCTACTGTGGGAGGCGAGGGAGGAGATTGCTGAGCCTCTGATGATGATTTTTGCATCATCATTGGGGACGGGAGAGGTTCTGGAAGATTGGTGGGTTGCGGATGTTGTTCCCTTATTCAAGAAAGGGAGTAGAGATAGCCCAGGAAATTATAGACCGGTGAGTCTTACCTCAGTGGTTGGCAAGTTGATAGAAAAGATCCTGAGAGGTAGGATTTATGAACATTTGGAGACATATAATATGATTAGGAATAGTCAGCATGGCTTTGTCAAAGACAGGTCGTGCCTTACGAACCTGATTGAATTTTTTGAGAATGTGACTAAACACGTTGATGAAGATAGGGCAGTAGATGTAGTGCATATGGATTTCAGCAAGGCATTTGATAAGGTACCCCATGCAAGGCTTATTGAGAAAGTAAGGAGGCATGGGATTCAAGGGGACATTGCTTTGTGGATCCGGAATTGGCTTGCCCACAGAAGGCAAAGAGTGGTTGTTGATGGATCATATTCCACATGGAGGCCGGTGTCCAGTGGTGTGCCTCAGGGGTCTGTTCTGGGACTCCAATTCTTCATGATTTTTATGAATGACCTGGATGAGGAAGTGGAGGGTTGGGTTAGTAAATTTGCTGATGACAGAAAGGTAAGAGGTGTTGTGGATAGTGTGGAGGGCTGTCAGAGGTTACAGTGGGACATTGATAAGATGCAAAACTGGGCTGAAAAATGGCAGATGGAGTTCAACCCATATAAGTGTGAGGTGGTTCATTTTGGTAGGTCAAATATGATGGCAAATATAGCATTAATGGTAAGACTCTTGGCAGTGTGGAGGATCAGAGGGTTCTTGGGATCCTGCGTGGTTTGACTCTGTGATAAAGAAAGCATACGATGCATTGGTCTTCATCAGTTGTGGGATTGAGTTTAGGAGCCGAGAGGTAATGTTGCAGCTATATAGGATCCTGGTTAGACCCCACTTGGAGTACTGTGCTCAGTTCTGGTCGCCTCACTACAGGAAGGATGTAGAAACCATAGAAAGGGTGCAGAGGAGATTTATGAGGATGTTACCTGTTTTGAAGGGCATGCCTTATGAGAATAGGTTGAGTGAACTCGGCCTTTTCTCCTTGAAGTGACGAGGATGAGAGGTGACCTGATAGAGGTGTATAAGATGATGAGAGGCATTGATCATGTGGATAGTCAGATCCTTTTTCCCAGGCTGAAATGCTTCACACGAGATGGCACAGTTTTAAGCTGCTTGGAAGTACAGTGGTATGCAAAAGTTTGGGCACCCCGGTCAAAATTTCTGTTACTGTGAATAGCTAAGCGAGTAAAAGATGAACTGATTTCCAAAAGGCATGACGTTTAAGATGACACATTTCTTTAATATTTTAAGCAAGAAAACTTTTTTATTTCCATCTTTTACAGTTTCAAAATGACAAAAAAGGAAAAAGGCCCGAAGCAAAAGTTCGGGCAGCCTGCGTGGCAGTAGTTAGTAACACCCCCTTTGGCAAGTATCACTGCTTGTAAATGCTTTCTATAGCTAAGAGTCTTTCAATTCTTGTTTGGGGGATTTTCGTCCATTCTTCCTTGCAAAAGGCTTCTAGTTCTGTGAGATCCTTGGGCAGTCTTGCTTGAACTGCTCTTTTGAGGTCTATCCACAGATTCTCGATGATGTTTAGGTCAGAGGACTGTGAGGCCATGGCAAAACCTTCAGCTTGTGCCTCTTGAGGTAGTCTGTTGTGGATTTTGAGGTGTGTTTAGGTTCATTATCCTGTTGTAGAAGCCATTCCCTTTTCGTCTTCGGCTTTTTTACAGACGGTGTGATGTTTGCTTCCAGAATTTGGTGGTATTTAATTGAATTCATTGTTTCCTCTACCAGTAAATGTTCCCCGTGCCACTGGCTGCAACACAAGCCCAAAGCATGATCGATCCACCCCCGTGCTTAACAGTTGGAGAGGGGTTCTTTTCATGAAATTCTGTACCTTTTTTTCTCCAAACATACCTTTGCTCATTGTGGCCAAAAAGTTCTATTCAGAAGGTTCAAAGGAACATCTAAACAAGCCTGATGCATTTTGGAAACAAGTCCTGTGGACTGATGAAGTTAAAATAGAACTTTTTGGCTGCAATGAGCAAAGGTATGTTTGGAGAAAAAAGGGTGCAGAATTTCATGAAAAGAACACCTCTCCAACTGTTAATCACGGGGTGGATTGATCATGCTTTGGGCTTGTGTGGCAGCCAGTGGCACGGGGAACATTTACTGGTAGAGAGAAGAATGAATTCAATTAAATACCAACAAATTCTGGAAGCAAGCATCACACCGTCTGTAAAAAAGCCGAAGATGAAAAGAAGATGGCTTCTACAACAGGATAATGAACCTAAACACACCTCAAAATCCACAATGGACTACCTCAAGAGGCTCAAGCTGAAGGTTTTGCCAAGGCCCTCACTGTCCCCTGACCTAAACCTCATCAAGAATCTGTGGATAGACCTCAAAAGAGCAGTGCATGCAAGACCGCCCAAGAATCTCACAGAACTAGAAGCCTTTTGCAAGGAAGAATGGGTGAAAATCCCCCAAGCAAGAATTGAAAGACTCTTAGCTGGCTACAGAAAGCATTTACAAGCTGTGATACTTGCCAAAGGGGGTGTTACTAAGTACTGCCACGCAGGGTGCCCAAACTTTTGCTTCAGGCCCTTTTCCTTTTTTGTTATTTTGAAAGTGTAAAAGATGGAAATAAAAAAGTTCTCTTGCTTAAAATATTAAAGAAATGTGTCATCTTTAACGTCATGCCTTTTGGAAATCAGTTCGTCTTTTACTCACTTAGCTATTCACAGTAACAGAAATTTTGACCGGGGTGCCCAAACTTTTGCATGCCACTGTAGGTACAGAGGTAAGTTTTTTACGCAGAGAGTTGTGAATCCGTGGAATGGTCTGCCGGCGACAATGGTGGAAGCGGATACGATCAGGTCGTTTAAGAGACTCCTAGATAGGTTTATGGAGCTTAGAAAAAAGAGGGCTATGGGTAACCCTGGTAATTTTTAAGGTAAGGACATGTACGGCATAGCTTTGTGGGCCGAAGGGCCTGTATTGTGCTGTAGGCTTTCTATGTTTCTATTCTTAACGTTAGAAGGCTTGAACGGATTATATATGGCAATGTTATTTCCCATGGTAGAAGTCTAGGACAAGAGGGCACAACTTCAAGATTGAAGGACGTCCATTTAGAGCAGAGATGCGGAGAAATTACTTTAGTCAGAGGGTGGTAAATCTGTGGAATTTGTTGCCACGAGTGGCTGTGGAGCTCAAGTCATTGGGTGTGTTTAAGGCAGAGATAGTTAGGTTCTTGATTAACCAGGGCATCAAAGGGTGTGGGGAGAAGGCAAGGGAGTGGGGATGACTGGAAGAATTGGATCAGCCCATGATTGAATGACGGAGCAGACTCGGTAGGCCGAATGGCCTACTTTTGCTCCTATATCTTATGGCCTTATGGTCTTACAGCCCTTTGAGCCTAGCCGCTCAGCAACCCCCGATTTAACCCTAACCTAATTAACCTACTAACTGGTAAGTCTTATGATTATGGGATGAAACCAGAGTACCACCTACGTTCGATGGGGAGGCCATACAAACTTCTTACAGAGGACACTGGGATTGAACTCTGATGCCCCAAGCTGTAATAGCATTGTGCTAATTTCTTTGTTACAGTGACACCCCATGCTATCTTCTACATGGTAGCAGCAGTGAGAAAAGAGCAAAGCCTGGGTGGTGTGGATGTTTAATCAAGGATGCTGCTTTCTGATGACAATGTTTCATGTAGATGTGCTCAATGGTTGGGAGGGTTCTACCCATGATGTACTGGGCCGAATCCATGACCTTTTGTAGGATTTTCTGCTCAAAGGCATTGGTGTTCCCATACCAGGCCGTGTTGCAGCTACTCAGTACACTCTCCACTACACATGTATAGAAGTTTGTTGAAGTTTTTGATGTCATGCCGAATCCTCACAGAATCCTAAGGAAGCAGAGGAGCTGTTGTGTTTTCTTTGCAATTACATTTACATGTTGGGTCCAGGACAGGTCCTCTGAAATAGTAACACCCAGGGTTTTAAAGTTACTGACTTTCTCCACTTCTGATCCACCAATGATGACTGGCTCATGGACCTCTGATTTCCCTCTCCTAGGGTATACATCAGTTTTTTAGTCTTACTGACATTGAATGAGAGGTTATTGTTCTGCCACTCAGCCAAATTTTCAATCTCTCTTCTCTATGCTGATCCATCACCACCTTTGAAACGGCCCACAATAGTGGTGTCATCAGCAAACTTGAGTATGGTTTTTGGAGCTGTCCTTAGCCACATGGTCATAGGTGTAAAGTGAGTAGAGCATGCTGATGGAAATATGGTTGATATCCAAACTGACTGGAGTCTGCAAGTGAGGGAATCCAGGATCCAATTTTACAAGGACGTATTGAGGCCCAGTTCTTGGAATTTATTGATTAGATTTGAGGGGATGATGGTATTAAACCTGATCTGCTAAATGTTTTCAGTATTCATTGTTTTCATGTCAAGTTTCTAGTGGTGGCATTTTTTGTTTTTTTTTTAAATTGTCTTTTCCTTTAAAGAATATATTTACTTTGCTGATTGTTTCTATACACTTAAAATTTGATGTTGTAAATATTGTCTGTTGTAAAGTAATATGTGTATTCTCCTTTTGAGCATTGAACTCAGAGAAGTAAACTGAAACAAAGAATTCCCTTTATTATCGTATTTTATGCTGCTTCTAGAATATAAATCATTCAAAATTGTGCAATTGTTTCAGTTATATTTATCCTTTGTTTTATACTGGAGTATGTGAATGAATTATTTTCTTCTGATATGAAGTATTGCTTGATGTTTTTCTTCAGAAAGTCAGGAGCTGTACAATTCCTGTCTGGATGACTCTCAGATAGAAGCTGTAAATTTTGCCCTGGCACAGAAGGAAGTGGCAATTATCCATGGCCCTCCTGGTACTGGGAAGACGACTACAGTTGTAGAAATAATTCTGCAAGCCGTAAAACAAGGGCTAAAGGTGCTAATATTTTATTTGAATTGTTGTATGTGAATAATTCACATTAATGAGTCATCCATCACAGGAGTGCTTTTAATTATCAAGAACATGGAAAATATAATCAGATGAATTTGGATGGTTCCGAAATGTATGTATAAAGCTAAGGTACCATTTCTGGTTTCACTGGTGAAGGAAGGGAGTCCTTTGCACTAGCAGCTACCCAGGATAACTATCTGATTGAATGTAGGTTCCTCTGCAAGGAGTTTAAATAGTTTAAAAATTTCTGCCGATACATTTAAAGTTTCTCACTAACCATATTGAGCGAATGACCAAATATGAACCATGAAGTATAAATTAGATGTAAACTAGACTAAACGAAGCAAAGTTTGAGATAAATTATGGAATTACGTGCAAGAGAGGAAAATGAAAAAAAACTTCATAGAGTCATAGAGTGCTACAGCACAGAATCAGGTCCTTCAACCCATCTAGTGCAAGCCAAACTGTTATTCAGCATAGTTTCATCAACCTACACCATAGCCCTCCATACTGATCTCATCCATGTACTTATCCAAAGTTCTCTTAAATATTGTAATCAAACGCACGTCCACTGGTTCTGCTGGCAGATAGTTCCACAGTTGCATAACCCTTTGAGTGAAGTTCCTTCTCAGGTTCCCCTTAGATATTTCACCTTTCACTCCAAACCTATGACATTTAATTCTAGTCTCACAAAACCTCAGTGGAAAAAGCCTACTTGCATTTTACCCAATCTATAACCCTCATAATTTTGTATACCTCGAACAGATCTCTCCTCATTCTCCTGCACCGCAGGCAATAAAATCCTAACCTACTCAACCTTTCCTATAACTCAGATCCTCAAGTCCCCGCACCATTCTTGTACACTTTGTCTGTACTTTTTCAATCTTATTAATGTCTTTCCTACAGGTAGACGACAAGAGCTGCACACAATACTCCAAATTTGTCAATGTGCCAGAAGTTCTCATTTTGACCCTATTTACCTGTGATGCCACCTTCAAGAAATTATGGATCTATACTCCCAGATCCCTTTGTTCTATTGCACTCCTCAGTGCCCTACTGTTCACAGTGTATGTCCTACCCTGGTTTTTCCTCCCAAAGTGCAACATCTCCCATTTGTTTGCATTGCACTCCCATCTGCCGTTTTTCCAGCTGGTCCAAATCGCTCTGCAAGCTCTGATAGGTTTCCTCAATTTCTACTACACCCTCAATCTTGGCACCATTCACAAATTTTCTGATCCAATTTACCACATTATCGACCAGATTGCTGATAACAGCAATGGACCCAGCAACAATCCCTGTGGCACACCAATAGTCACTTCAATTCAATTTCAATTTAGTTTTTGAAATGTCTTCCTGGTTATTAAATTCAGAACAAATAGAGATCTTGTAAAATATAACATTTTGTACCCTGTTGAAAGTCCACCTGATTGTATTGGCCACACTTTGCTTAGCTTGTGAGGTGAATAAATAAAGCAACTTTGCACTGTTTATTTCAGTGCTTGATCTACTGGTGAATGCTGTCACAAAATAACCTGTGCAAATGCAAGGTTCCACAGGCTACAATCTTTGGATTTGTACATGTAACTGTATTTGTACGTGCCAAAAGTCATTAAATTTTCTAAGTAATACTGATAGGCTTTGTACACAGGTTCACTGATCTTTAAGGAAAATCTATTCGCTAATTAAATGTTCTACTATTTTTCAATAATTAATTGCAATTTTAATTTATTTAGTAGTAGTATTTGATTTGTTGACGTTCACCAGCACAGAGGACTATGATCAGATGAAAATATAAGGGCACTTGGCAGAGTGACTTCCAACAGCATTTGAAAAATAGCGTACAGAGTTGGATCATTGTGTAAACAATATTACTGATTTTAAAAGGTTTCAGAAACTTATCTCATTGTGTTCATATTCTATACAAAACTGATTCTGAATCTGAAATGCAACAGGTTTGAAGTTATGTTTTCCCTTTGTCCATCTCTCAGCTTGGTCAAGGTTATTTTGGAAAGTAAACAGTCATTAATAGAGCAGATAGATGCATCTTATTTTCTGCTTTTTAAAGAAGATGTAATGGGTTTAGCAGTAGGTGTTGTGTTTATTTGCTTTCATGAACTACTATACAAAAGAGAGCCAATGTGATTAACTCTGCATGTCATATTCACCATCCTACTTATGTAAAGCATATTACAGGAAGGGAAAGCCAAATGGAGCTGGATATCTGTCTGTTTTGTTTGTTTTCACAATTACAGTCATTTGCAAATAAAATAGAGAAACAAAACAAGAGCTAATGAGACTTGGAGCTTGGTTTATTTATCCAGCTTTCTGTTTAATGGGGAAAATCCCACACATTAATTAAGGACAAGGGAAGTAAAAATTTTTGAGAATCTTTTTTGAACTTTCTTCATTGTTGAAATTACCTGAATGCAATAGGGCAACTTATATTATGGTCTGGGAATAGAGGTCATTGGCTTCTGAGTTTTGGTATGCCTATGGCAAGAAACATATCCTTTGTTTATCTGAAAAAAAAGGAATGTTATTATTCCTGATAAAAGTGCACCTCATTTCATCAGTCTGTTTTGCTACTTGATTGTTATATTCTCTTAACTTTTTTTTAAATTTCCCAAGGTACTTTGCTGTGCTCCTTCTAATGTTGCTGTTGACAACCTTGTTGAGCGTCTGGTACAAATTGAAGCAAAGGTTTTGCGATTAGGTCACCCCGCACGACTGCTCAAGTCCATACATCGCCACTCTCTGGATGCTGTATTAGCACACAGTGATAACACCCAAATAGTAATGGATATTAGAAAAGAAATTGATCAGGCATTTGTAAGTATCTGCACAGATTGTGTATGTTTGTTTCAAATCTTTATTGTACAAAAAGGGCACATTTGCATCACTTTCAGGAAAGCTGAAGCATTATAACCATATAACAATTACAGCACGGAAACAGGCCATCTCGGCCCTTCTAGTCCATGCCGAATCATAGTAGTTACATTGTAAAGTTAAATTCTTTGCTCATCTAAAAACACTACTTTACAAATGTATTTTGTTAATACAGTAAACTGTTCTGTGCAAGTGCAGAGAGATTAAACATTATCAAATTTTCACTCAAAAGGCAAAAATGAAGAAAGCACAAGACAGAGGACAGAAAGTCCACTTTCGTGGTGAGATCAAGACTTTGAGAAAGGAGCTGAGAGCAAGGGAAGAGGCGGCTACTGTACAGATACTGAAAAAAGCCAGTGTTGTCTTGGCAACTAATACAGGTAGGTTTGTATAAGGCACAAAGAGTGAGTATGGGTTTATTAGAGGCAGCAAAGAACTACATTTCCTTAAATAACTTGCTCTTTTCTACAATTACAAATTGGGTGAACATTACCTGTCTTAGTAATGCAGTGTACAGACTTCAAAAGCTTCATTGCCTTCATCTAAATTTTCCTTCCAGAATTGCCTTGTATTTTCATTATCTTGTTGCAATTTTAGACAAATACATGCAGCAGAAAGTAGAGACCCTAAACTTTGGTTTCTCAATTGAAGTGTTTTTCCCCTTTTAAATAAGAAAGATCTGAATTATAGCAATTTCTTAGTAGTTTCATGCAGCTAATCAACCTTTTAAATTAACTGAATTGTTGTTCCCAAAGTTGCAACAGGCAGGTCCTGAAAACTTGCATCAGTAGTTTTATTTATATTTTAATGTACATAATTCTGCAAGCACCTGTAATAGAAGTAGGGAATAAGACCATAAGATATAGGAGCAGAAGTATGCCGTTCAGACAATCAAGTCTTTTCTGCCATTCAATCATGGGCTGATCCAATTCTTCCAGTCATCCCCATTCCCCTGCCTTCTCCCCAAATAGTTCATATTAATTGGATTTTGGAAGCTTATAGACAGTAAAACTTTCAATAATCCAGCATTTGGCCATTAGGAATGTGGTGGATTCAGATAGTTCGGCCCCTGTTTCACTAGGTGGTGTTTGCACTTTTCACTCACCCACACCCTCGTCTCTGTGTTCTTTCCATCCACTGGGGCTCAGTTCCTGCGCTTCCTTTCACTCATCAGGTCCCACATTCCTCAAACTTACTGATCATACATTCACATCCAAGTCTTCAATATATATCACAAACAACAAGGGTCCCAACACCAATCCTTGTGGTGCATCACTGATTATAGACTTCCCATTGTAAAAGCCTCCTTCACCACTGGCCTGTGCTTCTTATGCAATTTTGGCTGCAATTAGTTGGCTCACCTTGAATTCCATGAGCCCTCCTAGACTGGCTTACTATGTCGATGTCTACTGACCTGCCTTCATCAATCAAATTAATGAAGTATAACCTCTCCACGCACAAAGCTAGGCTGACTATCTCTGAACAGCCCCAAATGTACAGACAACTAGTCCTTAGGATTTATGCCAACAATTTCACATATGCCCTCATCTCTGCTACCCTCTTTAAGTAAAGAAATAACATTAGTTATTTGTCATCCTTCTGGAACCTCACTTATGGCCATGGTGGTAAAGCACAACGTGTTCGTACAGAAGACAGGAGCTAAGGATAGGGGGAATAGAGTTTATCCAACTATCTATTTGATGTGGCGATTCTAATATATAAGTACATTAGGCAGCCTAGGAACGGAGAGTCATGCTGTTTACATTTTGATGAAGGTTCATTGACTTGAAACATTGATTTTGTTTACTTCTCTAAAGTGTATCTTGTCCTGCTGAGTATTTTCATTGTTTACTGTTTTATTTTAACACAATGAATTCATTCCTTCTGGCCCCTTCAACAATTGATAATTCTTCTAAATGACCCAGAGTTTATCATGGCTCACACTGAATGTTAATGCTGTATATGTGAATCATTCTCACAGGAGAGGGCTTATTTGAGCATTCCATGAAAATTAGTCATCTTTGTGCACTCTATGTGCATTGTGCTGTGAAGGAACTGTGTGAAATAAAGTCACATTACACTCTTAAAGGCTGCAGACCCATTTAGCAGTTTTGCACAAGAATTCAATTGCATCACACACAAGGACTGAATATCTGGACTCTGTTTATGTATTGTTTTTCTTTTTACTGGTTTCCTTTTATGTTCCTAGGTGCTTCTGATGATGGTCCATTGAAGCTCTTGCCAGATGATTATTTTGATCTTGTAGTGATTGATGAGTGTGCACAGGCATTGGAAGCAAGTTGCTGGATACCATTAATGAAAGCCCCAAAATGTATCCTGGCTGGAGATCACAAACAACTTCCTCCAACCATTATTTCTAACAAGTAAGTTCATCAAATGTAGTGAGTTTTTCTCCATATTTTAACCTCCAGTTTCCCACAAAAGAAATATTCTGCTTGCAAGCTACTCCTGAGTATTTTCTGGACTCAGAAGTTCAGTAAAGTATGGTTTCAGGAAAAATAAAAGGCTTGTATATAAAAAGATTGAGAGAAGAAGAGCTCTTGAAAATTTAGTTCTGGCAAGTACAGACTAGAAAATATCTTGAGATGCCTAATTTTGTATTTGGCTCAGAAAAAAACATGGAATTAAACATCACAGGATATTAAAAGAGACCTAGAAGCTGAACGCAAAGTTCCCACTTGTCAATTGTCAATGAAATCAGATTTTAACTGAAGTTGGTATTTTAATCAGCATCCTTAACATATTATACTAATTTCCCCCTGGCACTTATCCCTGCAAGTTCAAGAAGTGCTACACCTGAGCACCAATAGGGGCCCCAAACAGTCCTTTCACATGAGGCAACACTTTACCTGCAAATCTGTTGGGGTCTTCTACTCTATCAGGTGCTTCTGATGCAGTCTGCTGTCCATTGCTGAGATCCGACGTAGACGAGGGAACCGCTTTTTTGAGCATCTTCGCTCCGTGCATGAAAAGCAGGTGTTTCTGGTGGCCAACCATTTCAATTCCAATCTCCATTCCCATTCCAACATGACAGTCCATGGCCTCCTCTTCTGCCATGATGAGGACACTTTCAGGATGGAGGTGCAACATCTTATATTACGTCTAGCCAGCCTCTAACTCGATGGCGCTTACATCAACTTCTCCAAATTTCACTTTTTTTTCCCCCAAGCTTCCCTCTTCTTCAGTTCCCCACTCTAGTCTCCCTCATAGCTCTTCTCCTCACCTGCATATCACCTCTCCCCGGTGCTGCTTCTCCTTTCTTTTCTCCGATGGTCCACTCTTCTCTCATATGAGATACCTTCTTTTCTAGCCCTTTACCTTTTCCATCAATCACCTCCCAGCTTCTTATCCATTCCCCCCCCCCCCAACCTGGCTTCACATACCACCTTCAAGCTTGTACTCCTACCGCCCCCTCCCCAATCTTCTTATTATGGTATCTTCCTTCTTCCTTTATGGTCGTAATAAAAGGTCTTGGCCTGAAGCATGGACTTCTTACGATTTTCCATAAATGCTGCCTGATCTGCTGAGTTCCTCTAGCATTTTGTGTGTGTTGCTCTGGATTTCCAGCATCTGCAGAATCTATTGTGTTCATCATTTATTTATTTATAATTTCTAGTTTGCCAGCATTTTGGTTACTGAATGAAATCCAATGTGGGCTAGTTAAAAGCAATTTGTGTTGACCAACTTGAAAGGTAGTTATGAAGAGACCTAAGAAGCAGAAAGTGTCACTGTACCCATACACTTTCAAAAGATGTTTCACAAAGCATGAGAGAATTTCAAAGAAAAAAAAAATCAAAGTAAATTAAATTACTTTACTTGTATATCATTAATATATATGTCAGCATATACTACCCTGAGATTCATTTTCTTGCGGGCATTCACAGCGAATACAAAGAAACACAATATAATCAATGAGAAGCTGTACACAACAAAATCAGACAAGCAACCACTGTTTAACACAACAAAAAACTCTGC
Source organism: Mobula hypostoma (assembly GCF_963921235.1). Lineage (NCBI taxonomy): Eukaryota > Metazoa > Chordata > Chondrichthyes > Myliobatiformes > Myliobatidae > Mobula > Mobula hypostoma. The sequence goes on from NC_086107.1 coordinate 60,844,603, forward strand.
GAACTTGAAAAAATGTACTGGAGCTGTGCTTAGCCACAGAGTCATAAGTGTAAAGTGAGTAGAGCAGGGTCTAAGCACACAGCCTTGTGGTGCACCTGTGCTGATGGGGATTGTAGAGTGGACGTTGTTGCCCTTCCAAACTGATGAGGGTCTGCGCGAGGAAATTGAGGATCCAATTGCATAAGGAAGTATTGAGACTAAGGTCTTTTAGCTTATTGATAAGTTTTGAGGCGATGATGGTATTGAGTGTCAAGCTGTAGTCGATAAAGAGCATTCACATGTTCCAGGGTTGAGTGAAGAGCCAATGAGATGGCAACTGCTGTAAGACCTGGTACTCCAGTAGACAAACTGGAGCAGATCCAAATCACTTTTTAATCAGGAGTTGATATGTTTCATCACCAACCTCTCAAAACACTTCATCATTTTGATGTAAATGCTACCAGGCGATAGTTTTGGAGGCAGGTTACCATGTTCTTAGGCACCAGTATAAGTGCAATGTGCTTGAAGCAGATGAGTACCTCAGACTGCCGAAGCAAGTGGTTAAAGATCACAGTGAAGGCTCCAGTCAGTTGATCAGCTCAGGTCTTTAGTACTCGACCAGGTGCTCTGTCTGGGCCAGATGCTTTTCATGTGTTCACACTCCTGAAGGCTGTTTGTACATTGGCCTCAGAGACTGAAGTCACAGGATCATTCGGGGCTGCAGGGGTTCGTGATGGTTAAAGTGAACATAGAACGTATTGAGCTCATCTGGAAATGAAGCTCTGTTGTCGCAGATGCCACTTGATTCTACTTTATAAGAGCCCTGCTGAGTATCCTTTGTTGGTTCAAGTTTAGTCTGGAATTGCCACTTCACCCATGAGATTGTTCTTCAGACTTCGTACCTGGACCTCTTTTAATTTTCTTGGTCACCAGACTAGAATGCCTCTGACATGGCCCTCAGCAGATTGTGGATCTCGTGGTTCACCTAGGGCTTTTGGTTGAGGAAGACGTTGAATAATTTTTGTGGGGACACACTCAGATCCAACTGTTTCAGTAATGTCTGTGACAGCCATGGCACATTCATTCAAATCCACAGATGAGTTTTTGAACATGGTGCAGTTTACCGACTTGAAATGATCCCATAGCTGCTTCTCTTCTTTCCATGTCCACCTATTTTTTTTCCCTAGTCTCTGGGGCTTTGCTCTCTAGCCTCTGTCTATATGCAAGTAGGAGAAGAACAACCAAATGATCAGATTTACCGAAATGTGGTGTGAGGATGGAATGGTGGGCATTCCTTGCCTTAATATAATAGTGCTCTAGCGTGTTGGGACCTCTGGTGCTAATTGGGCAGGGTTTTCTTCAAACAAGCCCAGATTGATTTGTAATGTGTCAGAATAGACTGTTTCTTGTTTGGAGATGACATCATGCCGTATCTCATGCACTTAATTACAGTCGGCCACTGTTGTTCTGTAAACTGTGGTCAGGATTATGGTGGAGAACTCCCTAGGTAAATAAGACGGATGGCATTTGACTGTTAGGTGTTCAAGGTCATATGAACAGGAATTCAGCAAAACTGCCACATCAACCACCAAGAGTTTACCATGAAACACTCATCTTTTGCATCTTCCAAATCAGCAGTTTGGTCCATCCTGTGAATCACAAAGCCTTTGGGTCTGGTCGCCGCATCTGGCGTGCTGGGAGTAAGCCATGTCTTGATTACACATAGAACACAACAATCTCTCATTTCCCTCCAATACAGCAATCTTGCCCTCAATTTTGTTCTTCAGCAAATGCACATTTACTAACAAGACACTGGGTAGAGGGGGTCTCGTTCCTTTGTGTTTCAGCCTGGCTTGGAGTCCCCCCTTCCTGCCTCGCTTTCAGCCATAGTGATGAGCCTTCATTTGCTTAAATGTGTTGTATCTGCTTGCTTGAGAGTTAAGTCTGCCAAGTTCTTTAGAAGATCAAAAAACCTGAAGTTTATTGTTGACTGAAATGTACATTGCTTAAAGGGAAATTACATGTTGCACATTGCAGTGAGAGTATACAAAAAAGGCACATTTAGAAGTATTGTATGTAGCCTGCAGAATGCCACCATGGTTCTCCAGCACCATCTTGTATCAAGCAGTAACTGGGATTAGGAGATTTGAGGTTGTTGTTGAAAATCACAAATAATTCTGATTGGTAAATAGCAAGAAACTAGTTCCAGTGGCCGTAGATAGATAGATACTTTATTGATCCCAAAGGAAATTACAGTGTCACAGTAGCATTACTAGTTCAGAGATATCAATATTAGAAGAGAAGTAGAAAGAATAAAAAGTAGGTTACCACAAACAGTCTAACAGGAAGGGGTCATCATATCCCCGGCTATAGGTTGACTTAATATAGAGCCTAATGGCCGAGAATAAAAATGACATTATGTAATGCTCTTTGGAGCAGTGCGTTTGCCTTAGTCTGTTACTAAAAGTGCTCCTCTTTTCAGCCATGGTGAAATGCAGAGGGTGAAAAACATTGTCCGGAATTGCGAGGATTTTCTGTAGGGTAAAGGGGTCAGTAGATGGAGGACATGGATTTTAAATTAATTGGCAAAATATAACTAGTAAAAGAACACATAACAGCCATTTCTTATTAAAAACAACAAATTATAATTTGTAAACACAAAGGATTCTGCAGATACTGGAAGTCCAAAGTAACACATACAAAATTCTTGGGGAACTCAGCAGGTCAGGTGGCATGAATGAAAAGGAATAAAAGTAGACGTTTTGGACTGAGACCCTTCATCAGGGCTGGGAAGGGAGGGGAAAGAAGCTGGAACAAGAAAGTTGGGGAAGTTGCATGGGAATGAAAACAAGCTAGAAGATGATAGCTGAAGCCAGGTGAGGGGGAAGTTAGGTGGGTGTGGTAGGCAGGATGAGGTGAAAAGCTGGGAGGCGATAAGTAGAAAATGCAAAGGGCAGAAGAAGAAAGAATCTGATAGAAGAGAAGAATAGACCATGGGAGAAAGGGAAGGTGGAAGGGCACGTAGGTGAGGTAATATACAGGTGAAGAGAAGCGGTATGAGGGGTGTCAGAGTTGGGAAAGGAAGAAGAGGGAAGGGGGAGAGGGTAAAATTATTGGAAGTTAAAGAAATCGGTGTTCATGCCATCAGATTTTAAGCTACCCAGATGGAATATGAGGTGTTCCAACCTGAGATGGAGGCCATGGACTGACATGTCAAAATGGGGATTGGCATTTAAATGGTTGCATTGAACTGCTGCTGCTAAGTTAACAAACTTCACGTCACATGCCGGTGATAATAAACCTGATTCTGATTCTGGGAAACCCTGCTTGTAGCAGATGAAGGGATTCAGATTTCTGGATCATTGGGGCTTCTTCTGGGGCAGATGGGACTTGTACAAAAGGGATGGGTTGCACTTGCATCTGATGGGGACCAATATTCTTTCGGGCAGATTTACTGGAGTTGTTGGGAGTGGTTTAAATTAGTACGGTAGAGGTATGGAAACCAAGATGATAGAGCTGAGGATGAACCAACAGGTTTAGAAGTAGATGATGGGTGTAACATGAACGCAAGGAAGGACAAGCCAATGATTGGGTTCAAATGCAGACAGAGCAAAGTGCTAAGTTGTACCACAGAGGCAAAATTCAAAAGGACGAAGAATGCAGGACTGAAGGTGCTGTATTTAAATGTGTGTAACATTCGGAATAAGGTGGACGAAGTCGTGGCACAATTACAAATTGGTCGGTGTGACATTGTCGGCATCACTGAGTCGTAACTGAAAGTTGGCCATAGTTGGCAGCTTTACATCGAAGTATATAGTTTGTATCAAAAGGGAAGGCAGGAAGGCATAGGCCTCTACTATCCCCCTTGAACTTCCCACCCCTTACCTTAAAGCCATTCCCTCCTGTATTGAGCAGTGGTGCCCTGGGGAAGAGGCACTGGCTATCCACTCTATCTATTCCTCTAATTATCTTGTATACCTCTATCATGTCTCCTCTCATCCTCCTTCTCTCCAAAGAGTAAAGCCCTAGCTCCCTTAATCACTGATCGTAATGCATATTCTCTAAACCAGGCAGCAACATGGTAAATCTCCTCTGTACCCTTTCCAATGCTTCCACATCCTTCCTATAGTGAGGCGACCAGAACTCCAATTGTGGCCTAACCAGAGTTTTATAGAGCTGCATCATTACATCACGACTCTTAAACTCTATCCCTCGACTTATGAAAGCTAACACCCCATAAGCTTTCTTAACTACCCTATCTACCTGTGAGTCAGCTTTCAGGGATCTGTGGACATGTACCCCCAGATCCCTCTGCTCCTCCACACTACCAAGTATCCTGCCATTTACTTTGTACTCTGCCTTGGAGTTTGTCCTTCCAAAGTGTACCACCTCACACTTCTCCGGGTTGAACTCCATCTGCCACTTCTCAGCCCATTTCTGCATCCTATCAATGTCTCTCTGCAATCTTCGACAATCCTCTACACTATCTACAACACCACCAACCTTTGTGTTGTCTGCAAACTTGCCAACCCACCCCTCTACCCCCACATCCAGGTCGTTAATAAAAATCACAAAAAGTAGAGGTCCCAGAACAGATCCTTGTGGGACGCCACTAGTCACAATCCTCCAATCTGAATGTACTCCCTCCACCACAACCCTCTGCCTTCTGTAGGCAAGCCAATTCTGAATCCACCTAGCCAAACTTCCCTGTATCCCATGCCTTCCGACTTTCTGAATAAGCCTGCTGGAACCTTGTCAAATGCCTTACTAAAATCCATATAGATCACATCCACTGCACTACCCTCATCTATATGCCTGGTCACCTCCTCAAAGCACTCTATCAGGCTTGTTAGACACGATCTGCCCTTCACAAAGCCATGCTGACTGTCCCTGATCAGACCATGATTCTCTAAATGCCCATAGATACCATCTCTAAGAATCTTTTCCAACAGCTTTCCCACCACAGAAGTAAGGCTCACTGGTCTATAATTACCCGGACTATCCCTACTACCTTTGTTGAACAAGGGGACAACATTCGCCTCCAATCCTCCGGTACCATTCCCGTGGACAATGAGGAGATAAAGATCCTAGCCAGAGGCTCAGCGATCTCTTCCCTTGCCTCATGGAGCAGCCTGGGGAATATTCTGTCAGCCCCGGGGACTTATCCGTCCTGATGTATTTTAACAACTCCAACACCTTCTCTCTCTTAATATCAACATGCTCCAGAACATCAACCTCACTCATATTGTCTTCACCATCATCAAGTTCCCTCTCATTGGTGAATACCGAAGAGAAGTATTTATTGAGGACCTCGCTCACTTCCACAGCCTCCAGGCACATCTTCCCACCTTTATCTCTAATCGGTCCTACCTTCACTCCAGTCATCCTTTTTTTCTTCACATAATTGAAGAATGCCTTGGGGTTTTCTTTTACCCTACTCACCAAGGCCTTCTCATGCCCCCTTCTTGCTCTTCTCAGCCCCTTCTTAAGCTCCTTTCTTGCTTCCCTATATTCCTCAATAGACCCATCTGATCCTTGCTTCCTAAACCTCATGTACGCTGCCTTCTTCCACCTGACTAGATTTTCTACCTCACTTGTCACCCATGGTTCTTTCACCCTACCATTCTTTATCTTCCTCACCAGGACAAATTTATCCCTAACATCCTGCAAGAGATCTCTAAACATCGACCACATGTCCATAGTACATTTCCCTGCAAAAACATCATCCCAATTCACACCCGCAAGTTCTAGCCTTATAGCCTCATAATTTGCCCTTCCCTAATTAAAAATTTTCCTGTCCTCTCTGATTCTATCCTTTTCCATGATAATGCTAAAGGGCAGGGAGCAGTGGTCACTGTCCCCCAGATGCTCACCCACTGAGAGATCTGTGACCTGACCCAGTTCATTACCGAGTACTAGATCTAGTATGGCATTCCCCCTAGTCGGCCTGTCCACATACTGTGACAGGAATCCATCCTGCACACACTTAACAAACTCTGCTCCATCTAAACCCTTGGAACTAATCAGGTGCCAATCAATATTAGGGAAGTTAAAGTCACCCATGATATCAACACTGTTATTTTTGCACCTTTCCAAAATCTGCCTCCTAATCTGCTCCTCTGTATCTCTGCTGCTACCAGGGGGCCTATAAAATACGCCCAATAGAGTAACTGCTCCCTTCCTGTTCCTGACTTCTACCCATACTGACTCAAAAGAGGATCCTGCTACATTACCCACCCTTTCTGTAGCTGTAATAGTATCCCTGACCAATAATGCCACCCCTCCTCCCCTTCCCCCCCTCACTATCCCTTTTAAAGCACTGAAATCCAGGAATATTGAGAATCCATTCCTGCCCTGGTGCCAGCCAAGTCTCTGTAATGGCCCCTACATCATAATTCCATGTATGTATCCAAGCTCTCAGTTCATCACCTTTGTTCCTGATGCTTCTTGCATTGAGGTACACACACTTTAGCCCTTCTACCTTACTACCTTTACACCCTTTATTCTGCTTCTCTTTCCTCAAAGCCTCTCTATATGTTATGTAGCCCCCTGGCCAGCCTCAGGCTCACTCGGCTCACTGTCGTCTAGGGAAACAGCCCTCGCCCCCGCTAAACTGGGTAGTCAGTTTGTGCGGATGCTGTGTGATGTACCCCACCCCGCCCAAATAACAGACAATACACCAACAACACACATAAAAGTTGTTGGTGAACGCAGCAGGCCAGGCAGCATCTCTAGGAAGAGGTGCAGTAGACGTTTCAGGCCGAGACTCTTTGTCAGGATGCTTGAATTTCCAGCATCTGCAGAATTCCTGTTGTTTGTATTGTCAACAGTTCTGGGCTCCATATCTCAGAAAGGATGTGTTGTCATTGCAGAGTCTAGACAAGGTTCACGAGGATGATTCCGGGAATGAAGGGGTTAACATATGAGGAGCGTTTGGCAGCTTTGTGCTTGTGCTCACTGGAATTTAGAAGAATGAGGGTGGTGGGGGTGGGGGGAGATCTCATTGAAACCTACCAAGTGTTGAGAGAGCTAGACAGGATGGATGTGGAGAGTATCTTTCCACATGGTAGGGGTATCCAGAACTAGAGGGCACAGCCTCAGAATTGAGCAGCGACCCTTTAGAACAGAGGTAGGGAGGATTTTTTTTAGCCAGAGAGTAATAAATCTGTGGAATGCTATGCCACAGAGTGCGGTGGAGCCCAGGTCTGTGCATATATTTAAAGTGGAAGTTGATTGTTTCCTGATCGGTCAGGTCATCAAAGGATATGCGAGAAGGAAGGTGTATGGGGTTGAGTGGGATCCAGGATCAGCTGTGATGGAATGGCAGAGCAGACTCAATGGGCTGAATGGCCTAATTCTGCTCCTATGTCTTATGGTCTAAGCGAATGTGCACGATGAAGCGGTCCTCCAGTTTACATCAGGTCTCACTGATGTAGAAGAATCCACATTAGGAGCACTGCATACAGTAGATGACCCTGACAAACCTGCAAGTGAAATGTTGCCTCACAAGGAAGGACTGTTTGGGGCCCTGAATGGAGGCAAGGGAGGAGGTGAATGAGCAAGTGTAGCACTTCTTCTAGTTGCAGTTATAAGTGCCAGGAGGAGTGGTTAGTGGGGAGGGATGAATGCACAAGGGAATCATGGAGAGAGTGATCTCTGCAGAAACTGGGGAGTGGGACGGTGGTAAAGAAGTTTTTGATTATAGGATCCCATTGCAGATGACAGAAGCTACAGAGGATGATGCACTGGATGCAAAGCCTCATGGGGTGGTACATAAGAACAAGAGGAATTCTATCCCTATAATTTGAATGCAGCATCCAAGAGATGTTGGCGATTCAATGTCATTTCAAATATAATTGGAAAAAAGGGAAAGTTTTGCAGAACGAGTAGATTTGTTTATTTGTACTTTTTCTTTGAAGAGCTGGCTCAGTAAAATTGGGCTAAATCTGTGTCATCTCATTTACTGACTGTAATAAATGCAAGGTAACAGTCTTTTAAAACATTAACGTTTAATCTATATCTCTGAAGATACTCTGCTGGTAAGCAGCATGAGCTTTGATTGCCTATAATTGTTAGCTTGTGAGGAATTAGGATCCCTTGGGCTACTCAAAATTGGCTTTTATTTTATTCAGATAGAGAATGTAGTCTACGGAGGCCTTTTTGAAAACAATTTCTGGTCTCATCCTGTACTTGCTTAATACAGAAACTTGTATACAATGCCTTCTGCATTTATTTTCTGATGATAATACTCTTAATTAGGGTTCTTTGGCCAATTCTAGACCAGTTTGAGCCATCTTATATATTAGATGGGCCAATTTAACACAAACCAAGATCAAATGTGGTGTCTTCCTGATATGCAAGCCTGAGCTTTTAACCACATTAGCTCACTCAGCAACCCAGGAGTACTTTAGAGTAATAATATTTCAGAAGATTTTTAATAGTAATTGATTGACTAAGGTTCTACTGAAGTACTGAAAACATAATGCAGTGAGTATATTGTTAGGAGACTATTATGCGGGAGGCTTATGTGTTCAGTGTAGCAATGAGCCTTACAGACTTAAAGTGTAATTTCAAGTTTATACCAAGTTTTGGGGTAGAGGTTATCAACAAGCTAGTATTGAATATTTAATTGCAGCAGTGCATGATGCATTGCTGCATCAGGTCTTTTGCTGTACTAAGCAACACACACAAAAATGCTGGAGGAACTCAGTAGGTCAGGTGGCATCTATGGAAAAGAGTAAATAGTCAAAGTTGCAGGCTAAGGCCCTTCTTCAGGACTGCTCTGTACTTCAGGACTTTGTTGTATTATTTACTTTACCGAGAGACCAGCACTCATAAAGGATCTGAGCTTATGGCAAGTCCATAATATGTGCTGCTAACCAAGACAGAAAAAGTCACGCTTGTATAATGAGGAGAATTTTTTTTTACCAGTGTAATGTTACTGTAGAATATCCTCAGGCACTGAAAACACTTTGAAAGGCAAGGATGTAATTTTGAAAAGAGTGTTGAGACTGTGATTAGATGTTACTGAATGGCAAAGCAGGAATAGTGGGCCAACTGACCAACTCCTCCTCCTTTTCATAATATTCGGTAACATTATCTCCCAGATTCCCTTCCACTTTGCACATTACTTCACCCTAATTATACATAGGTGATTCACTGACCTCATTTAGAACTCCATACCGGTAGCATTGCCCTTAGCGAATGAACTACAGCAAATCAAAGAGGCAGACCACCATAAGGAACATGTAAATGTGGGCACAAATGATAAATGGACATTATTAGGAATTCTATGATTAATTAATTTTGTGAAAAAATACCACAGTGCTCTTTTTCATTTTGCCATGTTTATGGATAGCCTTAACAGAGGTTTGCAGAAGTAAATTGCAGGACCCTTCTATGTATTAATACCTATGCAGAATTTTGAGGGTAGAAAATGTTGCCAAATTTCATTTGTAGGAGCTTTGTGCTGGACACAAAGTTGACTGCATCGATTAGGTACTCCAGTAATTTTCTGGGTTTTCTTCTTACAGATTTTCTTTTATAATAAATACAACTGCAGCTTGCTTATCGAATCATGCAAAATGTTTTTAATCCAGTACTGAGTAATGATGTTCAGTCCTGCACAACATCAGTCTGTTTATAGATACTTCACAGAAGTACACATTGAATATGCAATTTGGATGCTGTATTATGTTCAATTTGAAATGCTAATTAGTTTATATTACCTTTTATAAAGTAATAAAAGCCTAGTCGAGTTTAGTGCAGTGTAATTAAGTTTTGCATATAATCAGTAAATTTGGTCTGCCAAATAATATCCTTAAAAACTCATGTGGTTAGACCATAACTGAATGTATTTGCCTACCATCTCCGGATTTTCTTTATAGCTTAACTGTTTACACATTCCCAACAGGGCTGCAGCTAATGGCTTATCACTCAGTTTGATGGAGCGGCTAATCCAGAGATATGGTGAGCGGGTTGTGAAAATGCTGACTGTACAGTATCGAATGAACAATGCTATAATGCAGTGGGCCTCCAGACAGATGTATGGTGGACGACTTGTGGCTCACGCGATGGTGGCAGCACATCTGCTAAAGTAAGCACAGTGACGGAATAAAAACTGAAAGTGCTTGAAACAATCAGTGCATTGGCAACTTTCCAAGAAAGAGAAAAACAGAGTTAATAATTCAAGGCAATGACCTTGAAGATGCAAGAAATTTGACAGATTCACCTATTCATTACTTCAGCATCATTACAGATAATGCCTGACTCCTCTCGACGACAAATTGTCATCTTAAATCCTTCTTTGCCTTCACCATTCACTTTCTTTAGCACAGAGCTTGTGGACTTTGTCACCAGAATTGAACCCAGCCATTCAGTTGCCTTTCTTGGCATCTTTTTTCACCCAGACCATTACACTAAATTTCTGCCATCTCTCTCTCTCTCTCCTCCCCCCCCCCCGTCATGCCATTGTAAAATCTCCTTTTCATAGAGTTTCTATTTTATTTTCCATCATATCAGTCACACATTGATTGCTGTACTTCTTAGAGTCATAGAACACTACAGCACAGAAACAGGCCCTTCGGTCCATCTAGTCGTGCCAAACTATTTAAACCGCCTAGTCCCATCGGGCTGTACCCAGACCATAGCCCTTCATACCACTCCCATCCGTGTACTTATCCAAACTTCTCTTAAACATTGAAATCAAAATCACATCCGCCACTTGCGCTGGCAGCTTGATCCACACTGTCACTACCCTCTGAGTGAAGAAATCTCCTCATGTTCCCTTTAGACATTTCACCTTTCACCCTTAACGCATGACTTCTAGTTGTAGTCTCACCCAACCTCAGAGAAAAAAGCTTGCTTGTATTTATCCTTGTAATTTTGCATACCTCTATCAAAAGACGCCTCAATCTTCTACGTTCTGGGGAATAAAGTTCTAACCTATTCAATCTTTCCTTATAACTCAGGCCCTGCAGTACTGGTAACATCCTTGCAAATTTTCTCTTTCAATCTTATTTACAAATTTCCTGCAGGTAGGTAACCAAAACTGCACTCCAAAATAGGCTTCTCCAACGTTTTATACAACTCCAACATAACATCCTAACTCCTGTACTCATTATTTTGATCTATGAAAGCCAATGTACCAAAAGCTTTCCTTACAACCCTGTCAATCTGTGACGCCACTTTCAATGAATTACCTGTATTCCCAAATCACTTTGTTCTACCACACTCCTCAGTGCTCCACTGCTCACCATGTAAGACCTACCCTGGTTGATCCTCCCAAAGTGCAACACCTCACACTTGTCTGCATTAAATTCCATCTGCCATTTTTAGCCCATTTTTCCAGCTGGTTCCAATCCTGTTGATAATCTTCCTCACTGTCCGCTACACCCCCAATCTTGGTGTCATCTGGAAATTTTCTGATCCAGTTAATCATATTATCATCCAGATCATTGAATTAGATGGCTAACGATATCTGGCCTAGCACCGATCCCTGTGGCACCCACTAGTCACAGGTCTCCAGTCGGAGAGGCAACCATCTACTACCACTCTTTGGCTTCTCCTGCAAAACCAATGTCTAATTCAATTTGCTGTCTTATCTTGAATGTCAAATGACTGAACTTTCTCAACCAACCTCCCTTGTGGGACCTTGTCATTTACTTTACTAAAGTATCCACTGCCTTGCCTTCATTAACTTTCCTGGTAACTTCCTCGAAAAACTATAAGATTAGTTAAGCATGACTTACCATGTACAAATCCATGCTGACTATCCCTAATTAGTCCCTGTCTATCCAAATACTCATAAATCCCTCCCTTAGAATACCTTCCAATAATTTTCCCACTACTGATGTCAGGCTCATCAGCCTATAATTTTGTGGTTTATTCTTAGAGCCTTAAACAACAGAACTACATCATCCATCCTCCAATCCTCCAGTACCTTACCTGTTGCTAAGGATGATTTAAATATTTCTGCCAGGGCCCCTGCAGTTTCTGCACTTGCCTCCCACAGGGTCCAATGAAACACCTTGTCAGGCCGTGGGGATTTGTCCACACTAATTTGCCTCAAGACAGCAAACACCTCCTCTTCTTTAAACTGTATAGGGTCCGTGAAGTTGGTGCTACTCTGCCTCACTTCTGTAGATTCTGTCCATTTCCTGACTACATACAGATGCAGAAGTTTCATTCTAGATCTTCCCCATCTCTGTTGCCTCCATGCATAGATTATCATTCTGATCTTCCTGAAGACCAAGTTTGTCCCTTGCAATCTCTTTGTTTTTAACATATCTATAGAAGCCCTTAGATTTTCCCTTCACCTTGTCTGCGAGAGCCTTCTTTTAGCCCTCCTGATTTCTTTCTTCTGCATTCTGTTGCATTTCTTATACCTCATGTACCTCATTTGTTACTACCTACCTATACCTGCTTTGTACCTCCTTTGTTTCTTATCCAGAGCCTCAATATCTCTCAAAAACTAAACTTGTTATAGACATTAGACAGTAGGTGCAGGAGTAGGCCATTCGGCCCTTTGAGCCAGCTCCTCCATTCACTGTGATCATGGCTGATCATCCACAATCAGTATCCAGTTCCTGCCTTATCCCCATAACCTTTGATTCCGCTATCTTTAAGAGCTCTATCCATCTCTTTCTTGAAAGCATCCAGAGACTTGGCCTCCACAGCCTTCTGGGGCAGAGCATTCCCTATATCCACCTCTCTCTGGGTGAAAAGGTTTTTCCTCAACTCCGTTCTCAGTGGCCTACCCCTAATTCTTAAACTGTGGCCTGTGATTCTGGACTCACCCATCAGCGGGAACATGCTTCCTGCCTGCAGTGTGTTCAATCCCTTAATAATCTTATATGTTTCAATAAGATCCCCTCTCAGCCTTCTAAATTCCAGAGTATACAAGCCCAGTCACTCCAATCTTTCGACATTTGACAGTCCCGCCATCCCGGGAATTAACTTTGTGAACCTATGCTGCACTCCCTCAATAGCAAGAATGTCCTTCCTCAAATTTGGAGACCAAAACTGCACACAGTACTCCAGGTGTGGTCTCATCAGGGCGCTGTACAGCTGCAGAAGGACCTCTTTGCTCTTATACTCAATTCCCCTTGTTATGAAGGCCAGCATGCCATTAGCTTTCTTCACTGCCTGCTGTACTTGCATGCTTGCTTTCAGTGACTGATGCACAAGAACACCTAGATCTCGTTGTGCTTCCCCTTTTCCTAACTTGACTCCATTTAGATAATAATCTGCCTTCCTGTTCTTACCACCAAAGTGGATACCCTCACATTTATCCACATTAAACTGCAACTGCCATGCATCTGCCCACTCACCCAGCCTGTCCAAGTCACCCTGCATTCTCATAACATCTTCCTCTTATTTCACACTGCCACCCAGCTTTGTGTCATCGGCAAATTTGCTAATGTTACTTTTAATTCCCTCATCTAAATCATTAATATATATTGTAAACAGCTGCAGTCCCAGCACTGAACCCTGCGGTACCCCACTGGTCACCGCCTGCCATTCCGAAAGGGACCCGTTAATCGCTACTCTTTGTTTTCTGTCAGCCAGCCAATTTTCAATCCATGTCAGTACTCTGCCCCAAATACCATGTGCCCTAATTTTGCCCACTAATCTCCTATGTGGGACTTCATCAAAGGCTTTCTGAAAGTTCAGGTACATTACATCCACTGGCTCTCCCTTGTCCATTTTCATAGTTACATCCTCAAAAAATTCCAGAAGATTAGTCAAGCACGATTTCCCCTTCATAAATCCATGCTGACTCGGACCGATCCTGTTACTGCTATCCAGATGTGTTGTAATTTCATCTTTTATAATTGACTCCAGCATCTTTCCCACCACTGACGTCAGGGTAACTGGTCTATAATTCCCTGTTTTCTCTCTTCCTCCCTTCTTGAAGAGAGGGACAACATTAGCCACCCTCCAATCCACAGGAACTGATCCTGAATCTATAGAACATTGGAAAATGATTACCAATGCGTCCACGATTTCTAAAGCCACCTCCTTAAGTACCCTGGGATGCAGACCATCAGGTCCCAGGGACTTATCAGCCTTCAGACCCAACAGTCTATCCAACACCATTTCCTGCCTAATATAAATTTCCTTCAGTTCATCCATTTCCCTAGGTCCTTTGGCCACTATTATATCTGGGAGATTGTTTGTGTCTTCCCTAGTGAAGACAGATCCAAAGTACCTGTTTAACTCATCTGCCATTTCCTTGTTCCCCATAATAAATTCACCCATTTCTGTCTTCAAGGGCCCAATTTTGGTCTTAACTATTTTTTTCTTTTCACATACCTAAAGAAGCTTTTACTATCCTTTATATTCTTAGCTAGTTTACTTTCGTACCTCATTTTTTCTCCACGTATTGCCTTTTTAGTTACCTTCTGTTGCTCTTTAAAAGTTTCCCAATCCTCCGGCTTCCCACTCGTCTTTGCTATGCTATACTTCTTCTCTTTTATTTTTATACTGTCCATTACTTCCCTTGTCAGCCACGGCCTCCCCTTACTCCCCGTAGGATGTTTCTTCCTCTCTGGAATGAACTGATCCTGCACCTTCCGCATTATTCCCAGAAACACTTGCCATTGCTGTTCCACTGTCATCCCTGCTAGGGTATTGTTCCATTGAACTTTGCCCAGCTCCTCCCTCATAGCACCATAGTTTCCTTTGTTCAACTGTAATTCTGACACTTCCAAGTTTCCCTTCTCCCTCTCAACTTGTAGATTAAAATTTACCATATTATGGTCACTACCTCCTAATGGCTCCTTTACCTCGAGGTCCCTGATCAAATCCGGTTCATTGCTCAACACTAAATCTAGAATTGCGTTCTCTCTGGTAGGCTCCAGTACAAGCTGTTCTAAGAATCCATCTCGGAGGGACTCCACAAACTCCCTTTCTTGGGGTCCAGTACCAACCTGATTCCTCCAGTCTACCTGCATGTTGAAATCCCCCATAACAACTGTAGCATTACCTTTGCGACATGCCAATTTTAACTCTTGATTCAACTTACACCCTACATCCAGACTACTGTTTGGGGGCCTCTAGATAACTCCCATTAGGGTCTTTCTACCCTTAGAATTTCTCAGTTCTATCCATACTGACTCTACGTCTCCTGATTTTATGTCCCGCCTCACAAGGGACTGAATAACATTCCTCACCAACAGAGCCACCCCACCCCCTCTGCCCATCAGTCTGTCCTTTCGATTGGACGTATAACCTTGAATATTCATTTCCCAGGCCCTGTCCACTTGAAGCCATGTCTGTGTTATTCCCACAACATCATACTTACCAATTTCCAACTGTGCCTCAAGATCATCTACTTTATTTCTTATACTCCGTGCATTCATATACAATACTTTTAATTCATTACTCCCCTCACCTCCCATATCAATTCCTATTTCACTTGGCCATACTGTACGATCGCTTCTTGAGCTTTCTGCTCTGTTGATTCTGCTGTCTTTCTTAACTTTTATTATTCTCACTTTCCCTTTATCTCCATCTTTATATTTCCAGTTCGTCCCCTCCCCCCCCCCCCCACTACTTAGTTTAAACACACCCGTGTTGCAGGGGCAAACCTGCCTGCCAGAATGCTGGTGCCCCGCTTATTAAGGTGCAACCCGTCCCTTTTGTACAATTCATCCTTACCCCGAAACATACCCCAGTGGTCCAAGAATGTAAATCCTTGCTTCCTGCACCAGTTTCTCAGCCACACATTCAGATCCATTATCTCCCTGTTCTTGCCCACTCCAGCACGAGGAACTGGAAGCAAACTGGAAATAACCATCCTGGAAGTCCTGCTTTTCAGCCTTCTTCCGAGTTCTCTGAAGTCACGCTGTAGAATGTCTTTCTTCTTCTTCCCACGTCATTTGTGCCGACATGCACCACCACTTCCGGATGTTCACCTCCTCTCTTGAGGATTCCCTGCCAATTGGTCCGTGACATCCTGGATCCCGGCACCAGGGAGGCAACACACCATCCTTAAATCTCGCCTGTTGCCAGAGAAACCCCTTTCTGTACCTCTCACTATGGAGTCTCCTACTACCACGGCTCTGCCTGACATCTGTCTTCTCGGCTTTGCTTCAGTGCCAATTGTTGACTCGCAGACCTGACCGCCTCTCAGGCTGGCATCATCTCTGTTCCGACAGCTTCCAATGTTATTCTTGACACTTATTCGGATAGGCGCATACAAGCTTTGTACTCTCAAATTTTCACTTTTGAAGGCCTCCCATTTACCAAATACACCTTTGCAAGAAAACAGCCTGTCCCAATCCACACTTGCCAGATCCTTTCTGAAAGTTTTTCCAATTTAGAATCTCAACCTGAGGAGTAGATCTATCCTTTTTCATAATTACCTTGAAACTAATGGCATTATGATCACTAGATGCAAAGTATTCCCCTACACAAACTAATGTCACCTGCCCTGTCTCATTCTCTGATAGAAGATCAAGTATTTTGACCTTATTTCCATCTAAATACTAATAACTCAGCTTCTCTTTGTCCCTTGAGGTATCTTGTGGTTTTAGTTATGCTTTCTCCTTGTGTACTTTTACGAGGAGTGATTGATAAGTTCATGGCCTAAGGTTGAAGAAGTCAATTTTAGAAGACCTAGCGCATTTATTTTTCCTACATTTACACACTTTTCTAACTTTTCTGTGTATCTCTGCACATAAACAAAAGTGAACAAGGTTTGTAAATTGGTTTTCATTAATGCATGACTATTAAAATACTGAATTCGATCCCATGAAAATAATTATGTGAGCAGGCAAGGTGACGAGCCGAGGAGAAGGAGGGAGGTGGGATAAAATAGTATTTATTTTTTCCAAGCGTCAAAGGCTAATAAAGACATCAAGTTACACAGAAATTAATTGTGTCCTGGCAAAATGTTGTAATAGTAATTATTGTAAAGGAGATCCCATCCACTCAGATGCGCACTCCAATTAATCATGTTTATTGACTTTGCTGTGTGGGCTGATTTGTCTTTTACAGCAATGCAAGTTTTTTGATGGATTGTTCTTTATTTATACACAGCAGTAGTTTTACTTTTCCATTAACTGCTGTTTTTATAATTCTTAGGGATCTGCCAGGGGTTGTTACCACAGAAGAAACGATGATTCCATTGCTTCTAATTGATACCTCAGGATGTGGTCTGCTTGAAATTGATGAAGAAGATGAACAATCTAAAGGAAATAAGGGTACCGTATGATTAATTGGGATGAGGTTAGGTATATTCACAGAGTTTAGATTTTTTTGCAATAAATGGAGATAATTTTCTTGGGAGAGAAATTGCTTCACACTGCAATTTTGTTAGTTAATGCACGCAAGCTAAAATCTCTTGTGTGCCATTTTGACTTTGAATTTGTAATTGCCTACATGCTAAGTTCCTGAACTCTATTTATTACAGCACAGAACACAAATACTTGGCATATTTAGTCCACACTAGTTTGTTCAATGAGAAATCCATTTAATCTCACCCCCTTTCAATGGTTTTATTTTTCCCCTATTATGCGGTGATCAGTTATCTGGTCTGGAAATACTTCTGATTGGCAGTGGGGTCAAGAAATAAGGGACCTAGAGCAGAGATAGTTGGCACAGTGATTGGTTGGGTTCTGCAAGGCACAGCTATGGATAGTGGTGGAGGAAAATTCATTTTTAGTGGTCTCAGGGAATCTGGATAACTATCTCGATGAGAAAGGGGAAATGCAGGGCCAAGGAGAGAAGACTGGAGTATATCTATGTGAATTGCTCTGACGTAGACTGTGTAGATTGAATGCTTTCTTTAGTGTTGTAACTATTCTGTTGTCCTGTAAAATTATATCCTATGATTTGACCCCTTTGTAATCAGAATCAGATTTAACATCACTGGCATATGTCGTGAAATTTGTTAAATTTACAGGAGCGGTACAATGAAACACATGATAAATATAGGGAAAATGGCTGAGTTATATTGAGTATAAATGCGACTATTAAAGAGTTAAGTTAAAATAAGTAGTGAAAAAAACAGAGGTAAAAAAGTAGTGAGGTAGTGTTCATGAGTTCAATGTTCATTTAGAAATTGGATAGCAGAGGGAAAGAAGCTGTTTCTAAATCGCTGAGTGTGTACCTTCAGGTTTCTGTAGCTCCCTCCTGATGGTAACAATGTGAAGAATGCATCTTTTGGGTGGTGGAGTCCTTAATAACAGATGCTGCCTTCCTAAGGCACTGCTCCTTGAAGATACTACGGAGGCTAGTATCCATGATTCAGATTTCTGGATCATTGGGACCTCTTTTGGGGCAGGTGTGACCTGTACAAAAAGGACGGGTTGCACTTGAATCCCAGGGGGACCAATATCCTGGTGGGGAGGTTTGCTAAGACTACTGGGGAGAGTTTAAACTAGAATTGTTGGGGGGTGGGAACTGAAGTGAAGAGTTTGGGGAAGAGGCGGTTGGCTCATAAATAGAGAAAGCTTGGAGACAGTGTGTGAAGGAGGATACGCAGGTGATAGAGAAGGGATGTGCTCAGACCGATGGTTTGATATTTGTCTATTTTAATGCAAGGAGTATTGTGAACAAAGGGGATGAGCTTAGAGAGTTGATCAGTACTTGGAGCTATGATGTGGTGGCCATTACAGAGACTTGGATGGCTCAGGGACAGGAATCCATTTAATCTCACCCCCTTTCAATGGTTTTATTCCAGTGCCAGGTTTTAGATGTTTCAGAAAAGACAGGGAGGGAGACAAAAGAGGTGGGGGTGTGGCACTGTTGATCAGAGATAGTGTCACGGCTGCAGAAAAGGTGGACGTCATGGAGGGATTGTCTACTGAGTCTCTGTGGGTGGAGGTTAGGAACAGGAAGGGGTCAATAACTCTACTGGGTGTTTTTTATAGGCCACCCAATAGTAACAGGGATATCGAGGAGCAGATAGGGAAATAGATCCTGGAAAGATGTAATAATGACTGAGCTGTCGTGGTGGGAGATTTTAATTTCCCAAATATCGATTGTCATCTCCCTAGAGCAAGGGGTTTAGATGGGGTGGAGTTTGTTAGACATGTTCAGGAAGGCTTCTTGACACAATATGTAGATAAGCCTACAAGAGGAGAGACTGTACTTGATTTGGTATTGGGAAATGAATCTGTCTGATCAGGTGTCAGATCTCTCAGTGGGAAAGCATTTTGGGGATAATGATCATAATTCTATCTCCTTTACAATAGCATTAGAGAGAGATAGGAACAGACAAGTTAGAAAGCGTTTAATT